>NC_141155.1:130596331-130924188 GCF_053477565.2 Lygodium microphyllum
CCCTTGAAAAATTTTGCCATCGTGAACTTTCATACATGAAAATTATTTTTATCAAGGTTCTCACTCACAATCTGGTTGAAGTTGTTAGACATTTTGATAAAACAGAAAACCTTGCAAAAACATACAATTTGCAAGTAAGCTAATACCAGGTGCACCACAACTAAACACCCAGCCTTTTTCACTAACTACTCAACAATAACCACAATTTGTATTCTATATGCAAATTCCTTTTGCATTTGCAACCTAGAAAATACTTGAGATTCTATAGATTCAAAATATGTAACATTTGCACCTGTAAACAATGGACATAGTCGAAACTACAATATACCTAAAGACTACCATCATGACTACTTGCAAGTCCAACATGGAGTTTGAAATCACCTCATATGCCAAAAATCATAGTGCGTAGCTATAAAGGGCTTGTTTGCAATTTGAATGCTAGCAAAATGAGAAATTTTAAAAGAAGAAGAAGTCTATTTCTACTTTTGAAAGTGGACTTCCAACATAAAATCCTACTAGTTTTTTATGGTTGTCTTATCTCTTTAAATATTCAATTGGCAATAAAAGGAAGATCTATTGGCATTCTAGGAGACAACTAGCTAGGTGCTATGGAACATGAGTTAAATCGATCAAAATGCACATGAGTTAAATCAATCAAAATGCACATGCGATGTATGCATGATCTAATGTTGACTCACATGAAGAAAACAAAAATGGATTTTATTGTCTATGGAGATAGAAGTGAGCTACAACTTAGATGGATTGAATCAGTGGTACTCTAGAACTTTACGAAGCTCAAATAAGGTATACATTATCCAGGTTGTCAGATCTAAGGTAAGGAAGATTATTAATTATATTCATTAAACTTTAAGCTTAAAAGCAAATAATGGTACTAGAGTTCAATTGACAAAAATGCTTGGAAAAGCATAACATGGTATTACAATCGTATCATCAAACTCTGCATCCACAATCACCATGTGATCAAGAGCAATTTTTGTTTGCAAATGGCTCTATTAAGGTATCATTCAAAGTAAAGACTAGTAAGAATTTCAAAACTATTATGTGTTATTCTAGTAGAAAGTAAGAAAGTCATACCCCAAGACCTTTACCCAATGTATCACATACTTATAAAATAGAAATTAGTAACATTGAGAACAAGTTAGCTATTGTGTCTCATAGGGCTTTACCCTTGGTAAATTCAGTAAATGCAAGCAAAAGAAGTACAAGAATAATGTGCAAGGCATCATTTTCTTGAACATTTTTTGATGGAAACATCTAAAGATGTGCCCACATTTAAACCTCTGATGCAAAAACCGGACTGCAGGCAAAACTGATACACGCGCTCTTTTTCAGCCAGTGCTACAATGCATTGATGCACTAGATCAGTGTGCCAGTATTGGAGAATGTCGTGGCTCATACCCTGCATGAAGTCGATTGGAATGGCTATGTGCGCAAAACCATCGACCAGGCAGCTAAAGCACTGGCTTTGGGAAGCATGCCAGCAGGTGGAGGGTCGCCAGCTTCCAAGGCCACAAAGAGGAAGAAGGCCTCATCTAATGCCTCATTTATCGGCTACGGAAGCATTTTGGCTGCGCTCATCCAAGAGGCAATAAAGGAGATAAACAATGCAGAAGAAGAAGAAGGAGAAACGCCGAATAGGTCGCCCCCTCACCAGGACAAAGAAGGGTCCATCGATAGAACTGAGACCGAGGAAGAAGGGGAAGAACAGAAAAGCAAGAAGATGACCAAGAAACCCAAGAAGAAAACAACCCAAAGGAAGAAAGAGGATGACGAAGGCCGCAAGAAGGAGAAATAGGACTTGGAAAGGGCCAAAAAAGAATCCCTTAAGGAGGCCAAGGAGAGGGAGAAGAAGAAGAAACAGGAAGAAGAAAAGGAAAATGAGGAATTACAGAAGGCAAAGAAGGCGTCAAAACAGGAGGCTGAGGAGAGGAAAAAGAAGGAAAACGGAGAAAAAGACAAAAAGGAGGAAGGACGCCGAAAAACAGAAGTGGAAAGGCAAAGAAAAGCCGCAGAGGAAGAAAATGAATTGGGAAATCTGAGCCCGCAAAGAGAAGAAGAGCCTGGTTCTAGCACACAGGCGCCAAAAATCGTGTCGCCCGCTGTCATTGAGGGCAAGGGCAAAGCCCCAATTCACTCGATTCCGCCCCTCATGGTGCCTCACACCGAACCAACCACCATCACCCCCAGCATCCCCACTAGTGCCAATGTTTCAAATTTCGTGGCATGGATGCAATACTTCATCAACAAAGAAATGGGCCAGGGACAAAGCACCGAAACTACGGCCACAAGGCAAAAGAGGCCAGCCACTGATGTAGAATCAAGGCAAGACCCTAAACGGTAGAAGGTGGAAGACTCGACATCACCAACCCACACAACGATGACGCCATCAGCTTACTACAACGAGTACGTCGCCGAGCTACTCTCCCAATTGGAGAAAGCTAAGGAGGAATGAAAGATAGTTGTGGCTGAGTTAGCGGCTGAAAAGGAGTCAGTAGAGCTGCCTTCCAACTCGACAAAACTAGAATGATAGTCATGCAGTAAAGGGAGATCTCGGATCTCAAGCAAGAAGTGAAGGCTAAGGACGATAGGAAAGAGCACTGGAGGCAGCTACTAGACAATGAAACATAGGAACTTGTGAAAATGCAGAATGAACACAAGCTCTTGATCATGCAGTATAAGGAGCTAATTGCAAAAACCGCCAAAGTCAAAGCGCTTATGGCTGAGCTCAATGCCAGGGGCGAGGAAAGAAAATAGAACATGGAGCAGTAGTAGAACAAGATCGAGTCCCTGACTCATCAGCTGAACTCCCAAAAAGAAGAACAGGAGACACTCGTCAAAGAACGGGAATACCAAGAACAAAGGCTCACGACCCTGGCTCTAAGGCAAGGAGAGAGCCTAGAAGAAATGAACAAGAAAGCAGAGGAATGGGCCATGTAGAATAAAAGAAAGGTGAAGACACTGGCACGGTGCCTTGCTCTGGTGGAAAAAGAGAAGATCATCGCAGAGAACAAGACAGAAGCCGCCCAGGTGGCCTTTGCTACCCAACAGAAGGCCTTCCTCAACACAATCATGGACACCACCCGCCCAGAGGAGGGAGAATCATTGGAGGTGGCACAAAAGAAGCTTAACATTGCACGCAGAGCCCTGCATGCAGGACTGCAAATACCACCCCAACCTGCGGAGGTTAGACTGAGCCTGGAAAAGCAAAGGAAATACCTATTGCTGGCCGACCTAAACCCCCAGGAAGTAGACGCCATAGGATTTGAAGAGAGAGAACCACAGGCAGACCGACAGGGGGAGGAAGCAGAACTCGAATTCGACATGGGCAGATTCAGAGAGGATGTGATCACACAACCCTCCTCGCCGCAGTCTCAAGAACAACAATAGGAGGACCCATCTGCAGAGAGACAAGCCGCACTTAAAGAGAGACGCAGGAAGCTAGTCGAAGAAGCCAGGAAGCAGTTAAGGGCTAAGCCAGCCGTGCAGCCGTCCGCACCCCTCCCACCTTGCCCTGATGACATCCCAGTTGGATTCCATGCAGAGCTAGCGGTTTGGGAAGGACAAGAAAAAGAAAAGGATCCATTCACCTTTAGCTTTCTCCTGCCCAGCAATCTACGAAGGGTCTTGCCGCTTAAGGTGATGGAGCAGGTGATCGTGATTGGTGGCCGACTAGGGCAAAAGTGGCTAGAAGAGAGAGAGAAGACTCCCATCTCTTGTGAAACTGAAGAGGCCGACTACTGGCAAAACAATGTTTTTGAAGTTTCACATACAGTACAGGACTATAAAAGCCAACCCCTGTGGAGGAGGCGAGTATGCGACATTAGTATGCTCGCCTGGATGGCATTTTGTAACACGCTGCCCTTCAAGAGGAACAACCCCACATACATGGCATATCCTCGAAGGGTAGGTGTGGATTTTGATGCCACCCTCCACGGGCGTTACGACTTTCCCATTATCTATAACTCCAATATAATATCCTTCGAACATGCCCTCCTCTTTAACCTAGAAAGCCTAGATGACTCTATTATGCGCTTCCTCGCAGATTTCTCTTCATGTCCCGACCCAACTTTTGTAACTACATATAACTACCTTAGATTACTTAAGTTATTACTTAAGCGGGACCCAACTCCACAAGAGCGCGGTCTGCCTGCCCTCTTCTTCGACCCTAACGCCATTGACAGTTGTGCCATGGCTCGTCTCATGATGAGGGCTAGTCTCCTCCCCTCCTTTTGCCTAGCCCTCCTAGAAGACATAAATGACAGCCAGTTTACTAGGTGCAATCACCCTTTTCTCTCCACCACCTCTCTCCACGTCCATATGAATCTGAAATAATACATACAAAGCTACCAATTTTTTAGTAAATCCATCCGACCCCCTTTCCCTCCTCATTCAGATGAAGAGAATTTGGCCCTGGCTGTCATTCTACTACTATAACTTCAAAAAAAAAAAGAGAAAAGAAAAGTAAAGTAAAGTAAAAGCGAAGAAAAGAACAACATGAAAGGAAAAGGACGAAAGACACTCTCCACTGACTGGACAACATAGCCCACTTGCAAAAGCACTTACCACCACATAAAGCATGATCACTGCACCTAGGGGTTCTCAAGTTAGGCCTGCCCAATGGCTTCGGTCGGCCGGCTCCACTCCTAACCCCCTAGGCCTTTTACTCCCCCACTCCACGCTTAGGGCACATCAAGGGCAGGACATACCTAGGGAGATAACACTCGCCTATGGCTATACCTATCATCCTAAGCCACTTGCACTGCACCTCCCTTGGCACAAATGGGGTCCTCAAGTGTGGGACATCACCCAAGCTTGCCTGCGATTAGATCCACCTCCCCATTTCACTAGCACGAGCACAATGCACTAACACAATGAGGTAGGCACTTCCCTTAGAAACAGCATCGCATCTTCTCCTTTCAGGCATCACAAAAAGCAACAAACCACCAACTTCGGAGGCCCCCATCAACCACGCAATACCCATTTGGCTTCTCCAACAAAAATCATTTCACAACTTCCACAAGCACCTGAGTCTCCAAATGGCCCTCACCTTTACACCACTTGGCCAATTGTCTGTCAACCTATAACAACACAGAAGTGCCATGGGACTGGCACCCGTCTAGGAGGGGGGTAATGTTAACCCCAAGTCGAGATGGCGAAAAAAGAAAGGAAAAAGTAGAAAAAAACATAGAAAAAGAGCAAAGACACGCAGGCGACCTCCAAAGCTGAGAGAAAAAAAAGCGCAATTTTAAATGAAAGGCGCCTCAAAGAACTTGGAAAACTCTTGTAAAAGAGTGCCAGGCTTCCTCCTGTGCCAATTGTAAAATATTAGACGGGTGTAGGCTAGAGGCATAAGGCTAGAAGAGGGAAATGAAAAAAGGACCTTGCCACAATGGCCGGTCATGTAAAAAAGAGATGGGTGCCCATGGGATTTTAGGGTTTGTATATATAAAGTTTAAAAAGTGAATGAGAGCTCATTCTTTGGTGTGTGGCTAACAAGAACTCTCTTCTTCTTCTCTTCTCCTCTCCTCATCTTCTTGCTTGTGTGTGCTCTTGAGAGAGGGAGTGTGAGAGTGTGAGGGAGTGAGTGTGTGAGTGAGGGATCAAGAGGGTGAAGCTCTTCACCATCTCCTCTTCTCTTCTTCTCTTCTCTTCTCTCTTCTCTCGCACGCGGCTATGGAGGATGGAGCTTGGGGATGGAGGAGGCTTGAGGATGCTTGAGCTCGCATCTAAGATCATGGAGCTATCGGGGTGTGCGAGAGAGGAGGCAACTCGTATCGGCATCAAGGTAAGCTCACTACACTCATAGGATCGACGGTGCGTCGGCTGGGTAAGAGATAGTCATTAGAGCTCGCTTGAAACGCTTGAAGCAATAAGCGGTCCGTGGGTCTTGGCGGTTGAGCGAAAGCTTCCACTACACCTCTCTTGAACCTTGTTTATTTTCATAGTATTAGAGCCATCCCACAATTGCGCGGAGCTTAATTAAAGATTGAGGTAAAGGCATTGGAGCACGAAAGAAAACAAGCAAGAAACAGGTAAGAAGTTCTTTCACCTTGCTTCATTTTCCTTAGGTTATAGCTACAAGGAGGTTCCAGTTTAGTCAAGAAAAGTTCGCCAAGATCAAATGTATGGGTCACAACTGAGTGTAGTCCAACAAGTGCCGTCCAAAGCACTTGGCCTATATGCTCATGTGTGAAGAAGATCATTGTTTGACTATTTAAAAAACTCAAATCAAGGAGCTGATAATCAAAGCCATGTGGGCCGACTCAAAGGCCACATGGCCATTGTTGTTATGATGGATCATGGGGCTAATTTTAACAGGTCAAGGTGCCTATTTTTGTGGTGATGACCAAGTTGGCCACTTATGGCTAGGGCCAAGACATTAGCCACTTCTCCTATCAAATGGGCCAAGAGGTTGGTATGAGGCGGTCGAGGGTGTGACCAAGCAAGTGGAATGGCCATCCAGGGCTTACTTATGGCAAATCCACGTGGCCAAGGGCTTGATATGCCCAATTGTTTTGGTGAAATGGATTTTCATTGATGCAAAGCACATAAGTGTGCAGGACCAAGGTGATCAAGGTGGTGTGCCATAGCCAAAGGCCAAGATTGATTGCATGGTAGTCGAGGACCAAGCCCTACCCGCTACTTAAACATGCAAGGACAAGGCTTATTGGTGAGCGAGCCCTACAAGCGGATGCCTAAGGTTGTGTGCATGGTCCTATTAAGATGTCACAAGCTAAGTGTTATTGGTGGAGACAGAGGGTAGTAGTAAGTTCATCCGAGGCCAAGAAGTAGCTAAGCAAACACAGTTGTTCAAGGTGGAATGCCTAGTGGTGGAGGCAAAGGGCCAAGTGCAACCAAGTCATCTACAAAGCACCCCTTTCAAGACAAAATGGTGGAATAGAGGAAGAAAGGCAGCCAAAAATAGTTACCTGAGTTAGTCCCCCCCCCCCACCCACATTCATTGGAAAATAATTACTCCCCTTCCTCATCATTAGGTTCATCTCCCTTTGCATCAAAGCCTCCCCCCACCCAAACCATCAAGAGGTCATCTCCCCCTCCTAGTAAATTCTCCTTCTCCCCATCATCATCATCACCACCTCCTTCTTCTTCTTCTTTCTTAGCACCTCTCTAAGCAAAGAACAAATCTTATTCTCCCCTAATAACATATAAGTAATTCACCCCACACACAAACACACACATAAAAAATATAAAATCGCCCCCTCTCATTTTTCCAAAATGGAGGCAAATAGGAGCTAACAAGCTCTAAGAGCTCTAAGTGAGTGAGTGAGTAAGTGATCAAGTAAGAATGAGAGAATATATTAAACAAATAGAGAGTGAGAGAAAGAGAGAGAGAAGATATGAAGTGGAAGATAAATAGCAGAAGGAAATAGAGAGAATAGAGAGGGAAAGAGAGAAACAAAGATGAGAAGGGAGAGTGAGAAAGAGAGCGAAACAAAGCTCATGCCACCGATGATGCATACATAAAATCAAGCTCACATACACAAAGGAAAAACCCCTTTCTCTTTTATTTTCTCTAAATCTTCATTTCCTTTTATGAGAATGCCACCACATGAGCATACAAATGTCTAGGTTTCCTCGACCACCATTGTGAGCCCATCATTTGACTAGCAACGATGCAAGCATGCAAGAAAATGCTCCATCCAAGCATCGCCTCCACAAACAAGCTCTTGACTTTTTTGGGCCTTTAATACAAGCACATGTGTATCCTTCTTCACTTTCACTAGCTTTGTCTTCATAGCACATCCATTGTCTTCCCTTCCACAAACTCCTCTTTCTCTTCCTCATAGTTTCAGTTATGGCTACCTCATCCTCTCTACATCCACAATATGAATTTAGCACCACCAAATATAGAGCCAAGTGCGCTTCCACCCTCCTTGACTTCTTGTTAATTTTCATCACCATATCCACCCTACGCTGACTAGCATTGTCATTGCCCTAATCATCTTCCTCCTTGAACAATGACTTGCCTATTTATGTAACTCCTAGGAAAGCTTTAAAACATGGTGCGTTTTCATTTTTTGCCTTGCATGGCTTTGCTTTTGTGTTTCTACCCAAGATGGTATACTCTTGGTTGTCACCGCATCCATAAATTACTTTTTCTTTCCTTATTGATATCAGTACTAACTCCATCAACTCCAATATTTGCATTGTCATCTTTATTAGCATTGTGCCAAGTATGCTACATCCAACCACTTTTTACCAGCTCAAAATTTGCATGCCTTTGGCATTGATTCAACACAAGTTATCGCTGCATATGCACTCATACTACCACCCTTAGCAATTTGCCATGTCATCCAAGCTTGTAAGCCTTATCAAATGGGCATAGAGACTACTCATAAACCCAAGGAGTATTTTGATCATCATCTCAAAGACTTGTACTCTTGAGAGCATCAAATGGCTGAACATCATAAATACCATTAAGAGAAACATGGACTCGAAAAGAGCCTCATAAGGAATGGATTGAGAAAGGGCTAATTTTTTGTAATCTCGAGTTGGCCTCAATGCAATTATGAAGAAGACAAATCATAGATTGTTTCTATCAAAAGGGAAAAGCAAAGCACAAAATTCTATTATTAACGATTTTTATGAGGTGGCTTAACAAGATTGGCCCTTAACCTAGTGATAGGCAAAGAGCCTAATATGAGCTTGAGGTCTAGAGAGTTCAAAACCCACATGCATGAGCTAGGGGGGATAGTAATTAGAACTAGAACTTTCACCTCAAAGTTTGGCGTATGTCAACACTTTTTTCAAGAGGCGTTGCTCCACATGCGAAATCAACATGGTGCATCTCCAATTGCAGTGAAACTTAGTGAGTAGGAAAAATAGTGTTCCCTAGAAATAAACATTGTTTGTTCTATTTGTTATGTTTCACTACTTAATTTATACTCTTTTTTCTCTTAATACATCTCTAGAAGTGATATTTCTTCTAAATAATGTATCTCTCCAAATTGAAATTTTGACCCCTCCTCCTCAAGCTCAACTATTTTCTTCATTGCTTCATTCATAGCACAATCATTACTACCTCTGACTAGTTCTCTAATGTCCCATTTAATTTCACGATCATTATATTATTTTAACCCTATATTAGTGCTAGCATACTCCAATATATTCACATTAGAGAAAATTTGAGGTCAAAAAATGGCATTGATGAGAGAGTTTGACCAAAATATTCCCTCAAAAAATGGGGGCACAATAAAATTTTCGCAAATGAACTCCAAATTTATCAGAGATTTCCCTCACAAGAACTTTGTTGTTGTCCTAACATCTTTCTCAAGAGAGTGGCCGTTGCCTCAATCCATTGTGTCAAGTAGTTTATCAAAACAATAATATATTTAGCCTATGAGTAATAGACTACAAGACTTATAGGTCCAACAAAATCAATCTCCCATTTCTCAAAAGGTTGTTGGGATATGATTGGCATCAATTCCAACTTATCATTTTATAAAGGCACTTTGTGATAACCATTCGGCTATGTGTCCAATTGTATAAGATTTGTTTACTAAATAGAGGTTGATTATCAACAAAGAAGGTGAATAACATCATTAGCAACTAGTAGCAAAATCTTTTCACAAGGAATACCATTGCCAAACCCGCTCTCTTAGTACTAGATTAGTTCATTTCTATTTCTATGATTTGTCCACTAGCAAAGCTCATGGGAGAGTTCAAATTTTGTTCTCCAGGATAGCATAGTAATGCTCACACAAAAAACTTTGAGGTATCAATGTGCACATGAAAGGTTATGTTCTAGTTTGGGGCTCACAGAATTGGAGCTATTGATAGAGTCTATTCTAGTACTCATAAGCACAACAAAATCTCTCTGAATTGAAATTCTAATCTCTCCTTCAAAAGCTCAACTATTTTCTTCTGGCCAAATTGACTTGCTTTACCTTAGCAAGTATCTCTATTGGCTCATTGATATGTCCTTGACACTTCCCTCATAACAACACTACGATTCAATCTCCTTTTGTGAATTTTATGAAACATTTGGAGAGATCTTGGGGTTTTTTTAACTTCTTAGCTTCCTTCTTTTTCCTCCTTCACCTTTTTGCACCACAAGTGGATTAGAAGTTACCCTTTGGTGCATAGAGTTCTGGTGCAAAGGGATTTTGGGATCACTAGTGGACCTAATTCCTCATACAGAGTTGTAGCTGCATCTCATTTTTCATTTAGAGTTGTAGTTGCATCCTTCACTAAACAAGGGTGTTTCATAAGGCAGTCGTAGCAAATTTGATTCCAAATCCATATAATGGAACCGGTTCCACTTGGTTTATTCCTACTCATTCGTAGCCTAACAGCTCGAGGTATTCAAGCCAAGTCTAGCTAGAGTCCATCTTGATAATTTCATCAATGAGCAACGTAGGTGATTTTCTAAGTTTGGAGTCGATGATGATTTGCTCTATTGTATGCCCATATGTGTCATAGTCAATTGTTTCAAATTCATTTCCTAAGGTTTCTCCCTTGGGTTCACAATTAGTGTAAGCACTTTTTGTGTTTGCTTCATCAAGAGATTCATTGGTAGATGGTACATTATGATTGAGAATGCCACTCTCACCTAGCCATTGCATTCATGGGTATTGGGATAGCTTCATTGTCAAGTGCTTCTAGGTTGAAGAGTCTGAGTGGCACTGAAAGGTAGGATTGTTGAAATACTAGAGGGAATGTGTATGATGATGTGGATATATTATTTGTGCATTTCCTATATGGAATGGTATGTTTCATGTGGGTAGTTTTATTTTCTCAAGGCTTGGTTAAGTGAGAAAGGGTTATCACTTACTACAACAAGTTGGAGACACCATGCCTAACCCTGAGTTCTTAGGTAAATGACCTAGAAGTGATAGGATCTAGGTGTTGGTGATGTTCCTAAAGGTATAAGGGTTTGTGGAGTGCCTAGTGGAAGGCAAGTGCACATGAACTAAGCATGAAGGATGTGACCTCAATAACAATATGTATATGGCTAATTACAACTAGTGACAAGTTAAGAGCATGTCTATAAAAGTTTAATATTGAAGAGTGCTAATGTCAATGGGTGCCCTAACTGCTTATGATTCTTTTGGCATATACATGCATTAATTTGCATATGAGTACCTATGAGTGGCCTCTACGAGAGCATTGCAAATAGTGAGTATGCCTCACAAATGTGAGTGTCTGTTTCTAAGGATGAAGAGGATATATAGCCTGCAAAGTATGTGGCAGAAGAATGTGTTGGGATTGACCTTAAGTATGTCGATTTGCGTATGGGAGGAGGATACCACATGTAAGGAGGATACAAGTCACTGGTTGTCATGAAGATGACCCAATCAATGATAATGCCATGTTGGGGGCTATTACAGCACCCTGTCCAAGAGTATTTGTGAGCCATGCTAGTCCAGTTTAGCCAAGAAAAGTTGGTCAAGATCAAATGTATGGGTCACAACCGAGTGTCGTCCAACAAGTGTCGTCCAAAGCACTTGGCTGATGTGCTCTTGTGTGAAGAAGATCATTGTTTGATTGTTTAAAAAAAGTAAATCAAGGAGCTGATAATCAAAGCCATGTGGGCCAACTCAAAGGCCACATGGCCATTATTGTTATGATGGATCGTGGGGCTAATTTTAACAAGTCAAGGTGCCTATTTTTGTGGCGATGACCAAGTTGGCCACTTATGGCTGGGGCTAAGACATTAGCCACTTGTCCTATCGAATAGGCCAAGAGGGTGCTATGAGGCGGTCGAGGGTGTGATCAAGCAAGTGGAATGGCCATCCAAGGTTTACTTATGGCAGAGCCACACTGCCAAGGGCTTGATATGCCCAATTGTTTTGGTGAAATGGTTGTTCATTGATGCAAGGCGCATAAGTATGTGGGGCCAAGGTGATCAAGGGTGGTGTGCCATAGCCAAAGACCAAGATTGATTGCATGGTAATCGAGGGCCAAGCCCTATCCGCTACTTAAACATGCAAGGACAAGGCTTATTGGTGAGCGAGCCCTACAAGCGGATGCCTAAGGTTGTGCGCATGGTCCTATTCAGATGTCACAAGCTAAGTGCTATTGGTGGAGACAAAGGGTAGTAGTAAGTTCATTCGAGGCCAAGTAGCAACTAAGCAAACACAGTTGTTCAAGGTGGAATGCCTAGTGGTGGAGGCCAAGGGCCAAGTGCAGCCAAGTCATCTACAAAGCAAAAGATTCAAGACAAAAATGGTGGAATAGAGGAACAAAGGTAGCCAAAAATACTCACCAGAGTGAGTCCCCCCCTTAGCCACATTCATTGGAAAATAATTACTCCCCTTCCACATCACCAAGTTCATCTCCCTCCACATCAAAGCCTCCCCCCACCCAAACCATCAAGAGGTCATCTCCCCCTCCTAGTAAATTCTCCTTCTCCCCATCATCATCATCACCACCTTCTTCTTCTTCTTTCTTAGCACCTCTCTGAGCAAAGAACAAATCTTATTCTCCCCTAATAACATATAAGTAATTCACCCCACACACAAACACACACATAAAAAATATAAAATCGCCCCCTCCCATTTTCCCAAGATGGAGGCAAAGAGGAGCTAACAAGCTCCAAGAGCTCTAAGTGAGTGAGTGAGTAAGCGAGCGAGTGAGAATGAAAGAATATATTAAACAAATAGAGAATGAGAGAAAGAGAGAGAAGATACGAAGTGGAAGATAAATAAGAGAAGGAAATAGAGAGAATAGAGAGGGAAAGAGAAAAAGAAAGAAGAGAAGGGAGAGTGAGAAAGAGAGCAGAACAAAGCTCATGCCACCGATGATGCATACATAAAATCAAGCTCACATGCACAAAGGAAAAACCCCTTTCTCTTTTATTTTCTCTAAATCTTCATTTCCTTTTACGAGAATGTCACCACAGAAGCATACAAATGTCTAGGTTTCCTCGACCACCATTGTGAGCCCATCATTTGACTAGCAACGATGCAAGCATGCAAGAAAATGCTCCATCCAAGCACCACCTCCACAAACAAGCTCTTGACTTTTTTGGGCCTTTAATACAAACACATGTGTAGCCTTCTTCACTTTCACTAGCTTCGTCTTTATAGCATATCCATTGTCTTCCCTTCCACAAACTCCCCTTTCTCTTCCTCATAGTTTCAATTATGGCTACCTCATCCTCTCTACGTCCACAATATGAATTTAGCGCCACCAGATATAGAGCCAAGTGCGCTTCCACCCTCCTTCACTTCTTGTCAATTTTCATCACCATATCCACCCTACGCTGACTAGCATTGTCATTGCCCTAATCATCTTCCTCCTTGAACAATGACTTACCTATTTATATAACTCCTAGGCAAGCTTTAAAACATGGTGCGTTTTCATTTTTTGCCTTGCATGGCTTTGCTTTTGCATTTCTGCCCAAGATGGTATACTCTTGGTTGTCACCCCATCCATAAATTACTTTTTCTTTCCTTATCGATATCAGTACTAACTCCATCAACTCCAAAATTTGCAGTGTCATCTTTATTAGCATTGTGCCAAGTATGCTACATCCAACCACTTTTTACTAGCTCGAAAATTGCATGCCTTTGGCATTGATTCAACACAAGTTATCGCATCATATGCACTTATACTACCACCCTTAGCAATTTGCCATGTCATCCAAGCTTGTAAGCCTTATCAAATGGGCATAGAGACTACTCATAAACCCAAGGAGTATTTTGATCATCATCTCAAAGACTTGTACTCTTGAGAGCGTCAAATGACCGAACATCATAAATACCATTAAGGGAAACATGGACTCGAAAAGAGCCTCGTAAGAAATGGATTGGGAAAGGGCTAATTTTTTGTAATCTCGAGTTGGCCTCAATGCAATTATGAAGAAGACAAATCATGGATTGTTTCTATCAAAAGGGAGCGGCAAATCACAAAATTCTATTATTAACGATTTCTATGAGGTGTCTTAACAAGATTGGCCCTTAACCTAGTGATAGGCAAAGAGCCTAATATGAGCTTGAGGTCTAGAGAGTTTAAAACCCACATGCATGAACTGGGGGGGGATAGTAATTAGAACTAGAATTTTCACCTCAAAGTTTAGCGCATGTCAACACTTTTTTCAAGAGGCGTTGCTCCACATGCAAAATCAACAAGCCCCTTTACACATGGTAAGATCTTCTCCTTTTGTGCATGTGAGCGTCAACTATTGGGTTATTAAAAAACCATTTTCCTATCAATTTCAAAAATCCCTCCAAAACCTGTCAACCCAGGATCCAAGTTTTGAAATGCAAAAAACCACTTCATTTTCTATGAAAACCACATTTGTGGGCCAATGGTGGAAAAGGGAGTGGATAAAATGTGCAAC
Source organism: Lygodium microphyllum (assembly GCF_053477565.2). Classification (NCBI taxonomy): domain Eukaryota; kingdom Viridiplantae; phylum Streptophyta; class Polypodiopsida; order Schizaeales; family Lygodiaceae; genus Lygodium; species Lygodium microphyllum. The sequence continues at coordinate 130,610,661 of NC_141155.1, forward strand.
CACCTCCTTTCCCATTATTCCATGTTCTAATCCACTAGTTTAAGAAATTCATTAACTCCTAAGCTAAAGGGCCCTTTTTGAATCTATAATTTCCCTGACGATGTGTTCTTCGAAATCCCTAGAATCCATCCATGCTCAAAGAATACTCAATTGAGCACATCTCGTGATCTATACATCCATGAATTATTGGTCGAAACCAAACATACAACCTCAATCGATAGGTGTTCATGCTATACAATCCTAGTCGTTGATGATACATCTCTCTTCGAGTTGGATTTATCCATCCTGAAACCCTTAAAAAGCTGGACCAGATGTCTTCACAACATCATGGTGCCATGTAAGACCTTAACGAGCTCTAATGGGGAAAGCCATGCTCTAATAAAAATTCATCGCCCTATGGTCCATAAGCTGATTACTCCAACAACATTGTCTGCACAATACTTAGCGAATTGGTCACCACGCGCGACAACCATATTAGGATAGTAAACCTCCTATTGCTTATTGTGGGTCTCCATAATCACTCACAAGGACACCATTTCACCTCACCGAGTTTATTAAACTTGCCTTCCGGTCCGGAAAGGCTTATAAAGAGACCAGTAGAAGCCTAATAGAGCATAGAGGGAGAAGAGAGAGAGAGAGCTTGAGCGTATGAAGAGAAGAGTAGAAGCCTGTGGAGTATAGATCAGAGGCGGTTAGTATCGGATAGTCAGAGTCGATTCCCCACTCCGAGAGAGAGAGAGAGAGAGAGAGAGAGAGAGCGGGCTGTGAACCATGGCATCCTACCGGCACCCCTGCCTTGCCCACCTCATCATCCTCCCTTTGATCCTCCTCTTTGTCTCTGATCAATCTTGCCAGCTTGCTTCTGCCAAGACTAGATACTTCCATTTCACTGTACGTTGCATTTTGATTTTGACAACAGCTCTCCTACTGATCTCTCCGTTGTAATGTAACTGTCTCCTCCTTAATCGACAGGTAGAGTTGAGGTAATCCATTGTTTATTGCTGAACAGATCCAGTTTGCGAGCGTCACACGTCTCTGCCACACCAAGTCCCTGGTCTCGGTGAACGGCCAATTCCCGGGCCCAGCTAGCTACGTGAGAGAGGGTGACAAGGTGGTTGTCAATGTTACCAACCTGGTCACCTACAATGCCACTATTCACTGGTAATTCGACCGCAACTGATCCCCAGGCCCCATTAGCCCCCGGGGAGGTCTGTCGCGAGACTGGGTTGCTAACCGGATGACCAGCTCTGAAGCCTTAACATAAAAATCCTCTCGTGCGCACATGCACATGCACGTTGTGTTCTTATAATATGCAGACCGTGCATAATATCCCTGATATGGGTTGCCCACCTCTGAACTGCACACGCAAACACTACATACAATGTAGGCTAGTTTACATGAGCTGCGAATCAAATCCAACCCTACGTAGTACGCAGTAAAGCCACTGGCTCACTTTCACCCAATGTGTACAAACTCCTTTTTTTGTTTTTTCTTGTGTGGCTCCCCCAATTCCACAATCTCTGCAGTGCCCACTTGCAAGCTTATTACTGATGTCCGTCTGCATTTGGATTTTAACTCTGGTAGCAATGTGCATTTGGTGAAAGATCAGCTTTGGAGTCGGCTTTTGAGACCGTAATAATCATGAACCTGATCTCTTTTCTCTGCATTCGACTGTGACAGTGTGTGATTGTGTGTTTTACTAGGCATGGAGTCAGGCAGGTACTGTCTTCATGGGCTGACGGGCCGGCCTATATCACACAATGCCCAATCCAACCAGGCCACTCTTATGTCCACCGCTTCCAAGTCGTCGGACAGCGGGGCACCCTCTTTTGGCACGCCCATTTCAGCTGGCTTAGAGCTACTGTCCATGGTGCCTTCATCATCCTTCCCAAGCACAACGCACCTTTTCCTTTCCCCAAACCACACAAGGAGATGGAACCCCTCATCCTAGGTAACATGTATCCACCATTAACGCTACAGCACTTATAACAGTTCTTTTTGATGCATTCACCTTGAGTCAATGTTCTTCAGGTGAGTGGTGGAATGCAAATGTGGAGGACATTATTGCCCAAGCCTTAGCAACGGGAGGCACTTACAATATCTCCGATGCCGTCACCATCAATGGGCGGCCTGGAAGCTTATACAACTGCTCAGCCCAAGGTAAGAGGCATATGTATGACTGCTGCGGCCAGCAGAGTTTGAGGATGGATTACGATCTATTTGAGCTAGTAAACTTCAGCAGTCGTGGTTTTAATAAGCATTATGGTAATGAGCAGGATCCCATTGAGAACTTGATCAAGCTGTTCCCTCAATCGCATAACTCTTCGTGGGCTATGCATGGATTGCAGGCACTGCGGTGTACAATGTGACCCGGGGGGAGACATACCTTCTACGAATAATCAATGCGGCCGTGAACTTCCAGTTCTACTTTGCCATAGCCAACCACACCATGACAGTGGTGGAGGTGGACGCAGAGTACACAGAGCCCTTGCCAACGGACATGATCATAATAGCCCCGGGGCAGACGACGAACGTGCTGATAAAGGCCAACGGCTCCGTATCCAACTACTACATGGCGGCTTCTGTGTACTCTCCCCCAAACATCAGTATGGTGCCATTTCCTCAGACCCCCACAACTGCCATACTCCATTACAAAGGGGCAGAGCCTGCCTCGTTCCTGCTGCAATCGGACACATCAAACAAGAGCACGCCCCCTTCGTTGGCCTTGCCTAGCTTCCCTCTGGCCAACGACTCCACCTTCCAGGTGAACTTCACCCAGAGCCTGAGAGGGTTGAACTTCTCTCGAGGGTACTACTACTATGATGTGCCCAAGGCGGTGGACATCGACCTGCTCCACACTGTGGGATATGCCCTTCAGCCCTGCAACAATGCCACCAGTACAGGAAGCGCCGCCGACTCGTGCCAAGGACCCAATGGCACCATCTTCAGATCATCCATGAGCAACATCACCTTTGTCAACCCTCCAAGACTGTCCCTAATTCAGGTGATCGGGGTGTTGCAAGTGACAACTGCGAGTAAATATTTAAATCATGCCGGGGACACTAGAAGAGCAGGAGTAGGATTGACACTAGAGTTTGCAGGGCAACATGAATGCTGTTGATTAATGCGGAACCCCATAGACACAGAGACAGAGAGAGAGAGAGAGAGAGAGAGAGAGAGAGAGAACTGCGAGCGCAGGTTAGCGTCATCTATCTATTTAGGAGAGACTTGCCACAAAGACTACCTCTGATGATGATGATGATGGCGACGATGGAGCACCTCCATTGCAGCGGCCCACAGTACCAACAAGCAACTGATCGCAACAAGGTCCTCTGTCTCTGCAGGGCCTCACACGCACACACACACTCTCTCTCTCTCTCTCTCTCTCTCTCTCTCTCTCTCAGCGCCTAGAACTTAGAAAAGTCTGGCCATATCTAAAGTGTGCCGTGGCAAATGGCAATGTGGCTAATGAGCCTTCCGAAAGTTTGAAAAGGCGCGTGTCCTCCGGTGGATCCCCATGAAACACGGGCGCTTCTCCTCCTAAATTCTTATTTTAAAAACGAGGACCGGCCAAGAATTTGGCTTATCCCCACAACAAAGTACATATTTACATGTTATATTTGTGTGTGTGTGTGTGTGTGTGTGTGCACGTGCAAGTGTGTGCATGGGGGTGGGGTTGTGTATGTAAATATGTATGTATGTTGCATGCTGCTTGGTAGATGTATCTCTCATTCCGTCAGTCGATTGAATGCAATGGCAGGCCTACTATGACCACATAAACAGTGTACACCTCGGATATCCCAGATGTCCCAATGTTCCAGTACAATTACACTGGTGTCAATCCGGCAGACAAGGCAGCGTTGCCAGGGACAAGGGTGAGGGTGATCCCATTCAACAGCTCCATTCAGGTGTGTTACTTTGTTGGAGACAATACCCGATGGAGGGGGGTGGTGTTTATTAACCGTATAATGATAACGACTAGCTTTTTTTTAAAAAACCATGACTTTATCCGTGAATATGAGCCACTTAAAATAGTTCTCCTCGGAATTCAGGTCGTTTACCAGAACACAGCCATGCTCTTTTTTGAGTCGCATCCAATCCACCTTCACGGCCAAAGCTTCTATGTGGTGGGCACTGGCATTGGCACCTTTAACCCCGCGACCGATCCAGCCAACTTCAACCTTGTCAACCCCCACTCTCGCAACACCGTAGCTATCTACCCCGGTGGCTGGGTAGCTATCCGATGGCAGGCAATGAACCCAGGTAAACATAGCATGTGCTCTCGCAAACCTTCATTATCCCTATGTTGCCTTGTTCCACTCAATAAAATGCCTAAATTTCTGCTCAATTCCTACCGCTTTTTATGTACCTTTTTGGTTAGGTTTGCTTGGTAAATAGTCAAACTATTTGGGTTAGCCTTACCAAGGAAGAGTTATCCGCAATCAGCTTGCAAACTCTGATATTCTCCCTAGGTTAAGGTTGCTCCTCAAAGCTATCCTTGGGGGCAGTTTAGGGAGTGCCCCGGTTAGATTCTCGTTCAAAATCTATAGCTTAACCAAAATCTACAATGGGATGTGCAATAAGTTAAGTACAACATTATTTAAATCATATTACTAAACCTTTAAATCTAACACCAAGATCTACTTCCATGTCATATGAAGGCTTATTCATTATACCGAACGTCTAGTTACATAGGATCACTAGGCTCGCTTTCAACTTGTATTGCTAAAACACCACCTTCATTGCATTTGCTTGTAACGTACTTGGCGATGCAGGACATCATCTTCACTAACGTGTTGTTTTGTGGTTTGATCAGGAGTATGGTTTGTGCATTGTCATTTTGACATACATCAATCATGGGGCATGGACATGGTCTTCATCACCCTTAATGGTGTGGGACCTTCCCAAACTTTACCATCACCGCCCAGTGATTTACCACAGTGTTAGTGGTTATGCAAGATTTAGATTTTGTTGAGGCCACATTTCCTCATTGGAGATTTTGTATTGAGGCAATTACATTCAGTAATTATTTCGTATGATTTTTGACAAATAGTTAATGTGAGGAGCAAAGACATTTTTGCATTGTCTTACATGCATATAATGTGTTTGTCTTGCTTGTGAATGTTCTACACCCATTCAAAATCTCTATAATGTAAGCAAGCTTTCACTAAACCTAACATATTCAACCAATAGGAAGCTATACATGCCTTGTTTGATGTCTAATGAGAGAGAGAGAGAGAGAGAGAGAGAGAGAGAGAGAGAGAGAGAGAGAGAGAGAGAGAGAGAGAGAGAGAGAGAGAGAGAGAGAGAGAGTGTGTGTGTGTGTGTGTGTGTGTGTGTGTGCATCAAAAGATCATGCATTCAATTAGCAACAAGACAAAGTAAAACACAAACAAAATTGATGAGGACAAATAGAAAGCAACTCAATAACACATGAAGATCATAGAGAGATCACACAAGGCTTGCCCCAAAGTGAGGCACTAAGAATATTGGTGACTAGTCTCCAACTAAGTTCTAGTGAAAAATGAGTATAATGCAAAATTAATGGCAATGGGTGCCTAATAGGGTTTATTTTATATAGGTTATAAATGGTGGGTGGGGGACTTTAAGAGGGTCATAAGGATAGTCACATTGATGAGACCCACGATGACTAAGTACAAGCACCTCACTACAAAAACCCCAATATCACTTTATAAAATAGCATGCATAATTCTAACTCTCCCTCTTCATATTTGAGAAATTCTATGAGTAAGAAGAGATAATAATGATACAAAGAAGTTAAGAAACTAGGGGAAGTATGGATGCCACATTCGTGCACATAAATGAGATGTGCCTTAAGGATGGAGCAAATAAAATACTCAAATACAAAGCATGGAATGAAGAAAAACTTGCCACAAGGCATAGCTCTCCAACATCTAGGGTAGTCCAAGAAAGAGTTGCTCAATGCTCCAAGAAGAACATCCAATAGTCTTCAACTATATGCATCATTTAGAAGGTCACACAATGTTGAAGTGGAATTGGTTCTCAAGCCATTGATTATAGTAGGGACTAGACTCATGAAGTACCTCCCAAGAACTAGTGTTGGATTCTTGTGAGGAAGTGAAACCAAAAGGACACCCAAGATACACTAATCACAAATCACTCCTCCTTAAGGTGAGTGTCAAATATTTATAGGGGAGATTGTTGGCTTCCTCCCTCTCAAGCACCAATTACCATAGTTCCCCTTGACTGATTGACTTCAACTTGCATTAACAACTCCTCAACCCCTCCACCAAAGGTACACCAACAATGGCAATAAGTATCTCATGAGAGAGACTTAACGCGAATGCAGCTTAATACTCAAGAGGAGGCATAGGCTATCCATGGTGAAGAATCCTCCATGCCTCAAACATCTCGAGTAGTGTACTTGAAATAAAACTAAAAAGATGCTCATGCACAAGCCAAGAAGCTAATATGAATGTGCAATAAGGATTCCAAAGCACAATTCAAATCATACTACTAAACCTTTAAATCTAACACTAAGATCTACTTCCATTTCATATGAAGGCCTATTCCTTTTACCAAACACTTGATTACATAGGATCACTAGGCTCACTTTCAACTACTCAAGCTACTTGTTGTCTTCTTGTTTGACCCGCCTAATTGGGCATGCTTTTTGCATTGTGTTTCTAATTCTGGAGCCTTGATGCCCTTTGAAAATCTTCAAGTTCAAGGTGGCAACAATCTCATAATCTTCTAAGGGGGGTGGATGTGGGGTATTTATACTTCATATAATCACACACATGAACATGTCTCTTTCTATACCTAAAAGGTATTACAATTATATGGTGGCCTTGAGAGTGGTCTTGTCTTTCCAATGGATTTTCCACAAGTACTTCTAGTGTGTCTATTTGAGGATTCATATGCTTGATCATTATGATAACTTGTATAGCTAAAACATCACCTTTGTTTCTTTTGGTTGTCCATAATGTACTTTGTGATGCGTGACATCATCTTCACTAATTTGTTGTTTTATGGCATGTTTGGTTTGTGCATTGTCATCTTGACATACATCAATCATGAGGCATGGACCTAATCTTCATCACCCTTAATGACCCTCCCAAACTTTACCACCAAGGGATTTACCACAGTGTTAGTGGTTATGCAAGATTTAGATTTCGTTGAGGTCCAATTTCCTCATGTTGGAGGTTTTGTATTGAGGCAACTACATCAAATAATTATTTCAAATGATTTTTGACAAACGATTACTATTAAGGACAAAGTCATTATTTTGCATTTTCTTGCATTCATCTAATGTGCTTGTCTTGCTTGTCGATGTTCTCAACACCCATTTTAAATCTCTATAATGTAAGTGAGATATTACTAAACATAAACTATTCATGTAATGGAAAGCTATGCATGCCTTGTTTGACATTTAATGTGTGTGTGTGTGTGTGTGTGTGTGTGTGTGTGTGTGTGTGTGTGTGTGTGTGTGTGAGAGAGAGAGAGAGAGAGAGAGAGAGAGAGAGAGAGAGTGTGTGTGTGTGTGTGTGTGTGTGTTAACTCCAACACGAAGAAAGCAAAATGAAATAAAAAAGACGCAGGGCAAAGGCGGAAAAAAGGTAGCCCAACTGAAGAAAGAAGAGGAGGAAAGGCCAAAAGCTCAAGGGCAACCTTAAAAAGTCCAAGGCAAATACAAAAGGGGAAAGGTGCATTTTAAAATACAAAGGTATACCCTGAAATCTTGTAAAAGAGTGCCAGGCAGTGGAAAATCCAGAAAGCTAAAACAGAAGACGAAGACAAAGGCCAAGGCAAAGAGAACAGAAGACAAAGGCGCACAAGGAAAAGCGCAAGTCAAAACTTTTGTAAAAGAGCGCAAGTGCATCATGGTTTAATTCAAGGAGTGTCGAGCTCTCACCCGTGCAATTTGTAAATGTAGATGGGAGGTGGAAAGGAAGCTAGGAAGATAGAAGGACAATGGGAAAAAGGGCCTAGGCTACGGCCGGCCATGTAAAAAAGGGGATGACCACCCAAAAGGGATTTAGGGTTTTGTATATAAAGTTGAAAAGTGAATGAGAAGCTCATTCTTGTGTGTGGCAAAAAGTGGCTCTCTTCTTCTTCTTCTCTTCTTGTTCTTGCTTGCTTGAGCTTGTGCTTGAGAGAGGGAGTGTGAGAGTGTGAGGGAGTGAGTGTGTGAGGGTGAGGGACCGTGGGGTGGAGAAGCTCAATCTTCTCCTCTCTTCTTCTCTTCTCTTCTCTTCTCTTCCCTTGCTCGTGATGATGGAGCTTGGAGCGTGGAGCTTGAGGATGGAGCTTTCTTGAAGCTTGCACTTGGATCGTGGAGCTACCAGAGTGCGCAGGAGAGGAGGTAACTCGAACGGCATGGAGGTAAGCTCACTACACCCGTAGATATGGATAGCGTGTCGGCTATGTAAGACGTAGCCATTAGTGCTCGGCTTAAAACGCTTGAAACAATAAGCGGTCTGTGGGTCTTGGCGATCGAGCGAAAGCTCCCACATTTTGGTTCCGTTGCCGGGACCAACAGATTCAATCCTTGAGCGCTTGCGCACTTCGAATAATCGAGCATTGAAGTAGGGTTTTCCCCGAACCGGTGATTGAGGTAGATAGGTAGGAAGCAAGGGGATTGAAGATGGTATTCGATCTCCTTGGCAAGTAAGTTTTTTGCTTTTTTGAGATTTATGTTGTGAGATGGAGTAGTGTAGGTACTTACTTTGTGAATTGGATGCATTAGAGTAGGAGAAAACAAAGAAAAACAAAGAAAATAAGCATTAGGGTTTACTGTTGCAAAACAGGGCAAAAATCGTGCAAAAAATGGTAAAAAGCTTGCTTGTGATGCTTAAGATCGGCAAGTGAGTGATTGGGGGCATCAACACCATACTCGAGAAGGGGCATAAGAGCCAAGAGGCCAAGGGAGAGCTCATTTGTGACCATTTGAGAGAGAGAGAGAGAGAGAGAGAGAGAGCCATCACACGATTCGCTCTGATCTCGCCATCGACGAGCCCTTGCTCTATTCACGTATATCAATCCCTTTCCCTATCCCCCTAGATAGGATCTGGAGGTTTATGCTAGCTATGATTGGTTAAATTGCAAGAATCGAGCAAGATAGACATCTCGCTGTTGTCGCCGTGCCGCTTTCGGCCCATTCGAGTGGCTGCTTTTGGGCCGAGTCCCAAAATCGGCCCTTGGCCTTCTTTCGCTCGGCCCACTCGGCCTGAAACCCTAATCGGCCCTTGGCCCCAGACCTACTCGGCCCGTCCGAGTCGACCATTCAGACCATCAACCAATTTGGCCCTCAGCCACATGTCATATTTGGCCCTCGGCCCAAGTGCCTCGGCCCATCCGAGTGACCTCGTCCGAGTGACCTCATTCGAGTGACCCCGTTCGAGTGACCCGGTTCGAGTGATCCTGTTCGAGTGATCTCGTCCGAGTCTACCCTGTTCGAGTCCCGAATTTGGCCCTCGGCCCGCCATCCGAGTGACCCACTCGGACCCTGCAATTCGGACCAACTGGGCCAAGTGTAAATTTTTATCAAATTCTCAGAAATTTAACTTGACCCGGCTAGAGCTCAGTAGTGCAAACTGTCGAAAGTCCTTCTGACACTCAGAACTTGATTCTGGCACATGGAAGAGATGAAATCATAGGAAGTAGCTGCTTAGCAGCTTGAAGTAGGCAGCAGCGAGACCTAGAGACCTAGACGCAAAGCGCTGAGCAGTTAAAACCTGATTGGCCAAAAGAAAACAAGACAACATATTAGAAAAACCCTGAACCCCAACTGACCCCAAAGGCTACGTAAAGCTAAAGGCACATCACAGACCCATCACTGGGCTGAAACTTAGAACATTAGTTCAAAATTTGGCTAAACGGTCCTCCAAATTGCACATGGTGTTTACCATAACGGCCCTATGAGGCATGGGGAGAGGTGCGGACCCTACTAGGCCTACCAGAGCTGACACCGACTAATGCCTCATAGGGCCAATGAGGCATGGACCCTACTAGGCCAACCAGAGGTTGGATCCTTATTACTCTAGCTATTAATTCTAATGTGTTGAAGTTATTAGGCTAGACATGATAGAAAATAGATGCATTTTATGAACTATGAAAAACCCTTTTAACACATTATACATGTGAGTAATTCTAGTATAAAAATAACAAAGGAGCTCCTAGTTCCATAATTGTAGCTTGAGGATGAGCTAGTGAAGCTCAAGCAATTAAGGTGAATGTGTAGAGCAAGAGGAGTTTGTGGAACTAAAGATTACGATGAAGGCTACAAATATGCTAACAAAGGGATTAAGATTTTTAGAAAATTATCAAATTTGGTTTGCTATTTTTGTAAATTTTAATGATTTATTTTGAGTTTTATGATTTTCTTTAAATTTTTAAAAAATATTTTTGCAAGTAAAAAATACGAAAATGTGTATACTTAGGTTTGGACTATGTTTTACTGTGTGTGAACTGCTCTAAGCTCACCATGGCACGAAAAAGACTGCACGAACGTCCTCACACATAAACAACCACTAACACGAACACTCATGAGCACCAAAACCCCGGACGCGAACGTCGCACAAAGGGTAAGAAGAGGACGGTCATGCGGAGGAGAATTAGAATAACCAGGGGAAGGGGGGGAAAGTAATTTTGGGGGTAGGGGTGTAAGGTTAATAGGGAGAATATGGGTTAGGGGGAACTAAGGTTTATGGGGGGGGAGGGGGGGTGTGGGGAAGGGTAGGAGGGCCACGGGGTAAAGACGGCGAGGTGGAGAGAGATGAGGAGGCAGTCATAAGGATGACTGTAGGCAGCGGTGGTGGTAGGTGATGAGGGCATTGCGCACATAGGCAATCGAGTGCACAGTGGTGGCACAAGCGAGGAGAACCATGATTGTGGCAGGCATCAAAAACCAAGCGATGGCAAGCAGCAATGGTAGGGAAGAGGAAGAGGAGGGAGAAACGGAGGAGAGAAGGAGGGAGAGAAGAGGGAGAAAGAGAGGAGGGAGGAAAAAGGGAGGAAAAAGGGAGGAGAGAGGGAGGGAGGAAGGCAGGAGGAGGGAGAGAAGGAGAAGGTAGGGGAGAGGGAGGAGGGAGGATGGCGAGGGAGAGATAAGAGGGCACACAGCATGGGAGAGAGAGAGAGAGAGAGAGAGAGGAGGGGAGGGTTGGCGTGACGGTTGGGGAGGGGTTTTTTAAAATTTTTAAAAATTTAGTATGATTATTATGAGTTTGGTTAATATATATATAAAGCGTACCCTCGTCCCGCATAGGAATGTGGGCGGGGGGTAAAAAAATTTGTGCGAATGGGAACGGCCGAGGGCGGGTCAGAATCTGAGTGATGGAATGCCACATCGCAAAGGCAAGGCACATGTATCGAGGCAAAAACTGATCATTTACACAACACGCAGGGGATGAAAATGTCCTCACACATAAATGACCACTAACATGAACGCCCTCACACATAAATGTCCACACACATAAACGACCACTAACATGAACACTCACTCACGAGCACGAAAACCCTACACACGAGCAGGCCCTACGTAGGTGGTACGCGAATGTCGCATGAAGGGTAAGAAGAGGGTGGCCATGCGGGGAAGAAGTAGAATAAACAGGGGAAGGAGGAAAAGTAATATTCGGGGATAGGGGGGTACGGTTAATAGGGTGAATATGGGGTAGGGGGGATTAAGATTTGTGGGGGGGGTGGGGAAGGATAGGAGGGTGGCGGGGTAGAGGCAGCGATGTGGAGAAAGACGAGGTGGCGGCAGGAAGAATGGCTGCAGGCAGCGGCAGTGGCAAGTGATGAGGGTGTTGCGCACGCAAGTGGCCGAGCGCACGGTGGCGGGACAAGCGACGAGGACCATGATGGTGGCGGGCAGCAAAAACCCAGCGACGACAACAAGCAGCAATGGCAGGGAAAAGGAAAAGGAGGGAGAAATGGAGGAGAGAGGGAGGGAGAAAGAGAGGAGGGAGGAAAGCAGGAGGAGAGAGGGATGAAGAAAAGAGGGAGGAGAGAGAGAACGAGAAGGTAGGGGAGAGGGAGGAGGGAGGATGGCAAGGGAGAGATAAGAGAGCACATAGCAGGGGAGAAAGAGAGAGAGAGAGGAGGGGAGGGTCGACATGATGGTTGGGAGGAGGGATGTTTTTTAATTTTTTTAAAATTAGTATGATTATTATTAGGATTATGAGTTTGTTTAAAAAATATATAAAGTGTACCCCCGTACCGCATAGGAATGTGGGCGGCGGGTAAAAAAATTTGCGACAATGGGAATGGCCGAGGGCGGGTGAGGATTCGAGTGATGGAACCCCACATTGTGACGGCAAGGCACATGTATCGAGGCAAAAATGGATCGTTTACTCAACGTATAGGGGATGAAAATGTAAATATTAATTCAGAAAGATTTGAGCATCAATTGAAGATGCCATAAAAATGTAAATATTAATTCAAAAAGATTTGAGCATCAAATGAAGATGCCATAAAAAGAAAAATTGAGTGGGTTGACAGGAGGAATGGCATGGACAATGCGTCCGACACATTTGTAAAAAAAGATGGGGTTCACGCGGAAAAAATAAAAAAACGACCACAAAAAATCACACAAAAATTAATTTCGCAAAATCTGTCAGTCAGAATGAAATGAGAAAAGAAGAAAATTATCATAATGAGGAGTTGGATAGGCATATCATGTCAAAATGCATTTCCAATGAGAATAGGACCCATTCATATGGGAAATGGTAAAAACACCACAAAAAATCTAAACAAAAATTAATTTCCAACCATCTGTAAGTCGGAACAAGGGGCAATAACAATGAAAAATGTCCAGTGAATGGTAGGCAACAGGAATGTCACATTGGAATATGATTCTAGTGCATGAAAGATACGTTTACATGGAAAAAACAATAAAAACAATTAATAATACAAAATGGGTGGGTTAGAACATGATGGAGAGAAAAGAAAAATTGTGCAAGGGAGCAAGTCAGATAAGGCTATCTAATCGGAGTTGAATTTCGAGGAGATCAGGGCTAGTTCACATGAAAAAAGAGCAAAAATCACACATGAGAATACCTGAAAATATGTAATAATTAATAATAGACAAACCATGCACCGGAATGATGAGAAATAAAAACAAAAAATGTAAAAGGAAAGGTATCGGACATGGTTGTCACATCAAATCACTATTCTGAAGTGAAAAATGTATGTTCGCATGGAAACATGTTCCAATCGCAAAAAATGATTCAAAAATTAGTAGCTCAGAAAACATAGCTTGAAACTGAGGACTATAAAAAGAAAAATGGAAAATTCAAAGGGACAAAAAAGGCTATAGGATCAAATTTTAATTTTGATGAATGTAGGATGCGTTCACATGAAAAAGTGGCAAAACAAAGGATAAAAACAAACAGACAACGAACGACCCCGAGGGTGGGATGAAAAGAGGATGGGTGGGTGGGGAAGGAACCCCATTAGGAAAAAATTAGGACATGGTATACATGAGGGATCAGATAGGGGTATTTCCATGAAGGTGTGCAAGATAGATATGCAGGGATGCTTCCCCACACTTAAGACCTTACACTAGGAAGGGGGTACTAAGCAATAAGAGCCTAAGACATGACAAAAATCTGGACTCTAACATGCCCACACTTAAAACATGATCGACACTTGTAAACAAAGGGGGTAGAGTTAGAAAAACTTGGCCCCATATGCAGATGCTTGAGGTGGTTAACCGTCATTGAGACATGAAGGGTCGTAGTCGTCAGCAGAAGGTACCACAGCTTACCATATCACACTCATCCAGCATGTTAGGGACCATACAGCAGCACCTAGGGAGGTAGCATTGTTGTGATGAAGAACTCCGATTTAGGTGTCAATGTGATGAAGAATACATCATGCATGTCAACAATCACTCACGTGAAGATGATAGATCAAGCAATCACTCCATAACTCACATCACTCGATGGATAATAATTGAAACCCATATCTCACAGTCGGTTGAGAAATCAATAAGAGGGATGATTCAGAAGGAGTATGCCAACGTGCACAGTTGATGGTGTATCATTTAGTCCCAACCCATTTGGCATAAGTGTAAGAAGGAAGGCCAAGGAGCCTTATAGTGCAATGCACCGAATAGAGTGATGTGTGTATTGTGATGATGGAGGAGGATTGTCCTGTGTTGTGTGCATAGAGAAATGAAAACATACCTAGCTCCAATGGTCAAAGGTCCCTCGATTTTCTAACCTCTCAAGAATTGATTAAAGAGAATACTAGTTACACTCAACCCCCCCTTTGACATGCTCTATTGGTAAATATAGGAGGGCAACCCATACTCACATCCCCATTCGGTTAGGATGAAAGATCACATCACTCAAAGGATTGTCGATGAAGATCGCTTGTTGCTAACGTCAAGGTGTTAAGGATGAGGCATACCCATGGAGGTAGCCAACAAGTCTAGTACTTGGATTGATATTGAAAATGTCATCTGCTATAGGAGTCAGATGCACAGATGAAGCTGCAAGATACAGTATACCAAGGGAGGTGGCTTTGGAATCGCATCCTAGAAGGTCGACTAATGATTCAACTATCCTGGACTGCAGGGTGTGGCCACCTTTTCCATAGCCAGCTTCTTAGAAGGTGGCTTTGGAATCGCATCCTAGAAGGTCGACTAATGATTCAACTATCCTAGACTGCGGGGTGTTACTAGCTTTTCCATAGCCAGCTTCTTGTCCAAGGGTGTTTTGTCATCTTTTCTTGAAATGAGGCATGTTATGATAAGGAAGTTCTTCCTTTTCTCCCATAACAATTTTGATGTTTTTTTCATTTTCCCTACTCTCGAGGATGTTTCCACCTTTTCTCGAAGAATAGGTTGGCATGACAGGGACCAAAGTCATTTTCTCTCATGATCGATATATATTTATGTTTTTTTCTCTTTTTTTGTCATTTTTTAAAAGAGAAAAATGGCAAGAGTACCATGTATCAAAACCATCCTTGCCATTTTACTAGATCATATGAGAACAGAACAAAATAAGGGTGGGAGGTAGCTGTGACGGGCTAGAAGAACGAGGCTACCTCATCAAGATAAGCAAGAGGGCTATCAAGGGAAGCAATATACAAAGCCTTACTGATCAATGTGCAAGGAATGAAGGGACTATCAGTGGCGATTGTCACGATCCCCAGGGAGAGTAATACTTCTTTAGGCGATAGCCATTAATCAAGAAGGGGTCATTAGAGGCATCGACTATCTGCACTTGGACTAAGCCATTAGGGTCGATAGCAACAAGTACCTTATAGAGACGCCCATCCAACATTGTTGGAGCTTTCCTAAAAACTCACCAAAAGGTGAATCATAAGCCAGGACTAAGTTACCTTCCTTAAACTCCTGTGTTTGATGAAGCTATCATGATAAGCCTTTCATCGATCTTGTGTAGCTTTCATGTACTGTAGGGCCATCCTCTGAGTCTCATCCAAACTTTCTAAGTACAAGAGACATCATTGTAGGGACTCATCATCTCCCAAGCTCTCTTTAATAGCCCACATAGAGAGGGAAATTCCAGTTCAATAGGAAAGATGGCCTCTATGCCATACTCCAGTTGGAAAGGGGTATGTCCTGTTGTAGCCTTATAGAGATTCTATATGCCCAAAGGGCCTGTGTAAGTCAATTGTCCCAATCATCCTTGTCAAGATTGAGCAGAGGATGCAATTGGTGACCTCAACTTGGCCATTGGCTCGAGGATAGTAAGGCGTGGACTTATGATAGTGGATCTTGTATAGCTCTATCAACTCCTCCATAATCGTGTTGAGGAAATGAGTACCTCTATCACTTACTAGCTCTAAGATACTACCAAAACGGGTGATAATATTCTCATATAGGAACATAGCCATGCTATTACCATCATACCACTTCAGAGCTTTGGCTTCACACCAGATTGTCACATAGTATGTAGTACATACCAAAATGTATCTGTTCTGCTTCCTTTTGTTTTGTGGATCAATGGGACCAATGAAGTCAATTCTCCATTTCTCAAATGGCTTTAGGGGAAGGATGGGTTGTAGTAACATGGTGCTAAATTTAATAGGCTTTCCTATCCATTGACAAGCATCACAATGTTTGTAGTAGTCATAGGCATCCTTGTGGAGGGTCGCCCACTAATATCCTACGAGCAAGGCCTTTCTGGCTATCGCTTCTCTTGCAAAGTGTCCATCACAAGGCTCTTCATGGTATTCTTTTAGTACTATTCCCATCTCTCCTCTTGCAATACATTTTCTTAGTACTTCATCCTTGCCTTTCTTATACAGAACATTGTGCCCAACAAGGTGTAGGGAGTTGATTCCAACAGAAGCTTCTTCTTTTCCTAGCTGAAGATATTAGGAGGATATTGTTGAGTAGCTAAGAGGTTGGTTGGATACACTGGGGTTATAGCTTTGACTAGAAAAAGGGAAGCATCAAGGAGGTTTGGGTCATCCTACTCCTCTTCGTCACTCTAAGAAAGTCGTGATAGATGATCAGCCAAGACTTGGGAGCAACCAGGCTTAGTAACCACTTCAAACACGAACTCCTAAAATAGAAGAAGCCATCTCATCATTCTTCCATTCAAATCTACTTTGTTCATCAGGAAGGACATGGCCTCATGATCCACATAGCATTTGAAGTGCATCGACAATAGATAGTGTTGAAAATTCTATAGGGCAAACACCATTGCCAAGCATTCAAGCTCTATCAATGTATAGTTTCATTCTCTATGGGTTACTTTTTTACTTGCACAATAGATAGGTTGATCTAACTTCGAGAATCTATTTTGGCATAAGAGTGCACCTAGGCCTTCAACTGAAGTATCAATGTGCACATGGAACTCCTTCATGTCAAATTAGGAGGTTGCAAAATGGGTGCTTCAATCAAACATTGCAAAATAGGTGCTTTGTCACAATTAGTAGTCTAGATAAACTCTGAATCTTTCCTTAAGAGCTTATGCAAGGGGGCTACCTTTGTTGCAAAGTGGGCAATGTATAATCTGTAGCAACTCACATGGCCAAGGAATCCCCTCAATTGTTTGAGGTTAGTTGGCACGCTGTTAGAGCTGCAATCTTCTCAATCTTTGTAGGTTCTGTTGTTACTATCCCTTTTGTAGAAACAATGTGGCCCAAAGGAACTCTTGAAGAGACTCCAAAGAGGCATTCATCGAGATTGAGGGAGATCCCATACTCTCAACATCTATCAAAGCACTGCTCTAGGTGTCCCCAATGCTCATAGATTAGGCTATAGACACAGAAGTTATATTGATAGACCTTAATGAGATCATGCAGATGTTTTTGAAATGCAACCATCATTACTTGTTGGAAGGTAGTAAGAGCATTATAACGCCCAAAATGGCATCACTCTGTAAGTATAGGTTCCCCATTTTGTTGTGAAAGTTGTTTTGGATTGATCTTCTTTTACGATTTGGACTTGGTTGTATCCATTGAATCCATCCAAGAGGGAATAGAGTTCATGTCCAGCCACTATGTCTAACAGTTGGTCTATGAAAGGGATAGAAAAACAATCCTTCTTAGTCTTTAAGTTCAACTTTCAAAAGTCCATACATATTCTTAGCTTTCCATTCTTCTTGGGTACTACCACCATGGGCAAAATCCATTCATTATTGGCCATTAGATAGATAAACTCAGCTTCAAGGAGCTTCAACAATTGGACTTTCACTAGGGCAAAGTAATTTGGATTCATATGCCTCGGTCTTTGCCTCACTGGCTTGGCATCAGGTTCTAGGTCTATGTGGCTGGCACACTATGGGATCAATCCCCTTCTTATCTTTGTATGACATGCAAACACATCCAAGTTCTCTTTCAGAAGGTCATGGAAGATTGACAACTCCTCTTCTAAAAGATTGATATCCACCTTCAGGTGACATTTCATACCATCAACATCCACGAAAGTTAATTACTTTTCACCTTTAACTTTGCGAATGAAGGTCCCGTGGACTGCTTCTTGGATATAGATCCAAGAACGTCACACAATAGGAACCTTCTAAGTTGTGCTTGGGCTTTAGGATTGGTGGCAATTGGCAAGGTACATTGTCATCATCCTCTCTTGAGAGGGGTAAATTTTGGTAATAAGAGCCATTGTTGAAGGAAGGCTTATGCTATTTAATCCATTTCTTGTGGCTAGTTTGCATATGATGTGACTCATTAGTCAGTCCAAAGGGTACCATAGTCATTCAGTCTAATAGCATGGCATCTTCAACTTCTGTAGCCTTTGAAACTTCTTCCTCTTTTGTGCCTTCTTCAAGTAGGATAGATTCTTCCAGCTTGCTTTCATAGTCTTCTTCGACACTATCATATTTTTCCTCTTCGGACTCTATCTCTGTCTTTGTAGTAGGGGCTCTTGTAAGAGAAGAACATATTTTTTTGACAGCTTCTTCATCTCTTGATGTGCCATCTGTTATCTCATTGGAAGAGTCTATGATAACTTCAATAAAAGTGGATCCATTACCTTTTTGCAATCCATAAAACTTCAGCACTACTTTGTTGGGTCCTCTACCTAGGGTTAGGGTTCCTTTGAACCAATCTGTCCATGTCCTTGCTTCAAAAAGCCATGGTCTTCCCAACAGTAGAGGATATGAGGTCCTATAGTAGGAATTTTATTTTACCACCAAATAGGTCAGGCAATAATCTCTTCCTGCGAGGGTTGTCTTTACATATGTGAGAATGCCCAAAGGCTTAACTCCGCTTTGATCTGCTAGTCTGATAAGCCACTATGTAGGCTGCATTCCTTGCAAGCCTAGATCCTTCATTGTCACATTCGTCATTATGTTCACTAATGAACCTCCATAAATCAATGTGTTTGCAATAAACCATCCTTCAATCCACATGTCGATCTCTAGTGTACCAAGATCCAAGATGGTGCTATCCACATCCACTTCTTTTAGAGGCTTTGGGGCTTTGTTGGACTTGGTTGTTGTTGAGGGAGCTTTTGAATTTCTTTTGAAAATTGGGAAACAACATCAGCAATTGTTGGAATGCTAGGTTTGGTTTGAAGGTATCTAGGTCTTTGACCAAGTCATATTCTTTAATAGAATACACTCACTTCTCTAGCTAGCTAGGGCATGGGGCAACACCCACTTTTATCTTCCTTGTTTCTTCTAGCTATGGCAACACATCTGAACTTCCTCTACCACTGAGGGTACTTCTGCATCCTTTATCTCTTGGACCTCTGATCATGTCTCTGTAATTGTCTTTGTATTCTTCTATACTGCTAGACGGCACTGCATTGCACCATTCTATTCTCTATTGTTCTATTTTTCCTTAGGAAGATTGAACCTCACCATTTTGGAAAATTGAACGTTCTCTTTTGGAACTATGGGTTCTCTTTTCTTAGCACGTGTTATTGCAAAAACCTCCAATTCCACCGAGTTGGAGGTAAATTCTTAGGTCTTTAGTCGATGCAAAGGAGAAGACCACATTACAAAAGAGTTGTGGACTAGGATAGTCTTTTGTAGTGTGGTCTTCTCCTTTGCATCGACTGCATAAGGATTTGTAGTCCATGGACCTTCTAGGATTTGGGCAGTTTGGTGAGATATGTCCATTTTCTTTACATTTGTAACACTCCATCTTTGATCTCTGGCCATCACCAGACTATCGTCCTCCTCTGTAACTTTGAGAGGGAAACCTCCTTGGGCCTAAATTAGGACCAAACTCTCTAGGCTTTGGTCTGACATGCTGAGTGGTTATCTTGGATTTCAACAAGTTGAATCTTGCATCTTCATCTTTCTTCCTTCTTTTATGCATCTCCTTCAAAGAGCAAAAATCCTCTGTATGGTTCTTCATTAAACAGTACGAACAAAAGGCTCTAGGGATGGTTGGTTTTCAGGTACACTCAATGGCTAAATGTCCCGCTTGATGGCACTTTCCACACTATATAATAGATTGCATCACATCTCTTCCACCTACTATAGGACTTGATATGTTGGCGGTATTCACATTCAACATCTGCAATTGTTCTATAATCACATCCATCAGCTCCTTAATGTTGCAACTGAATTAGACATGTAGTCCTTCAAATTTGCACCTCCTGGAGTACTTACAGTAGGGTTTTGGGAAGCCTCTGTAATCACTGCATAGCCAAGTTGGGTTAATCCAAAGGGTCCTCTGTTTTGATTTTGATTTAGAGGTCCTATTGAGACTAGGGATTGTTGGTTCCACTTGGTAGGATTCCACTATTGTTGTTGAGTCACCATTGGGGAAACTATTTAAGGCCACTATTGTTGTGGTTGAACCATCATTTGGGATACTATTGTTTGCGGCTACGATAGATTTGGTACACACTATTATAGCCCTGTTTGCATCTAAGGGTAGGGATAGGAAACAGTCCCTATGATTGCATTTGGTGGGTATACCATTCTTGGCATGGGAGGAGGTAAGACTCCTCTTCCTAAGGCCATTGACAGCCTTGCTTCAACTTCATCATATAGTACTACACCTTCCATTTCAGCTTGCAGGCTGGTCTTCTCAATTCCACAAACTTGCGAACTTCTTGTTATAGGCCTCTAAGAAAAACTCCCTTCTAGTGCCTTCATTTGAGTGATGGTTAGTCCATCTCTTTAGTATGGATTCCATTCTAGAGACATATGCTTCCACCTGTTCACCAAAGGACTGAATTAAGTTCATGATCTCTTGCATCCACTCTTCAAAACTTTCACGCTTGAATTTAGTGAGAAAAGCCAACTTCAGGTAGTCCCGTGTGCCAAAAGTTCCTACTGCTTGTCTCTCATACCACTGAAATGCCGCGCCTTTGAAAGTGATGGAGAATATGACCAACCAATGCTCAGGGGTTCTTGCATTGTTGGCTATACACGCCACTATGAACTCAGCTACATGAAGATCACGGTCTTCGTTGTACTCTCCCTTAAACATGGGTAACAGGACTACATTCACTGGCCTGTCACTAATCAATATTTCCAAGATAGATCTGACTAGGAAGGGTACCTTGAGTTGCCATGGGGACTTGTGTAAAGATTGTCACTAGGTCGTCAAAAGGAGGCTTCTACTGCTAGCTTGTTTTTGGATTTGATTCTAGCCTTCTCTCTTCTCACGTACCTTTGGACTTGTTCTAGTGCTTGCCTCTTGATTGCATCATTCATCAAGGAGTTAGCTCCACCAAATTTGTCTATACTCAACAAAATAGAAGCAAAAGGGCTTCAATCTTCGAAGGACACTCTTGACAACATTTATTCTACTTCCTTCTTTTCAACGTCTCCAAATTTAAGTTTCATTCCACTAAATAGGGGAAGATATTCAGTTTTAAAGGTATCAAAACTCATTCTTTTGAGCATCATTATGGTAGCATCATCATAGTAATGCGAGCTTTGATGGTTTCAATTGTGTATCTTGTGAAGAACACTCTATCTACTAGCTTCCAGTGGATTGCTAATTGGAAAAAAAAAAGGTTTTTAGTGCACCAAGTATCCCACATACTATTGAGCATCCGCCACAAACAGATTCCAACTCTTTTTCTTCTTGTTCTTGTGAACTTCAACTGACCACACGAATCTTGAAGCTTTTTAAAGATCTCCCACTTGTGATGATATTTGGAAATTATTCCATGAAGGCCAAATCTCCCATGGATGGTCATTCTCTCTATTTTTTCTTCTCTTTTTAATTTTGTAGAAAACAATTGGTTGTTGTGATACAACTTCATGTAGCTTCAAAGGATTGTGGAATTAGTATGTCACATAGAGCCTGCATCAAGATAATGACATACTTCCGCCGATGAACTTCTTGTAGAAAGTGGCTTTGGCAATGAAGATCTCCAATTCTTCAAGAGTTGTAGGGATTCTCCAATCTTCCATTGCTTTTCTTCCTCTTCAATAGTGCCACTTCTTCCATTTTCAGCCTCTGTTGGTGCTTGTTAATGGCAGTTTTTTCCAGCACTGTGTACCAAAAACATGAAGTCCCAAGAGGAGCACCAAGAAAATGGGGAATCTACTACAATAAATCTATCTTGTATCATCAACAACCATGTTCTTTATATTTTAATCAACTACAACAAGAAAAACAACACCAATCTTTTCAAATATTCATGCAATATTATATAACAACTCTCCCATGGATTTATCACAACAAACTTCAACACATTCTTCATATTCTTCATTAAAAGAATAATAGAACACAAAGAAATACTCCACTTTGAATGAAAATCATCACATTACATTCATCTTCAATAGTTTCATAGTCTTCACAGTCTCTCTCATATTCTCTCACTCATAGATACACTGTTTTGCATAAATTTGGCTATCTCTCACTCTCTATCTCTCTCATACATGCTCTCTATGAATAGTATAATGAAATAATCAAGAAAAATCATCCATAATCCCTCTTTGTTCGTGCCATTCACTATGCCTATATGGTCAAAGTGATACGGGAACCAGAACCCACTTCTTTTGAGCAAGCCATGGGAAAAGAAAAATGGGAGAAAGCCATGGATGAATAAATGGATGCCTTGGAAGCAAATGCTACATGGGAATTGGTACCTTTGCCTAAAGATAAGAATGCAATTGGCTGTAAGTGGGTTTATAAGGTGAAGCACAATGCAGATGGTTCTGTGAACAGATACAAGGCAAGATTAGTAGTCAAGGGGTATGCACAAACATATGGCATTGATTATGAAGAAACATTCAGTCCGGTTGCAAGGATGGCAACCGTAAGAGCAGTCATTGCTATGGCTACATCAAAGGAATGGTCTTTACATCAGATGGATGTAAAGAATGCCTTCTTGCATGGTGATTTGCAAGAAGAGGTATATATGGAGTAGCCACTAGGTTATGTGCATGCTGTTCATCCTGAGTTTGTTTGCAGGCTGAAGAAAGCCTTATATGGCTTGAAGCAAGCACCTAGAGCATGGTGTGACAAGATAGGACAGTATCTTGTCACTATTGGCTTTCAAATTTCCAAGGTAGATTTATCACTTTATGTGAGAAAAACAGAGAAAGGTATTATGCTACTTGTCATTTATGTTGATGATTTGATTATGACAGGTGACAGTGATGAAGATATCATTCATGTGAAAATGCTATTGAAGCAGAAGTTTGAGATGAAGGATTTGAGAGAGCTGCATTATTTCTTGGGCATTGAGGTGATTAGATCACTAAGTGGGATATGGCTCTTGCAGAGGCAGTATGGATTGGACATGCTGTCCAAATATGGGATGACAGGCTGTAAGCCTATTTCAGTTCCTTGGAGTAGAATGTGAAGTTGAGTGCATATGCAAATGAGCTTCTCGAAGATCCTACTATGTACAAACGCATAGTAGGAAGTTTGATTTATATGACTAGTACCAGGCTAGATTTGAGCTACGCTGTTGGATTGGTAAGTCAGTTTATGCAGGCTCCAAGGAAATCGCATTTGGATGCGGCTAGACGCATACTCAGGTATGTGAAGTCCACATTGCAGTATGGACTACTTTATGAGACTAGGGTTCAGATACAGTTGCATGGATACACTGATGCTGATTGGGCTGGTAGTATTTCTGATAAACGATCTACCAGTGGATATGTGTTCTCTTTTGGGAGTGCTGCAGTCACTTGGAGTAGCAAGAAATAGCCTACAGTTGCCCTGTCGAGCACAAAGGCTGAGTACAGGGGTACAGCAATGGCTGCATGTGAGGTAGCTTGGTTGCGTAAGCTACTTTATGATATGCATCAACCTACAGATGGGCCAGTTGTCATTTATTGTGACAACATGAGTAGTATACACTTGGCAAATAACCCAGTCTATCATGCTAGAACAAAGCACATTGAGGTGCATTATCACTACGTGTGGGAGAGGGTTTTACTAGGTCTTATTGATCTAGTTTATGTCAGCACAGAGGATCAGGTAGCTGACACATTTACGAAGGCATTGGGCGCAGAGAAGCTGCGCAGGTTCAGAGACCTGCTTGGTGTGTAGGAATTGGGATTGAGCTCGAGGGGGAGTGTTGAGATATCGAGCTCCACTCGTGATATGCCAGGGTGACCGTTGTGCATTTATGTCACCGACTTGTCAGCAGATGCGGTTGGTACACCGCCCATGAATAATAGCTAGATGACAGCTATCCTTATTTACTCTAGTTTGTGGCTCAGTTAGTATGCCACCTTAGTTAGTTGAGTTTGGTTTGAGACCCATATATAGGGTTCTTCTATTTCTATGTACTAGAGTTCTTTTTGGCTCACACAAACTAAGAAGAGGAAAACTGTTTTCAGCCTCCACCTTTGTGTGTATTCCCCCATTGTGCAAGCAAGAAAGCTACAAGTGAGACTCCTTCCTTCTCTCCCACATTCCTGACATGTCCTTGGCGAAGTTAAGGATATGATGAAGCACTACACCGACATGATTACTAAACAATATCGGCAAATAGCTGTTGACGTCAATTTCCTAAAGAAGCAACAAAATCTGATAGGGAGTCGACGCCCTGAAGAGGGTGGTCCCTCAAGATTCAGCTGTAAGTGGTGTGGCGGATAACATTTCCCTAGAAACTGTCCAAATGTTAAATGTGATATTTGTGGGAAGTCGGGCCACTCAGCTGCTACCTATTGGAGTAAGATTAGTTCCCTCCAACAAGGGAGTAAACAGCCAGGTCTAGTTAATCATAGAGCGCAAGGTAGTAACCTCCAGCAAAATGATGGACCAAGACAAATACTGCAAAGGGGAAAGACCACTATAGAGGAGTTGCCACAAGGCAATGGAGTCAGCCTTATCGAGGCTGTACGCGTCAATGGCACTGAAACCTCTAACCTACGAGCCATGACAAGAGGCCAAAAGGCTAAAGAGGGTGATAAAGATAATGCAAAACCAGTCGAGAAAAACCCTAAGCAAGGGGATAAGGGGACGCAAGTCCTGAATCCTGGCATGGAAGGTGGACCTCTAAGGCCTGTTGACAAAAAAATCGATCCTAAGAAGGATGAGGAAGTGCCAAGAAAGAAGGAAAGAGCTAAAAAAAGAAGCACCAAAGCCAGTCCCAAGACCAAAAGAGAGAATGGTTTGGCGAGAAAAGAGAGCTTTGGCTACCTATCATGATTTTGATTTAGCAAGTTCTCTTTGCGAAGTCAAACTAGATGTAAACCTCTTATAGTTGATTAAATTATCTCCAGGAGTACGCAAGGAATTCAAGAAGATCCTGTGTATTGGGTATATTGTAGAACCTTTGGGCATAGCATAAGTAGGAGAAGATTGGTTTGATCATGTTGAAAAGAATTGCCCTAGGGTTCCAGCATACGTGGATGGAATATTAGTGGAGCATGCCATCGTAGACACTGGGTCCTCTGTCAATATCATGAGTTCAGAGTTGATGGAGAGGTTGGGTCTAGGCATCCAAAAAGATAGCTCCACCCTTCTTAGAATGGCTGATGATAGTCTAAGGCAACCAAAAGGTTGCGTTACTAAAGTCCATGTTACAGTGGCAAGTGTAGAATGCTTCTTGGACTTCAGGGTGATAAGATTTGCAGGACATCCTAGCTATTGAGTCTTGCTAGGTAGGCCTTGTATCTTACGAACAGACTGTCAAGTCGATATACCCGCCGGTCGAGTGGTTCTAGGTAGAGGTGCTAATCGAGTAATAGTCGATGCTTACCCTGAGTCTCCTCAGAGTGAGAGAGCTCCTTTATCTTCCACTGAATTAGAAACAACAGATGATCCATTTGGCAGTGAGACATCATCCAACGATGAATCTAAAGAGGGATCCACTACAGAGGATATTTATCAGATAACTCTAAATGAGCCGATAGAGCCGCAAGATAGGATAAGAGACGCAGATGTGATTGAGTTGGACCTTGATACACCGAATGATTCACGAGCAATTAAATTAGGTTCCATGCTCAGTTCAGCAGAAAGGGAGGACTATGTGTCCTTGATTCAAGAATTCCACGATATCTTTACTTGGAGTTATGACGAGCTGAGAGGCATTCCTCCCAGTCTGGCTGTTCATACTATTCTTGTAAAAGAAGGTAGTCATCCTGTGCGTTAGAAAGTAAGGCATATGCCTTTTGAATTGAGGGACAGGCTGTTTGAGGAGTTACAAAAGTTACGGAAAGCTGGTTTAATCTTCCTTGTACAACACAAAGAATGGTGTTCACCAGTTGTCATCAGGAAGAAGAAAAACAACCAGATCTGACTATGTGTAGATTTTAGAGAGCTGATCAAGCAGACGGTTAAGGATTACTACCCATTGCCATTTATTAACCAGATTTTGGATCAATTAGCGGGTAGGAAAATATATTCGTTTATGGATTGCTTTCCAGGATACAACCAGATGGCAATTGCAGAAGAGGACAAGTTGAAAATAACTTTCATTACTGTCTTTGGTACTTTTGCATACCATGTGATGGCCTTTGGATTGTGCAACGCACCCGGATCATGGTAACGAATAGCACATAAGACCTTTGGTGACATCTCCCCAGATGAGTTGAAAGTATTTATTGATGACCTAGGGGCACTCACTGTAAGGAAAAGGATGCTGATTATCTTAAGAAAGTGCTTTGAGTGCTGCAGACAATTTTGTATCACTCTTAACCCACAGAAGTGTGTCTTTAGAGTGCCTTATGGGCTATTGCTAGGCCATGTGGTCAGCTCAATAGTAGTATAGGGATCGCAACTGACTCTGAAAAGATCAAGTTTATAGTTGCTATGAGTCCACCACGCACTCCGAAAGAGGTACATAGCTTTCTGTCATCGGTAGGGTACTATCGAAGGTTTATAAATGCCTTGGCAGAAAGGACGTTGCCATTAACGAACTTGTTATCCTTTAGCTATCTATTTGTATGGAGCGACCCTTGTAAGGTAGCTTTCAAGGATGTGAAACAGGAGCTAGTAAAAGCACCAGTTTTAAAAGCACCTAAAAGAGACGATGCATTTTACATATTTTCAACAGCTACCATGCATAGTATCAGCTGTTGTTTAGCCCAAATCTGGGAGAAAAAATGGTATCATTCGATAGCTTTTGCTAGTTGAAAATTGGGCATATCAGAAATTAACTACACCTACATGGAGAAGTTGTGCCTTGCGATGGTCTTTGCGACTAAAAAATTCAGGCACTACATCCTCTATGAGAAGGTAGCTTTCTATACGAAGGTGGAAGGGCTTAGATTGTTTATGAACAAGCTACAACCACCTGATTGTCTGGCAAAGTGGTTAATCACTTTGCAGGAGTTCGATTATGAGATCAAGAGTAAGCCACCGAGGTTGCAGGGGATTGTGGAATGCCTTGTGGATTTCGGGGAGCCAAAAGAGACTTTAGTTGAAGGAAGTGATTTTAAAGAAATGTTTAAAATTGATATAGCTTCTATCCCATCTTGGTATGCTGCTATCACGCATTATCTATCAACAGGAGAGACTGGAGTTGGTTTATCAAAATCAGAAAAGAGAAAAATCAGACAACAGGCTTTGAAGTTTTCCTTGATCGCAGGAACACTATATCGGCAGGGTGTTGATGATATCTACTACCGATGTGTGATGCCTGACGAGGTTCCTTTCATCTTGGAAGAGTGCCATGACTCTACGTGTGGAGGGCACTTTGCTGGACGGTTGAGGGCATAGAAAGCTTTAAGAGCTTGATATTGGTAGCCATCCATCTTCCAAGATTCCTTTGAGTACGTTAAGAGATGTGATATCTGTCAAAGAGATGACAACAGAGAGAATAGAAAATGCCCACTTACGCCTATCATGGCTATCCTTCCATTTGAGAAGTGGGGCATTGACTTTGTGTGTCCTATCACCCCGTCGTCTACTACTCAGAAGAGGTACATTATAGTAGCAACTGATTATTTTACAAAATGGTCAGAAGCACGGGTGACGAGGCAGGACAATGCAAAAGAGACTGCAAGTTTCCTTTTAGAACAAATTATCTGCGATTTCGGTCCACCGAAGGAACTAGTGTCGGACCGTGGAATCCACTTTTTGAATAAAGTGATCAAAAGCCTGACTGAAGCTTGGCAAATCAAGCTTAACAAAACGACCCCCTATAATCTGTAAGCCGACGGCGGGCAAGTCGAAAGTACTAATAAGCAGCTTGTGGGTATCTTGTCTAAAATAGTCTCTGAGAAGAAACGAGACTGGGACAGGAAGTTGTATGTGGCAGTATGGGTATACAATACAACGTTCAAGTGAGCTACTGGCCATACTCCATTTAAATTAGTTTATGGGAAGAGTGTGTGTTACCCCTCGAAATCGAGTTGCCAACCATACGGTTTGCAATTAACCACTCTTTGGGAGATGAGGATGCACTCTTTGAACGTTTCATGACCATAGCCCACCTGGATGAGCTGAAATTGCAGAGCTTATTACACCAGGAGGTAGCTAAACGTCGGATGAAGCAGTTGCACGACCTTAAAGCAAAGAAGTATACCTATAAAAAATGGCAATTAGTTCTATATTACGATGCACGTAGGGAGCTGTTTCCAGGGAAGCTAGAACCTAGATGGGATGGCCCCTACAAGATTGTCAGGATAGGAAAAAATAGGTCTACAACTCTACTAGCTGATCTGCAGGGGGTAGAATTTAAAAATAAGGTTAATCTTAATAAGATTAAACCTTATTATTTCTAAGTATGCTAACCCGGAGAAATGCATTGCGGGTCCATGTTGGGGCTGATTTGAGACCTGCAAAAGAGATTAAAGCTGGTTGATGGGGCGGTTAATTCCTTATTTGGAGCACCCATATCTGGAGCAGAGATACCATCAGGGGAAACTTATCTGGTGGAGCAAAGGATATAAAGTGATTGAGCAAGAGGACGGAACCTTTGTGTGGGAGATCAAAGTTTTCTGCCATCACTGCTTACGAATGTTGACAAGTATCCCTGTTGAGTTTAATGAAGAATGTGGGATGGAGCTGTCAGTTCATCCTCTAAACATGCTAAATTTTGACTATCATAATTACGAATAGAGGAGTTCGTGATGGCAGGCTGTGTAAACCCATTGTGGACGTACACATTATATTTTGGCGGAGCGTCCAGGGGCCCTAATAAAAAAGGGAGTGTCGAAGTAGTAATCCGAGATCCTCGATGTAGAGTTTCGATGAAGTTAGCTGCTTATCTCGAGGTAGGATTCACTAACAACATGGCGGAGTATAAAGCCTTGATTATGGGACCGCATATTGCCAAGCAAGGTGGTATTCGACAGTTGTTAGTAAAAGGGGATTCCCAGTTGATCTTGAATCAGCTAGATGGGACATACACAGTGTTTCCATTTAAGAGACATGTACAGAATAGCCCATGACCCTTGCAGTTGATACATTCAGATGTATGGGGTCCATCTCATAATGCTTCGTTTGGTGGTGCTGGTTACTATGTATCCTTCATTGATGGTTTTAGCAAGTACACTTGGCTTTACATACTAAAACGTAAGGATGATGTGTTTGATGCATTCAAGGATTTCAAGAAGCATGCTGAAAATGAGATGAGATGTAAATTTCATGTCTTAGATTAGATGGAGGTGGAGAATATGTCTCTAATTACTTTGACAAGTACCTTGCTAAAAATGGGATCAGAAGACAGTTGACTTGTAGCTATACACCGCATCAAAATGGTATAGTAGAAAGGAAAAATAGGGTACTGATGGAATCGACAAGAGTTGTGGTGAAAGAAAAGAGTTTGCCAATGGGTTGAAGCAGTAGTGATTGTTATCTATGTGTTGAATAGAACCCCTACAACAGGGACTCATGATGTAACTCCATATGAGAGGTTGTATGGTCATAAGCCTGACATTTCACATTTGAAGGTATTTGAAACCATTGCATATGTGCATGTTCTTGATGAAAAGAGGAAAAATTTGGATCCTACAGCTCTCAAGAGTGTGTTCCTTGGTTATGCACAAGATCAGAAAGCTTACAAGTGTTATGTACCATCTACACATGAGACATTGATTAGTAGAGATGTTGTTTTTTATGACATGGCATCGTGGTATGGTAGTCGAGTTGCAATGGCCAGCACTAGTAATGCTGAAAATACACCTACAATGAGTACATCTATGAGTTGTCTTATAGGTGATGGGTCACCTAAGTAAGTCCTTGGTCAGGATGCTTGCAGAGTCGTACTCCTACGTCCACTGACATGGATATGTCAGTGAGGGGGAAATTGGATAAGGGAAAAGAAAAGATACTTGAGGATGTGACAAATCCACTTATAGTAGGTTATGAATCATCTAACAGTGACATTTTGGATAGT
Organism: Lygodium microphyllum; assembly: GCF_053477565.2. NCBI lineage: Eukaryota > Viridiplantae > Streptophyta > Polypodiopsida > Schizaeales > Lygodiaceae > Lygodium > Lygodium microphyllum. Next base: position 130,640,806 of record NC_141155.1, read on the forward strand.
GAGTTGGGCATTCCATCTATTATGATGCCTAGAGCAAGGCAGAGTCGTTATGTACTGCCTCATGAGAGGCAAGCTCATAGTGAGCCACAGTAACAAAGATCTGAGAGAGTCAAAAAACTAGTTGACAAGTTTACATACACTAATTATTCAGCTTGCCATTATGCATATATGGCTAGTGTGACAGGTTACAAAGAACCTACAAAGTTTAATGATATAGTTACAGATGATAATTGGTGTGCTGCCATGGATAAGGAGTATGCAGCCCTGGCTCAAAATGAGACATGGGAATTGGTTGAGTTGCCTAAAGGCAAAGTCCCCATTGGCTACAAATGGGTGTACAAGGTTAAGTGCAAGTCAAATGGTTCGTTAAAATGCTATAAGGCCAGGCAGGTTGCAAAAGAGTATGCACAATAATATGGCCTTGACTATATTGAGAAGACTTTTACTCCGGTGACTAAAATGGCAACAATCAGAACTGCCATTGTTTGGCAGCATGCAAAGGCTAGAAATTATGGCAAATGGATGTCAAGAATGCTTTCTTGAATGGTGATTTGGTTGAGCAAGTATATATGGACCAGCCTGAAGGCTATGTTCATCCGGACTTTCCTACACATGTATGTAAGCTGAAAAAGGCTTTATATGGACTGAAACAAGCACCTAGAGCATGGAATACTCAGATCAGTAGTTATTTACAGCAACATGGATTTAGATTGGGTGATGTAGATCACAGTCTATTCACGAAGAAGATAGATCATGGATATGTGTTTCTAGTGGTTTATGTAGATGATCTTATCATCATTAGAGATGATGAAGAGGGCATTGCTGAAATTAAATCATGTTCATAAGTTGAATTCAGAGTCAAAGACCTTGGTGAACTAAAGTATTTTCTTGGTATTGGGGTAGTCTCTACACCTCAATGTATATGGCTACCATAGAAGTAGTAAGCTCATGACATGTTATAGAAGTATGGTATGGCTGAATGCAAGCCTATGGAGACACCTCTTGATCAGAATGTCAAGCTGCATATTGATGTTGAAAATGGCATAGAGAATGTGACCATGTATCGACAAATGGTGGGCAGCTTGATATACTTGACTATTACCCGTCCTGACTTATGTTATGCAATGGGGCTGATTAGTCAATTCATGCAGAAGCCTTGCAAGCCACATTTAGATACAGTCAGGAGGATCATGAGATATGTAAAGGGTACTATTATAGGTTATGGACTATTTTATGCATATGGAAAATCCTTTGACTTAACAAGGTTTGCTGATGCTGATCGGGTTGGTTGTGCCTATGACAGGAGGTCAACCAGTGATTATGCATTTGGATTGGGCAACAGTAGATCAGTTTGGCAGAGTAAGAAACGGCCTACTATTGCATTGTCTAGTACAGAAGCTGAGTACAGAGGAGTTGCCTTAGCGGCTTGCGGAGCAATTTGGTTAATGAAAGTGCTTAAAGACTTGGGAATACAGATCAAAAGCAGAGTGAGATTGCATATTGTGATAACCTCAGCAATGTCATGCTAGCTAGCAATCCTATCTACCATGGTAGGTTCAAACATATTGAGGTTCACTACCATTTCATTAGAGAAATGGTTCTTATAGGGCAGATTGACTTGATTCATGTAAAGATTGAAGACCAGGTAGCAAACATATTTACAAAGTCTCTTGGTAAAGAAAAGTTCATATACTTCAGATAGCTACTTGGAGTTTATCAGATGGTTTTAGCTTGAGGGGGAGTATTAGAATATCAAGCTCCCGTTACTCTTCAGTTAGTCTATCTTTATGCGTGTGACCGATGTTAGCTGGATACAACTGTACACGTGTGTGACATTCAATAAGTTAGTGTAGTTAGTGACTTAACCACAGTTAAACTTGGCTAGTCATACCTATGTGTGTAAGTCTCTTCCAGTTAGTATAATGGAAGAATAATGGAAGAAGAAAAACAATGAGTTGAGGCTCATCTTCCACTCCACTCTGTCTCTCCCCCTCTCTTCCAACAAGAAAAAAGAGGGAATATAAAATTGGGTGTTGCCCCATTCCCTAACTAGTTGGAGAAGCCAGTGGATTCTATCAAACAATATGACTATTACACTTTTCTTAATATTTTTCTCTATAATCTTGAATTATGAGGCATTGAAGATGTTAGTTGGTTTACAAGAGAAAGAAAGACCTAGATACCTTCAAACCAAACCTAACATTCCAAAAAAATTTTATGTTGTCTCCCAGTTATTGAAAGAAATTCAAAAGCATACTAACAAGAAAATGTGGCTTAAGGATTGCTCCCTCAACAGAAACCAAGTCTAACAAATCCCTAGAGCCTCTGAAAAAAGTGGATGTGGCTAACACCTTCTTGGATCTTGGTATCCTAGAGATCGACATGTGGATTTAAGGATGCTTTATTGCAAACAAATTGATTTATGGAGGTTCATTAGTGAACATAATGGCGAATGTGACAATGAAGGATCTAGGCTTGCAAGGAATGCAGGCTACATAGTTGCTTATCAGATTGGCAGATCAAAGTGGAATTAAGCCTTTGGGCATTCCTCCACATGTAAAGACAACCCTCGCAGGAATTATTGGCTTACCTATTTGGTGGTAAAATCAAATTCCTACTACAAGACCTCATATCCTCTACTGCTATTGGGAAGACCATGGCTTTTTGAAGCAAGGGCATGGACATATTTTGGTTCAAAGGAACCCTAACCCTAGGCAGAGAATCCTACAAAGTAGTGCTGAAGTTTTATGGATTGCAAAAAGGTAATGGATCCACTTTCATTGAAGCCATCATAGACTCTTCCAATGAGATAACAGATGGCACATCAGGAGATGAAGAAGCTTTCAAACATATATATTCTTCTCTTTCAAGATCCCCTACTACATAGATAGAGATAGAGTCCAAAGAGAAAAAATATGACAATGTCAAAGAAGACTATGAAAGCGAGCTGGAAGAATCTATCCTACTTGAAGAAGGCACAAAAGAGGAAGAAGTTTCAAAGGCTACATAAGTTGAAGATGCCATGCTATTAGACAGAATGACTATGGTACCCTTTGGATTGGCTAATGAGTCACATCATATGTAAAATATCCACAAGAAATGGATTAAGTAGAATAAGCCTTCCTTCAACAGTGGCTCTTATTTCCAAAAGTTACCCTTCTCAAGAGAGGATGATGACAATGTACCTTGCCAACTGCCACCAATCCTAAAGCCCAAGCAAAACTTAGAAGGTTCCTATTGTGTGACATTCTTGGATGCATCCTTAGAAGACAAGTCCTTGAGCCAAGAAGTAACTAATTTTCAAACTAAACCCAAAATAGCAACGATAGCCTTTCAACATCCTAAGGAGCAAGCTCAATTCTCATTGACAGAGGAAGTCGGTTCCAGTGTTGTGTCAAAAGAGGAGAGCACTCCCTTAAAGGAGTCAGGATCTATATCCAGGATGTAGTCCATGGGACCTTCATCTGCAAAGTGAAAGGTGAAAAGTAATTAACTTTTGTGGATGTTGATGATACGATACATCACTTGAAGGTGGATATCAATCTTTTAGAAGAGGAGCTATCAATCTTGCATGACCTTCTAAAAGAGAACTTGGACGTGTTTGCATTGTCATACAAAGATATGAAGGAGATTGATCCCACAGTGTGCCAGCATCACATAGTCCTAGAGCTTGATGCCAAGCCAATGAGGCAAAGACGGAGGCATATGAATCCAAATTACTCTGCCCTAGTGAAAGTCGAATTGCTAAAGCTCTTTGAAGCTGAGTTTATCTATCTAGTGGCTAATAGTGAATTTATTTTGCCCATCATGGTAGTACCCAAAAAGAATGGAAAGCTATGAATATGTATGGACTTTCGAAAGTTGAACTCAAAGAATAAGAAGGATCATTTCCCTATCCCTTTCACAGACCAACTGTTAGACACAGTAGTTGGACATAAACTCTATTCCCTCTTGGATGGATTCAATGGATACAATCAAGTCCAGATCACAAAAGAAGATCAACCCAAAACAACTTTCACAACAGAATGGGGAACCTATACTTACAGAGTGATGCCATTTTGGGCTTTATAATGCTCTTACTACCTTCCAATGAGTAATGATGGTTGCATTTCAAAAACATCTATATGATTTCATAAAGGTCTATCAAGATGACTTATGTGTCTATAGCCTAATCTATGAGCATTGGGGATACTTAGAGTAGTGCTTTGATAGATGTTGAGAATATGGGATCTCCCTCAACCTCGACAAATGCCTCTTTGGAGTCTCTTCAAGACTTTTTTTGGGCCATATTGTTTCTACAAAAGGGATAGCAGTAGAACCTACAAAGATTGAGAAGATTGAAGCTCTAAGAACGTCAACTAACCTCAAAAAATTGAGGGGATTCATTGGCCATGTGGGTTGCTACAGATGATTCATTGCCCACTTTGCAACAAAGGTATTCCCCTTGCATAAGCTCTTGAGGAAAGATGCAAAGTTTATGTGGACCACTAATTGTGACAAAGCACCTATTTTGCAGTGTTTGATTGAAGCACCCATTTTGCAACCTCCTAATTGGATGAAGGAGTTCCATGTGCACATTGATGAGTCAATTGAAGGCCTAGGCGCAGTCTTATGCCAAAACGGATTCTTGAAGTTAGATCAACCTATCTATTATGCAAGTCAAAAAGTAACCCACAGAGAACAAAACTATACAGTGATAGAGCTTGAATGCTTGGCAATGGTGTTTGCCCTAGAGAATTTTCGACACTATCTACTGTCGATGCACTTCAAATGCTATGCGGATCATGAGGCCCTGTCCTTCCTGATGAACAAAGTAGATGTGAATGGAAGAATGATGAGATGGCTCCTTCTATTTCAAGAGTTTGAGTTTTAAAGTGGTTATTAAGCTTGGTCACTCCCAAGTCTTGGCTGATCATCGGTCGCGAATTTCTTAGAGTGACAAAGAGGAGTAGGATGACCCAAACCTCCCTAATACTTCCCTTTTTCTAGTCAAAGCTGTAATCCCATGGTATCCAACCAACCTCTTAGTTACTCAACAATATCCTCCTAGTATCTTCAACTAGGAGAAGAAGAAGCTTCTGTTGGAATCAGCTCCCTACACCTTGTTGGGCGCAGCGCTCTCGGTACAAGAAAGGCAAGGATGAAGTACAGAGAAGATGTATTGCAAGAGACGAGATTGAAATAGTGCTAAAAGCATACCATGATGAGTCTTGTGGTGGACACTTTGCAAGAGAAGTGATAGCAAGAAAGGCCTTGCTTGTAGGATATTAGTGGTCGACCCTCCATAAGGATGCTTATGACTACTACAAACATTGTGATGCTTGTCAACGAATAGGAAAGCCAACCAAATTTAGCACTGTGTCACTATAACACCCATCCTTCCCCTAAAGCCATTCGAGAAATGGGAAATTGACTTCATTGGCCCCATTGATCCGCAAACTAGAAGAAAGCAAAACATATACATTTTGGTTTGTACTACGGATTGTCAAGATTGTGGGAGAGAAGGAAGGAGTCTCGCTTGAAGCTTTCTTGCTTGCACAATGGGGGAAGACACACAAGGGTGGAGGCTGAAAACAGTTTTCCTCTTCTTAGTTGTGTAAGCCAAAAGAACTCAAGTACAAAGAAATAGAAGAACCCTCTATATGGGTCTCAAACCAAACTCAACTAACTAAGGTGGCATACTAACTGAGCCACGAACTAGAGTAGATAAGGATAGCTATCATGTAGCTATTATTCATGGGCGGTGTACCAACCGCGTCTGCAACTGACAAGTCGGTGACATAAATACACAACGGTCACCCTGGCGTATCACGAGTGGAGCTCGATATCTCAACACTCCCCCTCGAGCTCAATCCCAATTCCTGCACACCAAGCAGGTCTCTGAACTTGCGCAGCTTCTCTGCGCCCAATGCCTTCGTGAATATGTCAGCTACCTGATCCTCTATGTTGGCATAAACTAGATCAATAAGACCTAGTAAAACCCTCTCTCGCACATAGTGATAATGCACCTCAATGTGCTTTGTTCTAGCATGATAGACTGGGTTATTTGCCAAGTGTATACTACTCATGTTGTCACAATAAATGACAACTGGCCCATCTGTAGACTGATGCATATCATAAAGTAGCTTATGCAACCAAGCTACCTCACATGCAGCCATTGCTGCACCCCTGTACTCAGCCTCTATGCTCGACAAGGCAACTGTAGGCTGTTTCTTGCTGCTCCAAGTGACTGCAGCACTCCCAAAAGAGAATACATATCCACTGGTAGATCGTCTATCAGAAATACTACCAGCCCAATCAGCATCAGTGTATCCATGCAACTGTATCTGAACCCCAGTCTCATAAAATAGTCCATACTGCAATGTGGACTTCACATACCTGAGTATGCGTCTAGCCGCATCCAAATGTGGTTTCCTTGGAGCCTGCATAAACTGACTTACCAATCCAACAGCATAGCTCAAATCTGGCCTGGTAATAGTCATATAAATCAAACTTCCTACTATGCGTCTGTACATAGTAGGGTCTTCTAGAAGCTCACCTGCATCTGTGCTCAGCTTCACATTTTGCTCCAAAGGAACTGAAATAGGCTTATAGCCTGTCATCCCATATTTGGACAGCATGTCCAATCCATACTGCCTCTGCAAGAGCTGTATCCCACTTGGTGATCTAATCACCTCAATGCCCAAGAAATAACGCAGCTCTCCCAAATCCTTCATCTCAAACTTCTGCTTCAATAGCATTTTCACATGAAGGATATCTTCATCACTGTCACCTGTCATAATCAAATCATCAACATAAATGACAAGTAGCATAATACCTTTCTCTGTTTTTCTCACATAAAGTGAGAAATCTGCCTTGGAAATCTGAAAGCCAATAGTGACAAGATACTGTCCTATCTTGTCAGACCATGCTCTAGGTGCTTGCTTCAAGCCATACAAGGCTTTCTTCAACCTGCAAACAAACTCAGGATGAACAGCATGCACATAACCTGGTGGCTGCTCCATATAGACCTCTTCTTGCAAATCACCATGCAAGAAGGCATTCTTTACATCCATCTGATGTAAAGACCATCCCTTTGATGCAGCCATAGCAATGACTGCTCTTACAGTTGCCATCCTTGCAACTGGACTGAATGTTTCTTCATAGTCAATGCCATATGTTTGTGCATACCCCTTGACTACTAATCTTGCCTTGTATCTGTTCACAGAACCATCTGCATTGTGCTTCACCTTATAAACCCACTTACAGCCAATTGCATTCTTACCTTTAGGCAAAGGTACTAACTCCCATGTAGCATTTTCTTCCAAGGCATCCATTTCTTCATCCATGGCTTTCTCCCATTTTTCTTTTCCCATGGCTTGCTCAAAAGATGTGGGTTCTGGTTCCTGTATCACTTTGACCATATATGCATAGTGAATGGCTGTAAATCCATCATATTTCAGCCTATCCACAGGATACCTAGCTCTCGTAGACCTGCGCAAAGTAGGTTCACTCCCAGGTGCTCTCAAAACATCCCTGGTCTTCCTTACTCCAGGTGTAACAATAGAAGGAATACCCAACTCATCATCAATGCTCTGTTCTGAGCCACTGGATTCACCATCCACACAAGAGTGACCTGCATTCACATCAAACATGGGCTGATCAACCTTCTCTTTTCCTTTTCGTGATACCTGCATACCACTATCTGCATTGCTTTGAGAAGATTCTCCTGATCTCAATCTGCTTGTCCATGGCGAAGAATGTGAACCACTGCTAGAGGACGCTCCAGGTCCACTAATATTTTGTGACTGCTGCTGTGAATTCTGTGCAGCATTACCATTTTGTGCATCTTCATCATCAATCACATTTACTGGTTTATACCAGCTACTCATCTCATCAAAAACAACATCTCTGCTCACTGTAAACTTACGAGTAGAAGGGTTATAGCATCTATACCCTTTTTGCTGCAGAGAGTAACCAATAAAGATGCACTTCTCAGCTTTTGGATCCAACTTGGATCTCAGCTCATTTGGCACATGTACATAGGCAATGCAACCAAAAATTTTCAAATGAGAAATATCTGGTTTCCTACCAGTATACCTCTCCTCTGGAGTCATTCCATGTATTGCTGCAGTGGGAGTCCTGTTCATTATGTAGACTGCTGTAGCAACTGCTTCAGCCCAATAAAAATCTGGCAAGTCTTTTTCATTGAGCATGACACGAGATACCTCTCCAATATGCCTGTTTTTCCTTTCTACAATTCCATTTTGTTGTGGGGTATAACTGCATGAATATTGCTGCTTTATGCCATGCTCCTGCAAGAACTTTGCAAACTCATTTGAGAGGTACTCTCCCCCTCCATCTGACCTTAGGCATTTTATTTGCAGACCTGTTTCTTTTTCAGCCATAGCTTTAAGAGTTTTGAAATGCCCAAAAACTTCACTTTTCTTTTTCATAAAATACACCCAAACTTTTCTGCTATAGTCATCAATAAAAGTGACAAAATAATGACAGCCTCCAAGAGATGCAGCTTTAGTAGTCCACACATCAGAGTGGATTAATTCCAATGGCTTCTCACTCTCTTGAACATGTCTAGGAAATGGTTTCCTTGCCTGTTTTTCAAACTGACAGGCTTCACATACCTTATGCATTTCTGCAACCTTGAATTTCGGCAAACCTGCAACAATATTTTGGGCCTGCATTGATTTAAGTCGCTGTACATTAACATGACCAATGCGTTTATGCTAGATATCAACATCTGCAACTACACCGGTCCCATGTGCAAACATTGCTGCACTCAATTCAGACATGTCTGCATCCAACGTAAACATTCTGCCCTTCTTCTTTCCTTTTGCTATCAAGCGACCTTTATTTTTCATATCCTCAACAAAGCATCCATGAGGATTAAATCTGACCTGCAAGCCCTGTTCAACCATTTGACCAACAGAAACCAGATTCTTGGTGATATTCGGGACATGAAATACATCGGACAGGTATTTCTTTTTCCCATCCTGCATAGACAAGGGAATTTTTCCAATCTGCACAATAGGATGTGCAGTATCATCGCCAGTCTCCACAAATCCTGGTTTTTCCATTTTCCTTGCATCCTCCATCCATTCTGCATGACCTGTCATGTGGTTTGATGCACCTGAGTCAACATACCATACATCATTGCTTTCTTCTGCACTTGTCACAGAATTGTTCATGTGCTGCACCATGAACAAATGCTCATTTCTGTCATCACCCTGTCTACTAGAAGATGCATAATTCCCTTGTTGCAGTTTTTCATTCATGATGTCATTCTGCTTTTTATAGCAGTCTTTAGCCATATGACCCATTTTACCACATTAGTAGCATTCAACATTACTGTTTGCATTTTGACCTCTTTGCCATCCACCACGACCTCTTTGGCTCCCCCTGCCTCTAGAATTACCACGTCCTCCTCCATAGGACTGGTTTTCTTGAGTTTGCTGCATATTCTGATTTCTACCACGGCCTCCAAATCGGCCTCCTCTACCTCTGCCTCTACCTCTTCCAGCATTTGAGTAGAAGACAGCTTCTTTTGAAGTTCCTCCTGAAGAAGATGCACCACCATTTCTCTGCTCCTCAGAAATTAGAAGAGCAATCAACTCCTCAAAATCAGGAAATCTTTCACGAACTGAAATGGATGTTCGAAACTGTGCATAATCCTTTCCTAGACCATTCAAGGTCACGGAAACTAAATCATCATCTTCCACTGGCGACCCAATGGAAGCAAGTGCATCTGCAATCTTCTTCACCTTCATGTGGTAGTCGTTGATGCTCATATTTTCTCTTTGCACATTGTGCAACTCTTGCTTGAGCTGCATTTTCCTGGCTTGCGTATTTGTGCTATATATTTTTGACAAAGTATCCCATGCCTCCTTTGGCGTACTTGCATCCTGAATATGCACAATCATAGAGTTTGAAATGCTGATAGACAGCCAGTACATAACTTTCCTGGCTCTCTCATGCCATGTTTTAAATGCCTGCATTTGCTGTTGATTGGGAACATCAGGAAGAACTGGTTCTTCTTCATTTCCTGCAACAAATTCCCAATATCCTTTTCCCATAAGGAAATTCGTCATTCTAAACTTCCATGCCTGGAAGTTGTTCTTGTCAAGCTTTTCAGTGACAATCTGTGAAAGAGAATCAGACGCCATTACAGAATACTGCAAGAAATTCTGTCACTGCAAAAAACACAGCTTCACCCTCACAAGGGCAAATCTGCAAAACTGGCGAAAGTGGTATTTGACCACACAGTCACTTCCTAGTGACGATTTTGCATAAACAGGAACCAAGGATGATTCTGAAACTCCCAATGTCTCTGCGCACAAGCATACGATGCAATTTCTACAGTAACTTTTCACCGACCTGTAGAACAGTGGCTGCACAGCATAAAACTGAGCCTTTTCCTGAGTGCATGCAGAAAACTTCCGTCTGCAAAACAGGCCCCGAAATGGCCTCAAATAAAAAAAACAAGGTCGCCAAGGGCTAAAGCCCTCTCCCGCAGCATATACTGCCCTCTTGCTTCACCGCAAAGGGCGTCTCAACCTGAGACAATGCACTCCTGCAATTTCCAGCTGTGCTACCTGCAGAGATCTGCTCCCAAAACAAAAAATGAAAGCAACACTGCTCCTCTTACCAGACCACCGCGAGCTTGGCTTGCTTTCTTGAGCTCCTTACCACGAACAAGGCTCTGATACCATGTCAAGATTGTGGGAGAGAAGGAAGGAGTCTCGCTTGAAGCTTTCTTGCTTGCACAATGGGGGAAGACACACAAGGGTGGAGGCTGAAAACAGTTTTCCTCTTCTTAGTTGTGTAAGCCAAAAGAACTCAAATACAAAGAAATAGAAGAACCCTCTATATGGGTCTCAAACCAAACTCAACTAACTAAGGTGGCATACTAACTGAGCCACGAACTAGAGTAGATAAGGATAGCTATCATGTAGCTATTATTCATGGGCGGTGTACCAACCGCGTCTGCAACTGACAAGTCGGTGACATAAATACACAACGGTCACCCTGGCGTATCACGAGTGGAGCTCGATATCTCAACACGGATTATGTGACAAAATGGTGTGAAGCCAAAGCTCTGAAGCGGGATGATGGCAATAGCATGGCCTTGTGCCTGTATGAGAATATTATCACTTGTTTTGACAGCCCCTTAGAGCTAGTAAGTGATAGAGGTGCTCATTTTCTCAACAAGATTATGGAGAAGCTGATAGAGCTGTACAAGATCCACTATCGTAATTCCACGCCTTACTATCCTCAAGCCAATGGCCAAGTTGAGGTCACCAATTGCATCCTCTACTCAATCTTAACAAGGATGATTGCTATCTATCACTGTAATTGGGACAATTGACTTATAGAGGCCCTCTGGGCTTATAGAACCTCTGTAAGGCTACTATAGGACATACCCCTTTCCAGCTGGAGTATGGCATAGAGGCCATCTTTCCTATTGAACTGGAATTTCCCTCTCTGTGTGGGCTATCAAAGAGCGCTTGGGAGATGATGAATCCCTTCAATGCTGTCTCTTATACTTAGAATTTTTGGATGAGACTCATAGGATGGCCCTATAGTGCATGAAAGCTACACAAGCTTGATGAAAGGACTATCATGATAGCTTCATCAAGCACAGAAGGAGTTTAAGAAAGGTGACTTAGTCTTAGCTTATGATTCACCTTTTGGCAAGTTTTTAGGAAATCTTCAACAACGTTGGATGGGCCTCTATAAGGTACTTGTTGCTGTCAACCCTAATGGGTCTGTCCAAGTGCAAATAGTCGATGCCTCTGAATGATCCCTTCTTGATTAATGGCTATCACCTAAAGAAGTATTACTCTCCTTGGGAATCCTCACAATCACCACTGATAGTCCTTTCATTCCTTGCGTGTCGATCAGTAAGGCTTTACATATTGTTTCTCTTGATAGCCCTCTTGCTTATCTTGATGAGGTGGCCTCGTTCTTCTAGCCACTCATAGCTATCTTCCACTCTTTTTTGTTTCCCTTCTCATCAGATCTAGTAAAGTAGCAAGGATGGTTTTGATACATGGTACTCTTGCCATTTTTCTCTTTTTAAAAAAGACAAAATAAAAAGAAAAAAGCATAAATATATATTAGCCATGAGAGAAAATAACTTTGGTCTCTATCATGCCGACCTATTCTTCGAGGAAAGGTGGAAACATCCTTGAGAGTTAGAAAAAAGAAAAAAGAAAAAAGAAAAAACATCAAAATTGTTATGGGAGAAAAGGAAGAACTTCCTTGTTATAGCACGCCTCATTCCAAGAAAAGGTGGCAAAACACCCTTGGATAGGAAGTTGGCTATGGAAAAGATGGCAACACCCGGCAATCTAAGATAGTTGAATCTTTAGTTGACCTTCTAGGATGCAATTCTAAAGCCACCTCCCTTGGTATACTATATCGTGCAACTTCATCTGTGCATCTGACTCCTATAGCAGATTACATTTTCAATATGCAATTCAAGTACTACACTTGTTGGCTACCTCCATGGGTACACCTCATCCTTAACACCTTGACATTAGCAACAAGTGATCTTCATCGCCAATCCTTTGAGTGATGTGAGCTTTCATTCTAACCGGATGGGGATGTGAGTATGGGTTGCCCTCCTATATTTACCAATAGAGTGTGATAGAGGGGGGTTGAGTGTGACTAGTATTCTCTTCAATAAATTCTTGAGAGGTTAGAAAATCGAGGGACATTTCAGCCATTGAAGCTAGGTATGTTTTCATTTATTTATGCACACAACACAGGAGGGCCTCCTCCATCATCAATACACACATCACTCTATTCAAATCATTGCACTACAAGGATCCTTGGCCTTCCTTCTTACACCTATGCCAAATGGGTTGGGACTAAATGATACATCATCAACTATGCACATTGGCATACACCGTCTAAATCATCCCTCTTGTTGATTTCTCAACCAACTGTGAGATATGGGTTTCAATTATTATCCATCGACTGATGTGAGTTATGGGGTGAGTGCTTGATCTATCATCTTCACGTGAGTGATTGTTGACATGCATATTGTATTCTTCATCACATCAACACCTAAATCAGAGTTCTTCATCACAACAATGCTACCTCCCTAAGTGTTGTTGTATGGTCCCTACCATGATGGATGAGTGTGACATGGTAAGCCATGGTACCTCCTATCAACGACTACGACCCTTCATGTCTCAGTGACGATTTACCACCTTGGTTATTTGCATATGGAACCAAGTTTTTCTAACCCTATCCCCTTTATTTACAAGTGTGAGTCATGTTTTAAGTGTGGGGATGTTAGAGTCCATATTTTTTTCATGTCTTAAGCATTAGGAGAAATATGGATTCTCTTTTTTGCCCCTTAAGGGATTTCTCTCATCTCTCTCTCTCTCTCTAAAAATGGCATTTTTTCATTTTCTTTCTTTAGTCGGGCCCTGCGTCTTTTCCACTTCCTTTTGCTTTCTTCGTGTTGGGGTTAACATTACTCCCCTCCTAGACGAGTGCCAGTCCCATGGCACTCGCCGTCGTAGGTAGCAGGCTGTAGCATGCACCGAAGACATGGGTGACAAGGACGCCTGTGGTTTTCGTGGAGGAGTGTTGGTGGTGGTGTGGCAGAAGGTCCTGGGGGCATGTTGGTGGCCAAGGTGGCTGGTGGAAGGTTGTTGGAGTTGGTGGTAGGGCTATGCTGTGTTGGGGATTGCATTGATGGCCAGCACAAGTGTTGGTTTGTTGGGGATTCTGCACATGACGATTCTTTGCGGGCTTGTTGGATGGTAAGGGACGAGCATTCAAAGTTGAGTGTTGATGAAGAGCGAACAACACCTTATACCTGCAATTGGAAAACCTCACATGTGGTCTCTCCTTAAGGGGTAGTGCTAGGCTTCTCATCGTGCACAAGACATAGTTTGATTAGTTTGGGAGACAGGTCGAACTCTAAGCAAGCCTAGAGTATTATCCTACACTTGAGGACCCAAACTGTGGACATACTTTGGTGCAGATATTATGTGAGTGCTCGTGCATACTTAGATATTACATAGTTAGAAGACCGTGGCCTAGTTTCTCATAATGATGCGTGGATGAAGCAGAGTTGTCCATGTGGAGGAGGAGTACACGTGAAGGTATATGAGACATCCTTTGCATTGTGACTGCATGATGTAGCATAATTGAATAGAAGGACACTGCACTTTCAGTAGCTGGAAACTATTGGACTTGCTTGATGAGTACGGTGGACTTTTCATGGCCAATCGTGCGGTGCTTATCACCACTGATTGCAATGGTACTAAGGCAGAGTGCAAAAGAAAATTGTGTAAGTGGGTTAGGGAGACAGGTCTAACCCTAGGCGAGGCAAGCTCCCCAGGTATGTCCTACCCTTGATGTGCCCTGAACAATTGTGGGTGATTGTAAGGGGCTAGGGGACTAGGGACGAAACCGATCGACCAAGGTCACCAGACGTACCTAATTTGAGGACCCCTAGGTGTTGTGCTGTGATCGTGGGTGCTTCTTATCTTTCCAATCATTTCTTTTTCTTTTCTTTTCTTTTTTTCTTTTTTTTTAAAATTTGCCTGAGTACAACCATTACAATATGTTGAGGCTATCAGCCTTTCAATGGGTTGGAAAATGTCAAGCTTCAAAGGCTCAGAAAATGGATAATGATGATTGTGCCCTAGCCTCGTTGTTAGAGAAGCAGTTGGCGAAAGGGGAAGATACACTTGAGATATTGCAACCCTCCTTGCGGCACATGCGATGTGGGTACAATTGAGGTAACGACTGCCGCGAGCCAACTATAGAGCTTGACCCAGAAAGGGGACGTGGCCCAGGAATGTGTTTTGGGCCATGCAATGTGGGCGGTTGGCAAGGTGATTCATGATTTTGGCAGGGTGGCTTTGCTGCGGCTCCTTGGGGGGTCGATGGTCTTGCGGTGATCGAGCATTGAACACTTTCGCCCAAAGATCTGTCCCATCCTGTATCCACTTGTCGCTTCATGAGAGTACAAGCATGGCATATGCTGCAACTATAATAAGCCAGTGCAATGCAAGGAGACATCACTGATCTGACTTCTATGGTGTTGACTTAGGCATTTATCACGTGTGCTTGATTAGCTTTTTCTTTTGCTAAAGGTGTAAAATATATTAAACGCAGATATGAAAAGTTCATACAAGTCCGGAACATGTCAACACTTAACAAGTCGGGAACTTAACAAGTTGGGAACACTTAACCATTTAAAAACAAAAAGTTATGGCCAGTTATCATTTGATAAGCCCTTTATGCATCATGGGCTACTCGATTTGTACGAGGCGGGGCGAGTCTGGGTGGCCGAGTGATTGGGGCTCTGCTGGTGTGGAGCTCCCGTGGGGGTGAGCAGGGAACATGTCGGCCGGGACATGAATGGTGTAATCCCGGCCCGCTACCATCTCCAGAATGTCTCTAAATAATTCATTAAATTCTTCTCTTTCCCGAGCTGCCCTTTCTGCCTTTGAGCATCTGGGGCCGGAGCAGGAGCTAGGAGTTCGTGCCACTAGTGCTGCCACCTGTTGCGCGTTTCGAGTCTCGACTTTCTTGACTCAAGGATTCTTCGGCCTTCACCCTGGGCAGTTCGCTTAGGGCCTCGCTTCTTGGCATACCTCTTGATGGTGGGCACATAGCGCTCCGGTGGAGGGGCACGTGCCACATGCTCCCGCCTTCTGCGAAGAATGTCTTTGCATGCTAGATCTCCATGATTCTCCATGCGTTCTGCCGCAAAAGGAAACCTACAAGACGCAATCCAAGGGTTAGACCTTGATACAGGATACAACTGCTTGCATGGAAGGGATTTTAGTGTGGTTTATGAAGCGCATATGACAAGAAGGGGAGGGGTGAGGCATGCGGTGTTTATTATAGAGGAATGGCCCCCATGCTGATGTTCGTGTGGCCTCCAGTCATTAGCAGATATTAGTTTATGCTAAGTCGCATGGACTGGTTGTCGTGGAGTGGGACAGGACACATCCTCGAAAGAGTAGACCAAAAAGGGAAGCAAGTGTATTGGAAAGGACTACACCCTGCCTACACCATCAAGGATGTTGGTTAAGGCTTCCTATAGCGGCGATGTGGGTTGCATGCTCTCACCTGGAGGTGGGGCTGGTCACACACTTTTAAATGCATGATGAGAGGAGGACTTGAGGAGCTTAGTTTATCTAACCCCACTCTTCTCCCTACGCGCATGACTACCATTGCTTGTGTGTGTTGACGTTGTTTATACACGGTGACACAAAAAGCAGTGTTTATTTATATACATATTTATGAATCCATGTCACTTCATGAGGATAAGAACCAAGTGTAGAACTCGGGGTTGTACCGCAGCGTGGCACACACATCTAGTATTCGTGGCAGCTTACTTAATACCGATAGATATTTTGCCACATCAAGTAGCATGGAACCTTGTCCGAGTCTCCTGGCTATATGTAACTCCTCCTCAGTGAGAACCTTATCAAACAGAGCGTTCTCTTGGCTAGTTCCAGCTAAGTCCATACCCCGAATGGCAGTCAGCACTCGAAGGGAAGTTGGTGCCACGTAGGTTGGGTCTCTTTGAGACCGCCATTTGGCCAATCGCTCTTCTGAGACCGTCATGATCTGAGCCCCTAGTTCGGCCATTACAACGCGGCTTTGCACCAACACTGCTCAAATTGACTCTGGCCTGCTGACAGTCGCTTTAGTAGCTCTATGTCTACGAGATTCGGTCGGCAGAATACATCATTGAATGTGACGGTTAAGCGCAATTTGTCAGCCTCCTCGTCAGGGATGAGTCGCATATATTCATGCAGGAGCCTGTCGTAGTGCCCGTTAAGATGTTCTTGTTCTTCCCACGATAGAGGAAAGGTCAAGTAATCTCCAAGCTGCTCTTTGGGGATCGTGCCCATGTTCGCAAGGACGTAGACATGCACGACCACTTTGAGCTTAGCCTCCAACTCAGTTAAGCATTCTGCGACACTTCTATGTTCAATGAGGGCCTGCTCGGTTGCTATCTCATGCAAAGTTCTAAGAGTTTCCTTAGGCTTTAGCATGGCTGGGGGCTCAGGCCTAGATGAGCAAGATTGGTCAACGCTAGGATTTCTTATGCTCTTGGGGTTCTCACGTTTCTCCTAAGGTTTTGCTACTATTTCATCATGGTTCTTCTCGGATGTGACTGGTATAGAGTTGTCACCCTGTTGTGACAGCATTGTATCCACTCTTGATTGATCAATGTGAGTCCTATTGTCAGTGGATAGAGTGTTGCAAGCAACTATTGATGGCAACTATTGCTTTGGTTTGTCAGAGCACACAGATGTGTCTGAGGTTTCACCGTTGTTAGGAGAGGCATCAGTGGGTTCATTGGTGGATGGACTCGATGCTTTATTCATCAGCTCTCCAGTGCCCTTCGTCTCAATGTTCTTGGGGTTCACAACCACCTGCAAACTGATGCTGTTTTTTCTGCTTTCTCCTCTTTTTCTTGGTCAATGAAGGTGCCTCTCTCAACGACTCAGGACCCGGGACTAGATCAACCGTTGATGTGCTTAGTTGGGCCTTAGCCTTCTCTTCCTCTAGTGTGTCCTTACGGGACATGGCCGTGGCCTGTTGGGTAGCCTTGCTAGGTTGTGAGAGCACAACTGCCGCTCTTTTCGGAGAGTCTAGCTTTTCAACCAACTCCCTCGCGTTTAAGTCCTCCGTCCTAGGCTTTAGGAACTTTGAAAGTGTTGGAGCTGTTGAGGGATTTGGTTGCGACACCTCCTCCATAGGTAAACTACTAAGGACATGTTCCACAAGGGGCATTGTCACAGCCAAGGACTGTGACTGCTGTGATCCCTAATTGGAAGTAATAGCAGCTAGATTAGTGGGTTGGCTACCCTTGGTGGATTGTGGTGTCAAGTCCCTAGGGCGAATGGAAGTGGCCATGTTTTTTGTTGCCCTTTGAGCACTCATCTGTGTAGATTGAGCATGAGTTGATCTAGTCACATTAGGTTGCTCATGCATATCCTTGGGTCGAGAGCTACAGATGGAGCCATGTCCCATCTCTTGGACATTTTGAAGCTTAGATGGAGATAGAGATTGGAATTGAGCAGTTTCCCTTGACAACCGTTGTTATGCTTCCTGTGTCCGTTTGAAAAAAGAGGATGTAGGAGATCTAGGACTCTTAGGTGGACTTGGCACTCGCTGAATGATTTGCTCGAGGCTATTAGACGATTGTTCCATTTGCTTTGTTGAGCGATCAGCCTTGCCTTAAGCAATGTTGTGCCTATGATGCTTGTTCTCCCCTTGGGAAATCAAAGGCTCCTTGGGCACTAACGATTTTTGTGCCTGCTCAATGGCTACGTATGACATCTGTCTATTAGCATGCTAGGCTAGGGCTCTTTCCTTTGAATAATCATGTCTAGTTTCTTGCCTTGAGACCTAGAGTTTCTCTTAGATTTCCTCATGTGCCATGCTTTTGAGGCACTTTGGCCTTCAGCTGATAGAGGCGGTTTAGCAGGGGATTTTGGTACCCAAATCCATTGGTTACCTGCGTAGTATCCTTGAGCACGTAGCAACGCTTTGGATATCCATCGCGGCGTTGTGCTGACTCTCCATCGATGCCTTCGTCTATAAGGCTTGGGCTTCTTTTGGGGTCTTCTACGATATTTGTAAGTCCAAAGCCTGTCCTTGCCATTGTCTCCTGACCTTCTTATTTCCGGCATGGCCTCACTCACTGGTTCTCGTTGTTCGACCTGTGCTTGTATTAACTCTTCCAACAAGTCCTTGCTCTCGTCAGCAGGCTTGACTGTTATGTCAGCACCTTGCTTTCCATCGATGCCTTCGTCTATAAGGCTTGGGCTTCTTTTGGGGTCTTCTACGATATTTGTAAGTCCAAAGCCTGTCCTTGGCATTGTCTCCTGACCTTCTTATTTCCGGCATGGCCTCACTCACTGGTTCTCGTTGTTCGACCTGTGCTTGTATTAACTCTTCCAACAAGTCCTTGCTCTCGTCAGCAGGCTTGACTGTTATGTCAGCACCTTGCTTTCCTTTCACTCGAGGTTTGATGAGGTCACCCTTGCTAAAGGTTGTGACTATCCTCACACCCGGTAGCGTCAGGTGTATCCTTTGAGCTGCGTAGTCAGCCTCACACTTGGTAGCCTTTTTGAAGGGCCTTCCTAGGAGGATTTCCTTTCCACCATTCTCGCTATTGGGAGGAACATAGAACAGGAGTGGCAAGCTTTCTGTTTCAATTGTTACAAGGATTCTGCACTTTCCTAGAAGTGCTTGTGAGTGTTCCCCGTAAGGATTAAGAGTTGCATCAGTTGGTGTGAGATCTGGTTGGCCTAGTAGGGTCCATGATTCATAGGTCAAGATATTAAAATCTGCTCCTTCATCAATTAGAGCATCAATAGTATGCTCTCTTTTCGCGGTGAGTTTGACCCTAAGATAAGCAGGTGGTACTATGTCTTCATCTTCCGGGTATTGGCTTGTAAATTTAAGCCTTCTGACAGATGCCCTTGAGTTCTCGACTGCACGACCAGATGTGGATTCTCCACTGCTGTCTTGGATCATCAGTGCAGTGCTATTCAAGGTACATCTCTCATCAAGAGTGTCATGTCTAGTCATCTTTGCATTTGTAGCTTGCTGAAGTTGCATTTTTCTCTGACTAGTCAAGGTTTGAATACAATGTCTTTGTGTTCTCGTGGTGTGGCCTTTTTGCCCTTGATGGCTAGATTGGCCCATTGATGTTCTAGCGTCTCTGTTTCTCTCTGTTTGGGTATGGGCTTTTGGTTGCTCTATTGCAAGTGAGACTCCATGCTGGTGCAGAGCCATTGCTACACTAGGGTCTAATTTGGAGGACTTGTCACAGCGCGTTGTTTTCTCTCCAACCTACTTGGGGGAGGTGCGGAGGGGGCAGAGCCCCCTCTGCGGGGGTCCGTTATGGTAAAAGCCATGCACAATTTGGAGGACCGTTTATAGCCAAATTTTGAACTGTGTGCTCTAAATTTTAGCCCAGTGATAGATCTGTGATGTGCCTTTAGCTCTATGTAGCCTTTGGGGTCAATCTCGGGGTTTAGATGTGTCAAAATTTGTGTTCTAGATACCTGTCCGATTTTGACACTTTTTTTGTCGGATTCTCAGATGTCCAATTTTCAGGAGTCCGATTATCAGAATCGGACGTCCGATTTTGGGTTGGTTCGATCGGCCTAGTGGTCCGATTTTGGTCACATCCAATTCTGGGAGTTGGATCAAAAAGGGGTCTGATTTTCAAAGTGGTCCGATTCTGGAAATCGGATCGGACAGGGTGGTCCGATTCCGGCAGGTCCGATTTTGAGCTGGTCCGATTCTGGGACTCGGATGGCCTGGTCCGATTCTGAGTGGTCCGATTATGGATTAGTCTGAGTGTCCGAGTGTCCGAGTCTGACAGGTTGGTCCGAGCGTCCGATTCTCAAAATCAGACAGGTTGGTCCGAGTGGTCTGAGTGCCATGTGGCACGTCTGATTGGGCTAGTCCGATTCTGGGAATCGGACTAGACTGGTCCGACTCACTCTCAGTCGGGCAGTCTGATTCTGGAAGTCGGACGGTCCGACTCCAGAACTCGGGTGGTCCGATTCTGGGTATCGGACCACTACGAGTTGGTCCGACTGCGTCAGTGGCGGGTGCGATTCCCACGCGTTTGACCCCTCCTTACTGTCTGCTGCACACAATCACCACAGACTTCCTAGATCTGATTAGAGCACTTATTGGGAAACACCAGACTCACCTAGAGCAGCACGAATCGTTGTCGCCTAGAAATCGGGGTAGCACTTTCTCGTCCTGTGAACCAAAAGCTCTCTCTCTCTCTCTCTCTCTCTCACACACACACACACACACACAAGGCCAACCAAGGAAATGAGGTCTGTCCTGGCCTCCCAGGCCTCTTAAGGTCCTTTCCTAGCACTGCAAAACCTTACAGCTAGTTCCCTGTCCATGTCTCACCCAGAAACTTGAATCTGGTCCCCTGTTTCCCTGTTTTAGCCTCTTATACAGCAACAGACAACCCTACTATTTGCTTTTTTTTTCCTTGTTTTTTTTTTCCTATCCTAAATGCATCCAAATCACAAAATAAATACCTATACTACTCCATTCCACAACATAAATCTCAAGAAAGCAAAAAAACCTACTTGCCAAGGAGATCGAATACCCTCTTCAACCCCCTCGCTTCCAACCTATCTACCTCAAGCACCGGTTCGGGGAAAACCCTACTCCAATGCTCGATTCGAAGCGCGCAAGCGCTCAAGGCTTGAATCCATTGGTCCCGGCAACGGAACCAAAATGTGGGAGCTTTCACTCAACCGCCAAGACCCACGGACCGCTTATTGTTCAAGCGTTCCAAGCCGAGCACTAATGGCTACCTCTCACATAGCCGATGCACCATCCATATCTACGAGTGTAGTGAGCTTACCTCCGTGCCGTTCGAGTTACCTCCTCTCCCGTGCACTCCGGTAGCTCCACGATCCAAGTGCAAGCTTCAAGCAAGCTCGATCCTCCTGCTCCAAGCTCCAAGCTCCATTGCCGCGAGCAAGACAAGAAAAGAGAAGAGAAGAGAAGAAGAGAGGAGAAGATGGAGATATTATGTGAGTGCTCGTGCATACTTAGATATTACATAGTTAGAAGACCGTGGCCTAGTTTCTCATAATGATGCGTGGATGAAGCAGAGTTGTCCATGTGGAGGAGGAGTACACGTGAAGGTATATGAGACATCCTTTGCATTGTGACTGCATGATGTAGCATAATTGAATAGAAGGACACTGCACTTTCAGTAGCTGGAAACTATTGGACTTGCTTGATGAGTACGGTGGACTTTTCATGGCCAATCGTGCGGTGCTTATCACCACTGATTGCAATGGTACTAAGGCAGAGTGCAAAAGAAAATTGTGTAAGTGGGTTAGGGAGACAGGTCTAACCCTAGGCGAGGCAAGCTCCCCAGGTATGTCCTACCCTTGATGTGCCCTGAACAATTGTGGGTGATTGTAAGGGGCTAGGGGACTAGGGACGAAACCGATCGACCAAGGTCACCAGACGTACCTAATTTGAGGACCCCTAGGTGTTGTGCTGTGATCGTGGGTGCTTCTTATCTTTCCAATCATTTCTTTTTCTTTTCTTTTCTTTTTTTCTTTTTTTTTAAAATTTGCCTGAGTACAACCATTACAATATGTTGAGGCTATCAGCCTTTCAATGGGTTGGAAAATGTCAAGCTTCAAAGGCTCAGAAAATGGATAATGATGATTGTGCCCTAGCCTCGTTGTTAGAGAAGCAGTTGGCGAAAGGGGAAGATACACTTGAGATATTGCAACCCTCCTTGCGGCACATGCGATGTGGGTACAATTGAGGTAACGACTGCCGCGAGCCAACTATAGAGCTTGACCCAGAAAGGGGACGTGGCCCAGGAATGTGTTTTGGGCCATGCAATGTGGGCGGTTGGCAAGGTGATTCATGATTTTGGCAGGGTGGCTTTGCTGCGGCTCCTTGGGGGGTCGATGGTCTTGCGGTGATCGAGCATTGAACACTTTCGCCCAAAGATCTGTCCCATCCTGTATCCACTTGTCGCTTCATGAGAGTACAAGCATGGCATATGCTGCAACTATAATAAGCCAGTGCAATGCAAGGAGACATCACTGATCTGACTTCTATGGTGTTGACTTAGGCATTTATCACGTGTGCTTGATTAGCTTTTTCTTTTGCTAAAGGTGTAAAATATATTAAACGCAGATATGAAAAGTTCATACAAGTCCGGAACATGTCAACACTTAACAAGTCGGGAACTTAACAAGTTGGGAACACTTAACCATTTAAAAACAAAAAGTTATGGCCAGTTATCATTTGATAAGCCCTTTATGCATCATGGGCTACTCGATTTGTACGAGGCGGGGCGAGTCTGGGTGGCCGAGTGATTGGGGCTCTGCTGGTGTGGAGCTCCCGTGGGGGTGAGCAGGGAACATGTCGGCCGGGACATGAATGGTGTAATCCCGGCCCGCTACCATCTCCAGAATGTCTCTAAATAATTCATTAAATTCTTCTCTTTCCCGAGCTGCCCTTTCTGCCTTTGAGCATCTGGGGCCGGAGCAGGAGCTAGGAGTTCGTGCCACTAGTGCTGCCACCTGTTGCGCGTTTCGAGTCTCGACTTTCTTGACTCAAGGATTCTTCGGCCTTCACCCTGGGCAGTTCGCTTAGGGCCTCGCTTCTTGGCATACCTCTTGATGGTGGGCACATAGCGCTCCGGTGGAGGGGCACGTGCCACATGCTCCCGCCTTCTGCGAAGAATGTCTTTGCATGCTAGATCTCCATGATTCTCCATGCGTTCTGCCGCAAAAGGAAACCTACAAGACGCAATCCAAGGGTTAGACCTTGATACAGGATACAACTGCTTGCATGGAAGGGATTTTAGTGTGGTTTATGAAGCGCATATGACAAGAAGGGGAGGGGTGAGGCATGCGGTGTTTATTATAGAGGAATGGCCCCCATGCTGATGTTCGTGTGGCCTCCAGTCATTAGCAGATATTAGTTTATGCTAAGTCGCATGGACTGGTTGTCGTGGAGTGGGACAGGACACATCCTCGAAAGAGTAGACCAAAAAGGGAAGCAAGTGTATTGGAAAGGACTACACCCTGCCTACACCATCAAGGATGTTGGTTAAGGCTTCCTATAGCGGCGATGTGGGTTGCATGCTCTCACCTGGAGGTGGGGCTGGTCACACACTTTTAAATGCATGATGAGAGGAGGACTTGAGGAGCTTAGTTTATCTAACCCCACTCTTCTCCCTACGCGCATGACTACCATTGCTTGTGTGTGTTGACGTTGTTTATACACGGTGACACAAAAAGCAGTGTTTATTTATATACATATTTATGAATCCATGTCACTTCATGAGGATAAGAACCAAGTGTAGAACTCGGGGTTGTACCGCAGCGTGGCACACACATCTAGTATTCGTGGCAGCTTACTTAATACCGATAGATATTTTGCCACATCAAGTAGCATGGAACCTTGTCCGAGTCTCCTGGCTATATGTAACTCCTCCTCAGTGAGAACCTTATCAAACAGAGCGTTCTCTTGGCTAGTTCCAGCTAAGTCCATACCCCGAATGGCAGTCAGCACTCGAAGGGAAGTTGGTGCCACGTAGGTTGGGTCTCTTTGAGACCGCCATTTGGCCAATCGCTCTTCTGAGACCGTCATGATCTGAGCCCCTAGTTCGGCCATTACAACGCGGCTTTGCACCAACACTGCTCAAATTGACTCTGGCCTGCTGACAGTCGCTTTAGTAGCTCTATGTCTACGAGATTCGGTCGGCAGAATACATCATTGAATGTGACGGTTAAGCGCAATTTGTCAGCCTCCTCGTCAGGGATGAGTCGCATATATTCATGCAGGAGCCTGTCGTAGTGCCCGTTAAGATGTTCTTGTTCTTCCCACGATAGAGGAAAGGTCAAGTAATCTCCAAGCTGCTCTTTGGGGATCGTGCCCATGTTCGCAAGGACGTAGACATGCACGACCACTTTGAGCTTAGCCTCCAACTCAGTTA
This sequence comes from Lygodium microphyllum, assembly GCF_053477565.2. Taxonomy (NCBI): domain Eukaryota; kingdom Viridiplantae; phylum Streptophyta; class Polypodiopsida; order Schizaeales; family Lygodiaceae; genus Lygodium; species Lygodium microphyllum. Next base: position 130,665,332 of record NC_141155.1, read on the forward strand.
AGCATTCTGCGACACTTCTATGTTCAATGAGGGCCTGCTCGGTTGCTATCTCATGCAAAGTTCTAAGAGTTTCCTTAGGCTTTAGCATGGCTGGGGGCTCAGGCCTAGATGAGCAAGATTGGTCAACGCTAGGATTTCTTATGCTCTTGGGGTTCTCACGTTTCTCCTAAGGTTTTGCTACTATTTCATCATGGTTCTTCTCGGATGTGACTGGTATAGAGTTGTCACCCTGTTGTGACAGCATTGTATCCACTCTTGATTGATCAATGTGAGTCCTATTGTCAGTGGATAGAGTGTTGCAAGCAACTATTGATGGCAACTATTGCTTTGGTTTGTCAGAGCACACAGATGTGTCTGAGGTTTCACCGTTGTTAGGAGAGGCATCAGTGGGTTCATTGGTGGATGGACTCGATGCTTTATTCATCAGCTCTCCAGTGCCCTTCGTCTCAATGTTCTTGGGGTTCACAACCACCTGCAAACTGATGCTGTTTTTTCTGCTTTCTCCTCTTTTTCTTGGTCAATGAAGGTGCCTCTCTCAACGACTCAGGACCCGGGACTAGATCAACCGTTGATGTGCTTAGTTGGGCCTTAGCCTTCTCTTCCTCTAGTGTGTCCTTACGGGACATGGCCGTGGCCTGTTGGGTAGCCTTGCTAGGTTGTGAGAGCACAACTGCCGCTCTTTTCGGAGAGTCTAGCTTTTCAACCAACTCCCTCGCGTTTAAGTCCTCCGTCCTAGGCTTTAGGAACTTTGAAAGTGTTGGAGCTGTTGAGGGATTTGGTTGCGACACCTCCTCCATAGGTAAACTACTAAGGACATGTTCCACAAGGGGCATTGTCACAGCCAAGGACTGTGACTGCTGTGATCCCTAATTGGAAGTAATAGCAGCTAGATTAGTGGGTTGGCTACCCTTGGTGGATTGTGGTGTCAAGTCCCTAGGGCGAATGGAAGTGGCCATGTTTTTTGTTGCCCTTTGAGCACTCATCTGTGTAGATTGAGCATGAGTTGATCTAGTCACATTAGGTTGCTCATGCATATCCTTGGGTCGAGAGCTACAGATGGAGCCATGTCCCATCTCTTGGACATTTTGAAGCTTAGATGGAGATAGAGATTGGAATTGAGCAGTTTCCCTTGACAACCGTTGTTATGCTTCCTGTGTCCGTTTGAAAAAAGAGGATGTAGGAGATCTAGGACTCTTAGGTGGACTTGGCACTCGCTGAATGATTTGCTCGAGGCTATTAGACGATTGTTCCATTTGCTTTGTTGAGCGATCAGCCTTGCCTTAAGCAATGTTGTGCCTATGATGCTTGTTCTCCCCTTGGGAAATCAAAGGCTCCTTGGGCACTAACGATTTTTGTGCCTGCTCAATGGCTACGTATGACATCTGTCTATTAGCATGCTAGGCTAGGGCTCTTTCCTTTGAATAATCATGTCTAGTTTCTTGCCTTGAGACCTAGAGTTTCTCTTAGATTTCCTCATGTGCCATGCTTTTGAGGCACTTTGGCCTTCAGCTGATAGAGGCGGTTTAGCAGGGGATTTTGGTACCCAAATCCATTGGTTACCTGCGTAGTATCCTTGAGCACGTAGCAACGCTTTGGATATCCATCGCGGCGTTGTGCTGACTCTCCATCGATGCCTTCGTCTATAAGGCTTGGGCTTCTTTTGGGGTCTTCTACGATATTTGTAAGTCCAAAGCCTGTCCTTGCCATTGTCTCCTGACCTTCTTATTTCCGGCATGGCCTCACTCACTGGTTCTCGTTGTTCGACCTGTGCTTGTATTAACTCTTCCAACAAGTCCTTGCTCTCGTCAGCAGGCTTGACTGTTATGTCAGCACCTTGCTTTCCATCGATGCCTTCGTCTATAAGGCTTGGGCTTCTTTTGGGGTCTTCTACGATATTTGTAAGTCCAAAGCCTGTCCTTGGCATTGTCTCCTGACCTTCTTATTTCCGGCATGGCCTCACTCACTGGTTCTCGTTGTTCGACCTGTGCTTGTATTAACTCTTCCAACAAGTCCTTGCTCTCGTCAGCAGGCTTGACTGTTATGTCAGCACCTTGCTTTCCTTTCACTCGAGGTTTGATGAGGTCACCCTTGCTAAAGGTTGTGACTATCCTCACACCCGGTAGCGTCAGGTGTATCCTTTGAGCTGCGTAGTCAGCCTCACACTTGGTAGCCTTTTTGAAGGGCCTTCCTAGGAGGATTTCCTTTCCACCATTCTCGCTATTGGGAGGAACATAGAACAGGAGTGGCAAGCTTTCTGTTTCAATTGTTACAAGGATTCTGCACTTTCCTAGAAGTGCTTGTGAGTGTTCCCCGTAAGGATTAAGAGTTGCATCAGTTGGTGTGAGATCTGGTTGGCCTAGTAGGGTCCATGATTCATAGGTCAAGATATTAAAATCTGCTCCTTCATCAATTAGAGCATCAATAGTATGCTCTCTTTTCGCGGTGAGTTTGACCCTAAGATAAGCAGGTGGTACTATGTCTTCATCTTCCGGGTATTGGCTTGTAAATTTAAGCCTTCTGACAGATGCCCTTGAGTTCTCGACTGCACGACCAGATGTGGATTCTCCACTGCTGTCTTGGATCATCAGTGCAGTGCTATTCAAGGTACATCTCTCATCAAGAGTGTCATGTCTAGTCATCTTTGCATTTGTAGCTTGCTGAAGTTGCATTTTTCTCTGACTAGTCAAGGTTTGAATACAATGTCTTTGTGTTCTCGTGGTGTGGCCTTTTTGCCCTTGATGGCTAGATTGGCCCATTGATGTTCTAGCGTCTCTGTTTCTCTCTGTTTGGGTATGGGCTTTTGGTTGCTCTATTGCAAGTGAGACTCCATGCTGGTGCAGAGCCATTGCTACACTAGGGTCTAATTTGGAGGACTTGTCACAGCGCGTTGTTTTCTCTCCAACCTACTTGGGGGAGGTGCGGAGGGGGCAGAGCCCCCTCTGCGGGGGTCCGTTATGGTAAAAGCCATGCACAATTTGGAGGACCGTTTATAGCCAAATTTTGAACTGTGTGCTCTAAATTTTAGCCCAGTGATAGATCTGTGATGTGCCTTTAGCTCTATGTAGCCTTTGGGGTCAATCTCGGGGTTTAGATGTGTCAAAATTTGTGTTCTAGATACCTGTCCGATTTTGACACTTTTTTTGTCGGATTCTCAGATGTCCAATTTTCAGGAGTCCGATTATCAGAATCGGACGTCCGATTTTGGGTTGGTTCGATCGGCCTAGTGGTCCGATTTTGGTCACATCCAATTCTGGGAGTTGGATCAAAAAGGGGTCTGATTTTCAAAGTGGTCCGATTCTGGAAATCGGATCGGACAGGGTGGTCCGATTCCGGCAGGTCCGATTTTGAGCTGGTCCGATTCTGGGACTCGGATGGCCTGGTCCGATTCTGAGTGGTCCGATTATGGATTAGTCTGAGTGTCCGAGTGTCCGAGTCTGACAGGTTGGTCCGAGCGTCCGATTCTCAAAATCAGACAGGTTGGTCCGAGTGGTCTGAGTGCCATGTGGCACGTCTGATTGGGCTAGTCCGATTCTGGGAATCGGACTAGACTGGTCCGACTCACTCTCAGTCGGGCAGTCTGATTCTGGAAGTCGGACGGTCCGACTCCAGAACTCGGGTGGTCCGATTCTGGGTATCGGACCACTACGAGTTGGTCCGACTGCGTCAGTGGCGGGTGCGATTCCCACGCGTTTGACCCCTCCTTACTGTCTGCTGCACACAATCACCACAGACTTCCTAGATCTGATTAGAGCACTTATTGGGAAACACCAGACTCACCTAGAGCAGCACGAATCGTTGTCGCCTAGAAATCGGGGTAGCACTTTCTCGTCCTGTGAACCAAAAGCTCTCTCTCTCTCTCTCTCTCTCTCTCACACACACACACACACACAAGGCCAACCAAGGAAATGAGGTCTGTCCTGGCCTCCCAGGCCTCTTAAGGTCCTTTCCTAGCACTGCAAAACCTTACAGCTAGTTCCCTGTCCATGTCTCACCCAGAAACTTGAATCTGGTCCCCTGTTTCCCTGTTTTAGCCTCTTATACAGCAACAGACAACCCTACTATTTGCTTTTTTTTTCCTTGTTTTTTTTTTTCCTATCCTAAATGCATCCAAATCACAAAATAAATACCTATACTACTCCATTCCACAACATAAATCTCAAGAAAGCAAAAAAACCTACTTGCCAAGGAGATCGAATACCCTCTTCAACCCCCTCGCTTCCAACCTATCTACCTCAAGCACCGGTTCGGGGAAAACCCTACTCCAATGCTCGATTCGAAGCGCGCAAGCGCTCAAGGCTTGAATCCATTGGTCCCGGCAACGGAACCAAAATGTGGGAGCTTTCACTCAACCGCCAAGACCCACGGACCGCTTATTGTTCAAGCGTTCCAAGCCGAGCACTAATGGCTACCTCTCACATAGCCGATGCACCATCCATATCTACGAGTGTAGTGAGCTTACCTCCGTGCCGTTCGAGTTACCTCCTCTCCCGTGCACTCCGGTAGCTCCACGATCCAAGTGCAAGCTTCAAGCAAGCTCGATCCTCCTGCTCCAAGCTCCAAGCTCCATTGCCGCGAGCAAGACAAGAAAAGAGAAGAGAAGAGAAGAAGAGAGGAGAAGATGGAGAGCTTCTCCTCCTCGGTCCCTCACCCTCACACACTCACTCCCTCACACTCTCACACTCCCTCTCTCAAGCACAAGCTCAAGCAAGCAAGAACAAGAAGAAGAAGAGAGTTACTTTTGGCCACACATAAGAATAAGCTTCTCATTCACTTTTCAACTTTATATACAAAACCCTAAATCCCCTTTGGGCGGTCATCCCCTTTTCCCCTTTTTACATGGCCGGCCATAGCCTAGGCCCTTTTTTCCATGTCCTTCTATATTCCTAGCTTCCTGTCCACCGCCCGTCTACATTTACAAATTGCACGGGTGAGAGCCTGGCGCTCTTTTACAAGATTTCAGGGTGCGCCTTTTTATTTTAAAATGCGCCTTTCCCCTTTTGCCTTTGCCTTGGACTTTTAAGGTTGCCCTTGCGCTTTTGGCATTTTCTCCTTTTCTTTCTTCAATCGGGCTACCTTTTTTCCGCCTTTGCCCTGCGTCTTTTCCACTTCCTTTTGCTTTCTTCGTGTTGGGGTTAACAGTATGCTACAGGGTGACCTTCTTGCATAAGTACACATCCTAAGGCAAGCATGCTAGCATCAATTTACTACTTTAAACTCCTTACCAAGATCTGGAAGTTTCAGGATAGGTGCTGATACCAAACTTTGCTTTTGACTATCAAGGCTAGATTGTTCAGTAGGCGACCATACAATTGATGTTTGCTTCTTCAGTAGATCCGTCAGAGGCGCTGCAATCAAAGCATAGTTTTTGATAAAGATCCTGTACCATCCTGTCAATCCAAGAAAATTGTGTATTTCTTTTATAGTTGTTGGTATTGGCCATTCCAGATCGTCTGTGACCTTGGCCGGATCCATTGAAATTTCTTTCGCTAATACAATGAATCCCAGATATTCAATCTGACGTTTGAAGAATGCACACTTCTTCATCTTGGCATAAAGCTTGTGTGCCCTCATTGTCTCAAGGACAATGCGAAGCTAGGGCTCATGATCTTCTTCCTGTTTGGAGTAGACTAGGGTATCGTCGAAGAAGACGAGTACGAAGTCATCAAGATATGGCCTAAAGATATCATGCATTAACCTATTGAAGGTGGCAGGTGCATTTGTCAGCCCGAACGACATGACTAGGAACTCAAAGTGTCCATATCTTGTGTTGAATGCCGTCTTTGGAATATCCTCTTCCTTGATCATTATCTGATAGTATCCAGACATGAGATCAATCTTGGAAAAGATCTTCGCACCTTGAAGACGGTCAAGAAGTTCATCTATTCTTGGAATAGGATACTTGTTCTTAATGGTTGATTGATTCAACCCTCTGTAATCAATACACAGCCGAAGTGTTCCATCTTTCTTTTTTTGGAACAGCACTGGAGCTCCCTATGGTGAACTGCTAAGATGGATGTAGCCCTGATCTAATAGTTTCTTGAGTTGCTCCTTCAACTCAATTGCTTTCGGGATAGACATTCTATATGGCCTCTTTGCAATTGGCGTAGCTCCTGGCACTAGCTTGATTTCATGATCAACTTCCCTTTGAGGCGGAAGTTCTATCAGCTCTTCACGAAATACGTCTGCGTACTCCCTTAGCCATGAAGGTTCTTTACTAGACTCTTGATTCTGATCTCGCTTATTAAGCTTAATCAAGTAGACAGGCAGTCCCTTTCTAACTCCCTTTATTATCCGAGATGCATTGGCCAATTGAATTTTCGGCTTTCCAACCTCTCCTTGAGTTGTGACCAATTCCCCTTCAGAGTTTTGAAAGGAAACTTGGCCCTTTCCACAATGAATGTGGGCATCATTAGGTTTAAGCCAATCCATTCCGATCAAACACTCATGGATACCTAGGTTCATGACCTTGAATTTGACCGAAGTCGACTTTCCTCGCAGCAAGAATTCCACCTTAGTAGTTTGCCTGGTACAAGTGACCTCACGACCATTTGCTAATTCAACAAGCAAGATAGGTGCTTCTATTGTGGCTATTCCTAATCTTCTTGCACAAGCTAGTGAGATAAAGGAATGCATACTGCCATAATCAATCAAGGTTTTGAAGCCTTTACCTTGATAATCCGATGGTGTTTGAATCACCAAAAACTGGTGATTTGGGCCTTTCTTGTGAAGGGCAGCATGGACTGTTTCCCTCTCAAAGTCTGCTTCCATGGTCAGGTCTTCTTCTTTGCACATTTTCCTATTGGCAACACAGGTAGTTCTTTCTCTACCTCGGGTGGCGGCTCCTTGGCCACGGGCAGTTCCTTGGAATGGTCCTTGACATTGTCCTCCGCCAAGCTTGGGACATTGCCTTTTGAAATGACCAGGCTCGTTGCAATGGAAGCAACGGAGGTTGTGGCCATTAGCTTGGGTAGGAACAAAGTTATTGACATTGTTGGTCCTTGCTTTCTTCCTTTGTCCCTGGTTTTGACCTTGAACTCTCTTCGCCTGGGACCTATACACTCCCTTGTTCTGATCCTTATCAGACCAACAAGTCTTATTATTTCTTGGCCTAGTCTGCACCTCCTGAATTATGGGCGCAGCTCGAATGAGTGAGTCCTGAAGGTCTGCTGGGCGCATTGATTCGAGGTGGGTATTTACAGGTGGGTTTAATCCAGCACAAAACATTGACACCTATTGTGTCATATCCAATTGCGGCGCATACTTCAAAAGAGAGACGAACTTTGAGTAGTATGCGTTAAGGGTCAATCCAAGCTATTTCAGCTCATAGAACTCATTCATCTTCTGCGTGCGGTATGCAGGTGGTAAGTATCTTCCTTGCACAACTTTTTTTAGCTTTTTCCAAGTAACGGACCCTTTTGAGATCCCTTGGTCTATGCACCATTGCTTCCACCAGATTCTGGCTTCACCGGTGAGCTTCAGCTTGGCGAGCATTGCCTGGTTGGCGGGTGCAGTACCGGCCGCTTCAAAGTAATCTTCTATGGACTCGATCCAAATCTCAGCATCAGCTTGGACACTCCTTCCTTTGCCGTTGAATTCTGGCGGCTTGATCTTCTTGAGAAAAAACTTCTTCTCCTGAATCACGGCCGTCCTTGGTGTAGGGATTGGACTAGGAATCTGTACCTGAGGTTGTGCCTAGGTATGAGATTCTTAATGTTAACAACTCACTAAACATTACTTACATTACATTTCATACCCAATTCAACTTTCAACCAAGAGATCCAATCACTTAACGTTTTATCAATACTCATAGTCAAGACAATCATTGATAAGAAGAAGTATTATTTCATTCATTTGGGCATAGCCCTTTCGGAGCACAATATTTCTTGGGATGGTAGAGCAAGCTGATACATTAATTCGGGGAGAATAAGGTTGTGTTACATTCAGCTACGGGAACTGGGTAATAGTATGGATTTGGGTCATGGATCTTCAGGAATCGATAAGTCATTGGAAGATTAGGGTATCCTTTCCTTTGGTACCCATTCTTCTCATAGCATCCCAACATCTTGATCCTGTTGGCGAGGATTATGCAGTTCACTTCCTGGTACACATACGTGTTCAGCTTGACCTTCCGACCTTCGACATATAAAGTTGCATTTATGTGAGCCTCAATAAAGATGAACAGCTTCTCAATCTTCAAGTCCTCCAACCACTTGATTCTCTTTAGGTTGGTTCGAAGGTACGCAAAATGGTGAGAAACTATGTAATAGATTCTTGAATCACCTGTCCATCTCCATTCCACATACAGAGGCGATGGATTGTAAATGCGGTCTAGGATGTTCATCATATCGATCCTTCATCGATAATCCGAGGCATGCATCGCGGTCATAAACATGACCTGGAACACCATGAATCTGTTCCATGCTTCATGACTCTGCAAGACAACATCGATAAGTAAGGAAATGTTCTTAACATCAACATTTGCTTTACTTCTTCTTATTAATTTTTATTATAAAGACAGATCCTTCATTGGTTCACTCTGATACTAAGTGTAACGTGCCCACCTGTTTGCTTGTAGGACATGTCTTAGCAGCCCATCGGAAAGAGTGTCTAGAAAGCTCCGCCGAGCACTCCCATGGAATGTTACGGGGTTTGAGATCTAGGTTTTTTCGAGCCTGCCATGTAGTGGAAGTATCCCGGCCGTTGCCACTTAGGACCAACTTGAAACAAGGTTCTCCTAGTGGTCAAATTCCTATAACGACATCTAGCGTCGTGAACTCCAGGCGAACTACTTTACGCAGAAACGTCAGGGTCGAAGCGGATTCATGTTGCACTTGGTTCAAGGAGAATGGGAAACGAGAGCGATGCAAAGCTCAACCTCTCTGCCCATAAGGCATAGTCCCATTCTGTTCCCATAAAACAATATAAATCGGGATTCTAGTAATCTAGACTTAAGGTCAACGCCCTTGCTGTTCATTTCCTTCGAGAAAAGTTTCCTGCTGTTGATTTTATTTGAGAAAAGTTCCCAGCCAATCGGGACCACCCATCTGTAGGACGGGCCCATGGCCACATCCACCGCACTTTCCTCAAGGTTGTTTTAGTTGTCTAATTACCTACCACATTTAGTTAGACACGCAAAATCAGCTTCCTTAATTAACCAATTAGTCATCGGTTCCTTCATGTAATCTTAGCACTTGACATAGAAAACATTTCCAAACAAGTTTCTTTACATCAATTGATCTTATTTATCTTTGGAATACATCCATATAATCCATAATCCACTCGGAGGCAATCCATAATCTGCCCGAAGGTAATCCAGCAATCCATAGGGATTACTAATCCAAGATTTTGCCCGTAGACTAGTATGCGGGCCTCAAGATCCAATCGCAAGTCGTGTTGGCCTCTTGTGTAGGGCCCGAAAGGCAAGGGATTTACGGCCAGAGCCCCCTAGCACCCAAGTGTCCTCCTGCTCCAAGTAGTGCCCAACGGAGAGACCACTCGCGGCAGGTTCGGTCCACGTTGCGGCTAACAACCCCCTTGGTTAGGGTCAGGAAGACATTCGGGGGTAACTGATGCTGCGTCTCCCTTTAAGCTTTCAACCTGAAGCATTAATTATCTTTCCATCTTTAGTTCCTTGAGCAAACAATGCAAATAGTGCTCCTAAACTGTTACAAGCACAATCAATCCAGTGGTCGTTTATTTGGCCAAATTCTAAGGAGTGAATCCTTTTCTCCGAATGCATCCAGCATTCAATCCAGGATCAATTGCGACTTGGCAAGATCCCCAAGGGTTTGTTTGTTTACCCTTTTATCCTTGGGTTAGGATCATACCCTGTCAACCCAAATTAAACAACACCTTAGGTTTCTTAAATTAACAGTAAATCTTGGAGACCATGTCGGTCTATTTTGATTGATCCTTTGCTTACCAAGCAAATACATAACTTCCCTTAACTTGGCAAATCAGCCCAAGGAAGGCAATGTAGCAGGATGTCTACTCATCCTCTTGCAAGTAAGACTTGCACTAGAACTTGCCAGCCCCGTTCCAAGGAGTGGCAAACCTCCCTTGTGATTAAACCACAAAGCCATGCGACATTGCAACTCGTTGCACAAGTGTCGCATCTAACTCATGGGATCATTTCACCCATTGAATGGTGTTTCCTCGTCAAGGAATTATATTTAGTCAAGATGTAGGGTTTGGGGTGTCTTCTTACCCAACCCAACCCTAATTGTACTAGGACGACAACGTTCGGTCCTAGGGTTTCCAAACTCAATCTGAGTTTTAACATTAGGTCAATCGATCCTTAGGGTAGAACCCTAGATCATTGTTGGCATGGGCATCCAATTGACCCAAACATTCCGTGAATGTGGCTAGGACCTTTGGGTTTGAGGGTTTCGATGCGGCATCCAAGTATGATACTAGACTGCATTTCTAACGTGCCAAGCCCTGGCTAGTACTTGAGGTGTTTTTCTTATCGACTAGTTATGCCTATACGAATCCCTAACTATTATAATAATACAAGTGATTTAGCTAAATTGATCTACTTGTCTTGAGACAAGGACCATCCTTTCCTAGAGATGCTAAACTTGTTTTAAAGATGTAAATAGTTTCAAGACATCACAAGACATAAAAACATGCGATTCATTACTCCCATGTACTACAAGGATTGCAATAGCCCTTCTCTTTCCTTGCTAAAGTCGTGACGAGCGACCATTTGGAGAATAACTTACATAGGACCTACTAGGATTTACATCAAGGAACTATGCCTACAACCTTTGTCTAAGCATTTGAATTTCATTCTTTGATAAGCCATGCAATCTTTCCTAAATGCAACTCTTGATGAAATGATTTTTTCACATGACGAATATGTAACATGCAACTCTTTTCTAGATATAACATTGTTAATGAAATTCATGCGACATGCAACCTTTAATCCGTTCGACAACATCTTCGCATGCAACGTGCAAGTCTATGGTCCCATTTTCGTGCTATGCAACAGACGTTAACAATTCTTTCCATGCGAGCCATAACAAGGAAGTTATTGACTAAAAGCAAGATACGCTTGTTCTTTCATGGCCAAACAAGGATGCACTTAACAACTTCATCTTTTAACCCTACTCAATATGCATTTAGGCTTGTCACTTTGAAATGCACGAAAAGGAAACATGCTACTAAGCTCGTAATATGGATAGGTAATTTACATTCATAACATTGGAAATGCAAATAACCCAATTGCATGTCATGCATTAATTCTAGTAAATCGTTCGGGTAGGCAATTTTTTCCAAATGCATTTTAACTAGACTAGGTGAATTAGAAACATACATAAGTGCTTCCTTTCCATGAAAGTTATCGTGCTTAACACATTTCTTTTACGTGGAATTAAAATCGTAAAAATTGGGCTTGAGGGCTCATGGGAATATCCATGTGTATGTTTGGGAAAGAACCTCCCGTGGGTGTGCCTTGCATCTTCTTGGGAGCCATCGTAGATGTAGTGTGTTTATGGACTCTGCGGATTCCTTTGAGCCTTTACTCTCGCTCTCCGAGGCCACCTGTAGGTCGATACCTTTTCCCTTACGTAGGAATTGGAGCTTTACGGGCCCGGTTTTACAACCAGGGAAGGCATGTAGGAACAAGGATTATGGGCCTTATCCTTAGAAGCTTCTAAGGAAGCTTCTAAGAAGCTTTTGATCTTCAATAGAGTCGATGTGGAAGGGCCAATGATTGGAAGGAGGGAAAGGATCGATGACGGGGGGTGATTAGGACAATGGTAGGGGGAAAATGGCAGCAATAGCAGGCGCTGTAGGCAGCGGCGTTTCTCACGACGGCGGCAGCAACATCCTCTTTCTCTCCCTTTGATCGTCAGCGCAGCAGTCTCCTCCCCCTGATCATGCCTCAAGGGGGGGTCATATAGCCCAAGGGGGGGGAGATGGTAGCCACCATGTGGCCTATGCATGCCTCCGACACTTCTTCTCACACTCCCTCTCCTCTAGCCATGCATCAGCTGGGGGAAGGGATATAAGTTTATGAGTTGAAATGATATATTGTAGTAGACCATGATAGTCTCATATGCAAATGTTCAGAGGCACAAGCTAGAACCCATTTTCCTTATGCTATCTACTATGAATGCATCAAAGTGTTTGCACCACAACAATCAACATGAGGGCTTCATGAACTTATGCACAGGGATGAGGAAGTCAACTACTTCCCATCTCTCTTTGATCTAATACAATACTTAAAAAGAGTACATATTCCTTTGTGTGTGCCAAATAAGTAAAACAAGTGCTAATGTAGTGAAAACATGCATATATGTGAAGAGTCCTTCATACTTGTGTAACTAACTGTCTTCATGGAAGCAAAAAAATAACTAATTGCTATGCACAATATTGATCATGGAACCAATAGCTAGGTAGACAAGACCTTTCATGACTCTAAGATACATGTTAGACCCTTGTACTTGAGCTATTAGGATATTAGATGTAATGCTATCTATGGGAATGTTTAGATATTAGTGTATCAAAGAAGAATATGGCGACATGAGATATGACAAATGCAAGTTATGGAAAAAATGATTATGTCTAAGAAGATATTCAACTATGTGAGATTGTGGTAAAATAAAGCATTGAGCTAAATAACATATGTGTTCTTATTGCCACTGTGATTTAGTGTTTTATGGGAAGAAAGCAATGCAAGGGAAATGGCTTCTATCTTGTGGTAGAAAACATACTTGATGCATTGTTGTATTTTGATCAAAGTTAGCTCAAGGGCTTAGCCTTGATCAATCCTAAGAAACATTAGGCTCGCAAGAAGTGGAGGGCTAAGCAGAGTTTAGGGTTAGTTGGGACCCTCTAGAGCATGCATATGCTTGGATGAATGGGAGGGCTAACATCTAAGAGTTTCTCTTATGAGATTGTGGATTGGGTCTAAAGAATTTGATAGGGATTGTAATTTGTCTTTTTCTTAGTGTTGAGCATAAAATTTAGAGCATCTCTTCTTGTGTTTCATCAAATCTACTTCTTTCTCTCTTCTCTTTTCTAACTTACTTTCTAAAGACCCCATGTCTTTGTTGTCTATGTGTCTTCATTTTCTTCAGTCATTGTGTTGAACCCAATGTGAATGCCCTATTAGGATTGCATGTGGAGCCCCAAGAGGAACACCAAGGAAAAGGGGATTCTACTACAAGGTGATCTATCTTGTAACATCAAGAAGCTTGTATTTCATTATTTTTATGATTAAAACAAAGAAAACAGCAAATCTTCACACATCATCATAGTAGATATCTCCCACGGATTTGATAGAATCAACCATAATCTTCAACATCTTCATAGAATCCATTGATAGAACAATGAATATAAAAGAATACACCATTTTTTAATGGAAATCAATCACATATTATTCATCTTTATTGTCTTCATAGTTTTCTCTCTTGATCTCTCATATACAGATACATTGTTTTGATAGAAATTGGACTATCTTTAGCTCTCTCTCTCTCTCTCTATAGTACATCATCTCCTCACTAAAATACTCAATAATGACTCTCCAAAATCCTTCTTAGGTCGTGGATGCACCTCCCAAGAGGTATGTCTGATGCGAAGAGGCATTAGAGCCACTACAGTCTCTCTTCATAGCTCACTTATGTCTCTATCACTTCACTCTACTCTTCAGTTCTCAGCAGTTGCTTCTTCCATTTTTTTTAGCTCTTTTGAACTTAGATTCATCCTTTCCAAAAGTTAAAAAACTTTTCCAAAGTCACACATACATTCTACAGAACACTTACACAAGATCTAAAGAACAGAACAGAACAGGAACAAAGCAGAGACAAAATAGAGACAAAGGCTCTACATAAGGTTTACAGAGGGTTACAGAAGGTCATCAGAGAATATCAAATCCTCATAACTCATATTAAAACCATTCAAAACTATCAAAAACTATTTAATAAGCTTCCAAAAGATTTCAACCTTCATCAGTCATCAATCCATGCTTCATACAGAAGAAAATCAGAACAAAACAGAAGCTATACAGAAGGCATCATAACTAATTAGAACCTTAATAGAACCTATCAGAACATCACAGAGCTTCATATTTCTACTAAAAATCATCATGAGCTTCCAAAAAATAATCAATATCATCCAAAACACTCTCAAACACTTCCATTATCAACCATACATCACTCTAAATCCATCAAAAATCAACCATTCAGACCTCAAAAACAACAAAAATCAGTCAAAATTTTTGTCTTTTTCCACTCTCAACATATCCCCACACTTAGAAAGAAAGCGTTCTCGCGACCTAAGGAAAAGAAGAATATAAGTTCACTAAAGAGCTCAATTTGATCTTCTTTAGTATCTTTAACAATCACTCCACCACGACCCCAACTTATCACCTGTATCTCTAGAAAAGAATACTACTAAAGGAAAACTTTATTATTCATTAACACATCTGATAAACAATAAAAAGTCATAACAAATTTGTAAAGGATATAAAAAGTTCTTCAACTCCCCATCATAGGCTTGCCATCCACCATCACCATCAATAGTTGAAAAGAGAGCTCTCGAACAAATTATTCAACCAGCACGAACTCATCACGTATAAATTATTACAACACACACACAAACACAACCATCTGAATGGCACCTCCAAAAGATGTCTCATTAAGAAGCACAAAAGATACATCCATGGGTATCAATGAAGATGATCCCTCTTGAAAGCTTGATGATTACGAAAGCAATCCAGGGATAAAGACTCATCTACAAAAGATTTTGGAGGATTCTGAAAGAACTGAAGGCAGCACATCTATTCTAGCAAAACAAGGTATCTGCTAGGTAGACAAAGGGCGTGAAAATATAGGACATCCAACTGTTGGAAATCGATGTTCACATTGACATTCATACAAAGCTTTGGAATGGCCTTTTGATCGTTATGGGAATGCCTATGCATATTTATTAAGTACCAAGCAAAATGGGCTGTCAATCTCACTGAAGGATCTAGAGATTGTGAATATTGTTGAGAAAAATGGATGTAATTTTGGTATGCTTGACTAGCAGTTGTCCAGTCCCCTGGAATTAATGGCCAATTAATCTGTGGTCCCGTGAGAGAATTAGTTGAGCTCCATCCTCTTCTTCTTGGAATCTGTTGATCAAATCCTTCGTATCCACTAACCAACTGAGGGGGTTGAGAAATAGAAGTGGCAGGAGATGGAAGTGGAATAAGTAAAAGAGGATGAAGAGATGGGAATGCAAAATCATAAAATGAGGAATAAGCTAAAGAAGGAGTGGCTGAAAATTTAAGCAAATCAGTTAGGAAAGGTGTCAATTGATAAGCAGGAAAAGTAGAAGGTATGTGGATAGATGGAGAAGGACATGGCGGAGAAGGGGAAAAGACTCGATCTTCAATGAAAGAATAATAGGTAAAGATTGGAATTTGAGGAAAACCCTGAGGTTGGAAAAGGAGAGGTAAGATAGCTATTGAATTGGATTGATAAAGGGAAAAATAAGCATCATAGCAATGGGCCATTTGTTGATAGTACAATAAGCTAGGAATAGAGGGACCTAAAACAGATCGTTGATAGTAGGCATCAAAGAAGGACGAATCAAATGGATGGTTCTTGGAAAGATAAGCTAGGAGATCCACCCTCAATTGGTTAGTGCTCTGCACATAAGTAGAAGTTGTATTCTGGCATTGGTTCAGGACTACAGAATCAATCATTGAATGCCATGAAGTGTCAGGGCAAGTAGCCACTTTAGAAGAATAGCACTAAAACATGTCATCTATCCTCAACTCCAAATGGTTGACATATAAGGCGGGCACCAGCGCGAAAACACGTAGACACAGAACCACCGGGCAGCAAGTGGCCTGCGTGGGGAGGGTAGGGGAAGAGGGGTGTAGGGGTAGGAAAGGGGGCTAGAAAGGGGGAAACTAGGGTTAGGTTAGAGGAGGGTTAGGTTAGTGTGACCAGGGTAGGTTAGTTGAATTAGGGGGACGGGAGTTAACTAGGGCAGATTAGTTAGCTAGGTCAGTTAGGTAGCTAGTTAGGTGAGTCAACTAAGTTCATTAGGTTATTGAGGTGAGTTAACTAAGTGAATTAGGTTAGTGAGCTAGGTTGACTAAGTTAACTAGAGGAAGGGGTGGGAGAAGGAAGGAGGAGGCCGCGAAAGGAGGAGGAGGAGAGAGGCAGAAGGCAGAAGGGCGGGGAGAAGGCGAGGAGGGAGGGAGGCCGAAGGGAAGGCGGAGGGGAGCAACGAGGCGCTGGGAGGAGGAGCGATGGTGAAGGAGGCGAGGAGGATGGGGGAGACGGAGGGAGGGAGGGAGGGAGAAGGCGAGGAGAAGGGAGGGAGGCAAAAGAGGAGGTGGAGAGGGGCAGCGAGGCGCTGGGAGGAGGAGGCAGCAGCGAAGTCGATTGGCAAGGAGGAGAAGGGGAGGAGAGGATGGGACGGCGGAGGAAGAAGAGGACGAGGGAGGGAGGGGAGGGGCAATGAAGAGGAAGAGGGAGGGAAGCGATGGTGATGGTGGGAGAGGACGATGGAGAGAGAAGGGGAGGGGCGATGAAGAGGATGCAGCCAAACATGTAAGTTGGCTTTATTTGTTTTTTTTTAGTGTGTTTTTTTTGTTTAACGTGTTTTTCTTTTTGTTTTGTAAGTTTTATTTAAATAACATGGATGGGGCATCGGGGTGTGGGTTTGCAGGTTTTTTTTGTTGTTTTATTTTTTAAAATTAAATTTAGTATGATGTTGTGAGTTGTGTGTTTTGGGGGTTGGGTGGTTTTGGTTTGGTTTTTTTTGTTTGTTTTTTTTTTAAAAAAAAATAATTGTGTTTTGTTTTTTTTGTTTTCTTTTTGTGTTTGGTGTTTTTGTTTGTTGTTTGCTGTTTGTTGTTTTTTTTTTTTTTGGTTTTGTTTTTGGTGGTAAGGGTGAATGGTTAAGGTTGTTTTTTTTTTGGGTTTTTTTTTCTGTTTTGAAATTCATTAAAAGGTGAGCGCACCCTCGACCTGCGCACAGGCACGGGGCGGGAGTAAAAAAATTTGCATCGGCGGTATCAGACGGGGCGTGGACAGCGATACGTGAGGCACAAAGGCCATGGGAGCGTCCGAGGTGCTGAAAACAAAAAGTATGTGCGTTCCCGCGCGACACGAGAGACACGGCCACATGTCAAGAGGAAGAAAAATTAATAAAACCCAAACCATACACTGGATCGAAAGACCGTAAAAAAAAAATGTACCGGGAGACGAGGGGAAGATGACATAAAACTGCAACACGGGTTCCGAGGCAAAATCAGGGTGTTTACATAGAAAAACACGATAAACAGCTCTAAAAATATATACGAGGATTAATATGGGAAAATCTATGCATTGAAACGTAGGGCGGAAAGAAGGAAAAATGTGTCAAATAATGTGCCCGACAAACCTATCATGTCAACACACGGTTTCGACTGAGAGAGGATGCGTTCACATGGAAAAAACCAAAAAATCAGACCCGAAAAGGGATTCGAAAATTAATATGGAATGATTCGTGCATTGGAATAGAGGAAAATAAAAAGATAAAATGTCTAAAAAAATATAATCGTCAGGGCTATCACATTAAATCTCAATTCGGATGGGGTTAAAAGGCATTCGCATGGAAGAAACAAGAAAATTACACTAAAAAACACTAATGAAAATTAATAACAAAAAATCCAGATGGCGAAACAGGGCAGAGAAAAAAGAAAAATTGTGCACGAAGGCTGGTTGGATAAGGAGAGCCAATCAGAATGGAATTCTGAAAAGAGTAGGTCCGATTTACATGGAAAAATATTAAAAATATGCACGAAAAAAGCTCAAAAACGCATAAAAATTAATATCGGATGAACCGTGCATCGGAAGGACAGGGAACAAAAAGAAAAAATGGCAAGAGGAAGATGGAGGACAAGGCTGTCATGTCAGATGTGTGTTCGGAAGAAATAAAGATATATTCCCATGGAAAATCCTCGAATTTACGAGAAATGCTTCAAAAATTAATAACTCAAGAACCATCAGTCGGAACAGGGGTTGGTAAAAAGGAAGAATGGGCAGTTCAAAGGGAGGAACAGGGCTGTAAAGTTGAATTTGAATTCTGGCAAACGTAGGATGTGTTCACACACAAAACGTCAAAACAAGGGATAAAGAGAAATAGGGAAGGAATGGCCCAAAGGGTGGGGTAAAGTTAGACAGGTGGGTGAAAAAGGAATCCCATGAGGGAAGAAAGAGGTCATGGCATACATGCATGATCAACTTGAGGCATATACAGGAGGTATGCACATCAGACACGTAGGGACGTGCCCTCACACTTAAAACCTTAACGGACAGAGTAGATTGAACGACACAACCACAAACTTGTCAACCGACTAGACGCTGGCGTCCCCACACTTAAGACATCACATACACTTGCAAACAGAAAACTAGGGTTAGGAACACTTGGCCCGTTTCGCGTATGGTCGAAGGAATCGTCACTGTTACAGAAGGGTTGGAGTCGGCTGTAGGAGAGGTACCACGGCTCGCTCCAGCATTCAGCCAGCATTGTAGGGACCATGCAGCAGCACCGAGGGAGGTAGCTGGTTGATGAAGCCCGTCGGGGGAGGTGTCGTTGACAAAAGATAGTCACGCAACTCACGAACACTCAAATGGAATGAGAGAACAGTCACTCACCCCATAACTTACATCACTCGAGTTAATATTGATGGAAACCGAGATCTCATAGCCGGTTTAGGAATTGACAAGGGTGCGGTGCAGAGGGAGTATGCCAAGGTGCACAATTGATGGTGCATCAATGCATCCGGCATATGTACAAGCAGGAAAGCCAGGGAGCCTTGTAGTACCGTGTATAGAACAGAGTGACGTGTCGTGTATTGATGGCAAAGACCCATCCCGTGGGTGCAGAGGGAAACAGAAACGTACCTGACTCCAATGGTCGTAACATCCCTCAATCCTCACCTCTCAATACTTGATTGAAGAAACATCTGTCTGTAACGTGTCCACTAGAATCATCCAGGACACGTCTTAGCAGTCCATCGGAAGGGATGTCTAGAAAACTCCGCCCGGCACTCCCATGGAATGTTACGGGTTTTGCAATCTAGGTCTTCCCGTGTCTGCCACGTAGCGGAAGTATCCTGGCCGTTCCCACTTAGGATCGACCGGAATTTGGGTTTTCCTGCTTGGTCATTAGCTAACAGCAACTAGCGTCAGACCCAAGCGAACTACTTTACGCAGAAACGCCAGGTCCGAAGCGGATTCACGCTGCACTTGGTTCAAGGAGAATGGGAAACGAGAGGGATGCAAAACTCAACCTCTCAGCCATAAGGCATAGTCCCATTCCGTTCCCCTAAAACAACGTAAATTGGGTAAGATGTAACTCTAGGTCATCGTTCTCGTTATTCGTTTTGATGATGATGATCAACCCGCTGTTCTTCGAGATTTTTGAGAAAAGTTCCCGGCTAACCGGGACCACCCATCCGTAGGACGGACCCATGGTCCATCCTCCGCACTTTCCTCGGTTTCTTTTAGTTATGTAATTATCTAACACATTAATTTGACATATAACAATCAGCTTCTTTAATTAACCCTGTTAAGCACTGGTTCCTTCACGTAATCTTATCACGTGACATAGAAAAACAATATCAAACAACTTCTTTATTATCATTTCATCATTTTGAAATACAAGGAGTTCCGCCCGTAGGCTAGTCCATAATCCGCCCGAAGGCTTATCCAGTAATCCGCTAGGGATCACTATTCCAAGCTTCTGCCCGTAGACTAGTATGCGGGCCTCGAGATCCAATCCCGAGTCACGTTAGCCTCTTGTGCAGGACCCGGAAGGCGAGGGATTTATGGCCAGAGCCCCCCCTGGCACCCAAGCGTCCTCCTGCTCCAAGTAGAGCTCAACGGAAAGACCTCTCGCGGCGGGTTCAGTCCACGTTCCCGGCGCGGTCAACAACCCCCTTGGTTAGGGTCAGGCAGGCAGTCGGGGGTAACTGAAGCTGCCTCTCCCTTCAGGCCTTCAACCTGAAGCATTTAGATATCTATTCATCCTTTAGTTCCTTGAGCAAACAATGCAAACAGTGCTTTCTAAACTATTATAAGCACAATCAATTTCAGTGGTCGTTTATTTGGCCAACTATTAAGGAGTGAATCCTTCTCTCCGAATGCATCCAGCATTCGATCTGGGATTAATTTCGACTTGGCAAGATCCCCCAAGGATTTATTTGTTCACCCTTTTGTCCTTGGGTTAGGGTCATACCCTGTTAACCCAACTTAACCAATACCTTAGGTTTTATTAACAGTAAACCCTGGCGACCATGTCGCTTTAATTTATTGATTGATCATTTGCTTCCAAGCAAATACCTAACTTCCCTTAACTTGGCAAATTTTCCCAATAAGGGTGATGTAACAGGATGACTACTCATCCTCTTGCAAGTTAAACTTGCGCAAGAACCTGCCAACCTTCTTGTGATCAACCACAAGGCTATGCGACGTTGCAACTTGTTGCACAAGTGTCGCCTCTATTCCAAGGGATCATTTCACCCATTGAATGGTGTTTTTTGGTCAAGGAATTATGATTAGACTAGAAGTAGGGTTTAGGGTGTCTTCTTACTCAACCCAATCCTAATTGCACTAGGCCGACAACGTTCGGTCCTAGGGATTCCAACTCAATCCAAGTTCTAGCATTAGGTCGAATGATCCTTAGGGTAGAAACCCTACATCATTATTTGCGTGAGCATCCAATGGACTCAACATTCCGGGAAGGTGGGTAGGACCTTTGGGTTTGAGGACTTTGACTTGGCGTCCAAGTACGATACTTGGCTGCATTTCTAACGTGCCAAGCCCTAGCTAATACTTGAGGTTTTTATTGAATCGGCTAGTTATGCCTATACGAAACCCTAACAATCATGATACCACAAATGACTTGGGTAAATTGACCTACTTGTCTTATGACAAGGACAATTCTTTCCTAGAGATGATAAACTTGATCTAAAGTAGAAAAATAGTTGCAAAATGTTACAATACATGTAAACATGTAATTCATTACTTCTACGCACCATAAGATCCGCAATAGCCCTATCCCTTTTTGCTAAAGTCAAAAGGCATGATAATTTGAAGAATAACTTACATAGGGCCTACTAGGATTTGCATCAAGGAATAACGCCTACAACCTTTTGTCTAAGTATTTGCATTTCATGCTTTTATAAGCCATGCAATCATTTCTAAATGCAACTTGATGAAATGAAATTTGCGAAAGTATAATTGCGACCCTTAGATACAACAACATCGTGAATGAAGTTCATGCAATACTAAGGCAAGTGTCGATTTAATCCATTTCCAAGCATCTTTTCCCACGCAACTTATAAGATCGGGGTTCTTTTTCATGCCGTGCAACAGAAGTTAACAATTCCCTCATGCGAATCATAACGAAGGGAGTTATTGCAAAAATACTCCTTTCCTTCATGACCAATGCACTTAACAATTTCCTCTTTAACCCTAGGCAATATGTGGCTTTCCTTTGAAAATGCACGACAAGGCAATTTACTATTAAGGTCGTAAGATGGATGGACAATTAGCGTTTATATTGAAAATACCAATTTTTCCCAATTGCATTTAACTAGGCTAGGTGAATTTGAACATGCACGGGTGCTTCCTAATCCATGGAGTTGTCATGCTTAATGCATTACTTTAGTATGAAATCACAATAGCAAAAACCTGGGTCTGTGGGCTCGGGGAGATGTCCACGTGAATGCTAGGAGAAGAACCTCCTGCAGGCGCGCCTTGCGACTTCTTGGGAGCCATCGTTAGCGTGCTTACGGACTTCCGGTTTGCCTTTACCCTTACGCGATCGGTGAGTCTTCTCCAACCGTTGTGAGCAGCTTCAAGATCTTTCCCCTTTTCCCTCGTACGCCGGAGATCCCTTCCAAAGTGCGGATCCTTGAGAGTACCGGGCTTGCGGGTTTTGGGCTTATGGAAGGCCTTGTGAAAAAAAAAAAAACTTATGGGATTTGGGTTTTACGGGAACTTGCGAGAATGAAGCTTTGCGAGGGCATGCGGGAATTTGAGGTTTTACGAGCAAGCTTGCGGGATTTGGAGCTTTACAAACCCGGTTTTAAAACCGGAAAGGGCGCGTAGGACCAAGGCTTATGGGCTTATCCTTAGAAGCTTCCAAAGCTTTAGGAATCTTTTGCTTCCCAGGAGTATGTGGATCAACGAGATGATTGAGGGGGAAGAATATGACGACTGGCGATGGCGGCTTCAGCCTGTGAGGTGGCGGCGGATTCAGTAGGCAGCAGTGGTGATCTTGGCACCCTCCATGACGGCGGCGACTCCAGAGCAGCACGACAGCTCTTCTTGCACGGCGGCCTTCTTGCACGGTGGCCTCTTGCAACAACAGTCTTTTCCCTCCTTCTTTTGGGCAGAATGGCGTCCTCTCAGTCCCCTCTCCTTCGCGGCAGCCTCCTCACGGCCCTTCCGCAGCAACCTCCTCACGGCCCCTCCGCGGCCTCTCAGCTTTTCCCACCACCCCCCTTCTCACCCCTTAGAGGGGGGTATTTATAGGAAGGGGGGTAAGGTCTCCCTCCCCCACGTGGTGCCTGCATGGCTCCTCTTCCTCCACCTCTCCTATTTCCCAACATAGCCCCCATCCTCTTCCCTCAGCCACGCTTCGGCTGGGGGAAAGAGGAAGAAATTTTTTTTTGAAATAAATGTAATATTATCCTCTTAACCTCCCCCCCAAGAGGAGGTTCATACGAGGATATGCAGGTTTCTTTAAACCATTAGACGTCGTTTCTGCCACTATCGTAATACAATCGCACTGTCCGTTAACATAATGCTAGCATTATCATTTGCCCGAGACTTCGCACGGCCTCGTAACATTTTCAACGGGAATATTACATTCTCTCCCCCTTAGAAGAATCGAGATGTCCTCATCTCGAGATAAACTGGGGATATTGAAGGTTGAGAGAGCTTTCATCCATCCAGGTAGCATCCTCTTCGGGATAATCTTTCCACTGGACGAGGCATTCTTTCAAGGTTCTAGATCTTAACTGTCTCTCCCTAACATCTAAAATCTTATCCGGTCTTAGTTCAAGGACTCCTTGACTAGGCATTACAATTTGTTGGTCATCAAGTACATGATTAGGGTTGGGTACATATTTTTTTAAGAGACTAATATGGAATACATTGTGAACTTTTAGGTTATCAGGAAGTTGCAATTTATAAGCATTGGGTCCCAGGCATTTGAGGATTTTATACGGCCCACAATACCTTGGACTTAGCTTCTTGCATTCTCCTAGAGATAGAGAACTCCTTTTAGGGCGTACACGAATGAAGACCATGTCTCCTTCTCCGAAGACCCTCTCTTGGCGTTTCAAATCCGCATATGCCTTTTGTCTATCTTTGGCTGCTTGTATGTCTTGTCTTATTGACCTTATTTGGTCATCCATGTCCTCCAACATTTGTCTTGAAGCTTCAACTCTTAGGGTTGGATCAGAAAAGTTTAGGGGACTTCGACAATCATGACCATACAATGCCTGGAAAGGGGTCATTTGAATGCTCTGCTGGTAAGAAGCATTGTAGGCAAATTCTACTAACGGCAAGTACTGAATCCACCTCTTCGGCTCTCGACAGCAGTATGCCCTAAGCATATCCTCAATGATTTGATTTACTCGCTCTGTTTGTCCATCCGTTTGGGGATGGTAGGCAGTGCTAAAACAGAGTTGAGTCCCAATAGCTTCAAAGATAGCTCTCCAGAAGTGTGAAGTGAAGAGAGAATCTCGATCGCTAATGATCCTTCTAGGTAACCCATGTAGCTTGAATATCTCCTTGATAAACAATCTTGCAATGTCGGAGGCTTTATAGTTTGTCTTTACTGGAATCAGGTGTACAACCTTAGTAAGCATGTCAACTACAACCATAATGGAATTGTATCCTCCTTGGACTTGGGGTAAGCCCACCACAAAATCCATACTGATGAATTCCCATTTCATTTGGGGAATGTCAAGTGGTTGCAATTTTCCTGGCATCATGACATGTTCAGCCTTGATACGTTGGCAAGACAAACATTCAGTGACATATTTGAGAACGTCACCTTTGAGCCTCTCCCAATGGTAGCTCTTCCTAACTGCATTAAGAGTTTTTGCATAGCCAGGATGTCCTGCGAAAGGGAAATCATGAGCTTCCCATAATATCTTCTGCTTAAGTGACTGGCTTGTTGGTATACACAGCCTTGTTCTGTAGTAGACAAGTCCATTATCAATGGAAAATTCCTGATACTTAGCTTGTGACTTCAGATTCTGCTCCTTGGTAGATATTTCTTTTATCATGGTTTGGTAGGCCAAATCATGGCATGCTTCCTCTCTAGATAGTTCGAGTATAGGGTTGCTTGGCATAGATACCTTTGTAGCCAGAGATCTGGCCGTTGATGGATTCTGCAAGATTAGGGAATTTAGGAATGCCTTGCGACTGAGTGCATCGGCAACTACATTCTCTTTCCCTGGTCGGTACTTGATTTCAAAATCATACTCCTCCAATACTTCAATCCATCGACGTTGCCTCATGTTGAGCTCGTTCTGGGTAAAAATCCATTTGAGACTCTTATGATCGGTTACTAGAGTAAACTTGTTACCCAACAGGTAGTGTCTCCAAAGCTTTAGAGCATGGATGACAGCTAATAATTCCAGATCATGCGTGGCATAATTCTTTTCATGACTCTTCAATTTCCTTGAAGAATATGCTACTGGATGACCTTCCTGCATAAGTACACACCCCAAGGCAAGAATGCTGGCATCAGTTACTACCTCGAACTCCTTATTGAGGTCAGGAAGTTTTAGAATAGGTGCTGATACCAAACATTGCTTCAATTGGTCGAAGCTATTTTGTTCGGGAGTTGACCATGTAATAGAAGTCTGCTTCTTTAGTAAGTCGGTAAGAGGTGCTGCAATCAAAGCATAGTTTTTGATAAAGACCCTATACCATCCTGTCAAGCCAAGAAAGCTACGTATTTCTTTGATGGATACTGGTATTGGCCATTCAAGCACATCTCTTACTTTGGCTGGGTCTACTGATATTCCTTCTGATGATACTATGAATCCTAGATATTCAATCTGACGCTTGAAGAATGCACACTTCTTCATTTTTGCATACAGCTTATGAGACCTCATTGTCTCAAGGACAATCCGAAGTTGAGGTTCATGATCTTCTTCCTGTTTAGAATAAACTAAAGTGTCATCGAAGAAGACAAGCACGAAATCATCAAGATATGGTCTAAAAATATCCTGCATTAATCTATTGAAGGTGGTAGGTGCATTTGTAAGCCCGAATGACATAACCAAGAACTCAAAGTGCCCATATCTTGTATTGAAGGCCGTTTTTGGAATATCTTCATCCTTGATCCTTATTTGATAGTAACCTGACCTGAGGTCAATTTTGGAGAAGATTTTTGCACCTTGAAGGCGATCAAGAAGCTCATCTATTCTAGGAATAGGATACTTGTTCTTGACTGTTGATTGATTCAACCCACGGTAATCAATACATAGTCGAAGTGTCCCATCTTTCTTTTTCTGGAATAGTACTGGAGCTCCCCATGGTGAGTTGCTAGGCCGGATGTAACCCTGATCTAACAGTTGCTTGAGTTGTTCCTTCAACTCAATAGCTTCTGGTAAGGACATTCTATAAGGTCTCTTTGCAATTGGCACAACTCCAGGCATTAGCCTTATTTCATGATCAACTTCTCTTGGAGGTGGAAGTTCAGTCAATTCCTCAGGGAATATGTCAGCGTATTCCTTTAGCCAAGAGGGTCCCTCATGAGACTCTTGCTTTTGATCTAACTTGTTGAGTTTGATCAGGTAAACAGGTAATCCTTTTCTAACCCCTTTTATGATCCGCGATACTTTGGCTAACTGGATTCTTGGCACTCCTGCCTCACCTTGAGTTGAAACAAACTCTCTTTCAGAGTTTCAAAAGGAAACTTGACCCTTTCCACAGTGGATGTGGGCGTCATTAGGCTTAAGCCAATCCATCCCGAGTAGACACTCATGGATACCTAAATTCATGACTCTGAATTTGACTGAGGTTTTCTTTCCTCCCAGAAAGAACTCTTCCTTAGCAGTTTGCCTGGTACAAGTTACCTCACGACCGTTTCCCAATTCCACAAGTAGGGTAGGTGCTTCTACTGTGGCTATTCCTAATCTTTTAGCACACGTTGGTGAGATAAAGGAATGTGTACTACCACAATCAATCAAGGTTTTGAAGCCTTTACCTTGATAGTCCGACGGTGTTTGAATCACCGAGAACTGGCGATTCGGCCCCTTCTTGTGTAAAGCGGCATGGACTCTCGCTCTTTCGAATTCCGCTTCCATAGTCGGATCTTCCTCTTCTTCTGCTTCACATCTTTGCCTATTGGTAATGCAGGCAGTTCTTCCTCTTCCACGGGTGGCGGCTCCTTGACCGCGGCCTGCACCTTGACGATGTCCCTCGCTGAGCTTGGGACATTGCCTTTTGAAGTGACCGAGTTCGTTGCAGTGGAAACATCGGAGGTTTCGGCCATTACTGTGAGTAGGAACAAAGTTGTTGACGTTATTTGTCCTTGCTTTCTTCCTTTGTCCCTGATTGTGACCTTGAACTCTCTTCACTTGGGGTCTGAATGCTCCTCTGTTCGGGTCGCTATAAGACCAATTCTTAATACCCCTTGGTTTAGCTTGCACTTCCTGAATTATAGGTGCCGCTCGAATGAGTGCATCCTGAAGATCTGATGGTCGCATAGATTCGAGACGGGTATTTACAGGTGGATTTAAGCCCGCGCAAAATTTGGACACCTGTTGCGTCGTGTCCATTTGTGGCGCATACTTTAAGAGTGAGACAAATTTAGAGTAGTATGCGTCAAGGGTGAGTCCTAGCTGTTTTAGCTCATAGAACTCATTCATTTTCTGTGTACGATATGCAGGTGGCAAATATCTCCCCTGCACGGCTTGCTTTAACTTCTCCCAGGTAACGGACCCCTCTGAAGTCCCTTGATCCCTGCACCATTGTTTCCACCATAGTCTAGCTTCACCGGTGAGTTTTAATTTGGCGAGCATGGCCTGATTGGTAAGTGCAATACCAGCTGCTTCAAAGTAATCCTTCATAGATTCAATCCAAATTTCAGCATCAGACTGGACGAATCTGCCTCTCCCGTCAAACTCGGATGGCTTTATCTGTTTGAGGAGGAACTTCTTCTCCTGGATCACAGCAGTACTTGATGTAGGGGGCGAATTTGGAACCTGTACCTGGGGTTGTGCCTGGGTAAAAGTTTTCTTAACGTTATTGTATGATAATTGACATTAGCTTATCTTTAGTTCAGCTATCTCGTAAATCATGAAGCTACTTAACTTTTTTTTAACAACCCTGATGCACAGTCAGATATTGATAAAAGAAGTCCTTATTTATATTTACATGGGCGTAGCCTTATACAACATCTCGTGTGATGATAATCCAATCATTACATTTAGTTTGGGGAGAACAACGTTGTATTGCATTTGTCTATAGGAACTGTGTAATAGTAGGGTTTTGGGTCATGAATCTTTAGGAATCGATAATTCATTGGAAGTTCAGGATATCCTTTCCGCTGGAATCCATACTTCTCATGGCGGCCCAACACCTTAATCCTGTCGGCTGGGATTACACGGGTTACTTCCTCATATACATATGAGTTCAATTCAACCCTCCGACCTTGAATATGCAAAGTCGAATTTACGTGAGCTTCCACAAAAATGAACAGCTTCACGACTTTCAAGTCTTCCAACCACTTGATCCTCTTTAGGTTGGTTTGTAGATAAGCGAACCGGTGGGCAGCTATGTAGTAGATTCCTGAAGACCCAGTCCATCTTCGTTCTATATATAAAGGTGATGGATTATAAATCTGCTCCAGGATGTTCATTATTTCAACTCTCTGCCTATAATGTGGAGAATGCATTGCAGTCATAAACATGATCCGGAACACCAAAAACTTGTTCCACGCTTCATAGTTCTGCAAGACAGTATTGAAGATGAGGAAATGTTTGGACAGCAACTATTTCTTTACTTTATTTTATTGAGATCTCATAAAAACAATTCCGTTGTTGGTCGGCTCTGATACCAATTGTAACGTGTCCACTAGAATCATCCAGGACACCTCTTAGCAGTCCATCGGAAGGGATGTCTAGAAAACTCCACCCGGCACTCCCATGGAATGTTACAGGTTTTGCAATCTAGGTCTTCCCGTGTCTGCCACGTAGCGGAAGTATCCTGGCCGTTCCCACTTAGGATCGACCGGAATTTGGGTTTTCCTGCTTGGTCATTAGCTAACAGCAACTAGCGTCAGACCCAAGCGAACTACTTTACGCAGAAACGCCAGGTCCGAAGCGGATTCACGCTGCACTTGGTTCAAGGAGAATGGGAAACGAGAGGGATGCAAAACTCAACCTCTCAGCCATAAGGCATAGTCCCATTCCGTTCCCCTAAAACAACGTAAATTGGGTAAGATGTAACTCTAGGTCATCGTTCTCGTTATTCGTTTTGATGATGATGATCAACCCGCTGTTCTTCGAGATTTTTGAGAAAAGTTCCCGGCTAACCGGGACCACCCATCCGTAGGATGGACCCATGGTCCATCCTCCACACTTTCCTCGGTTTCTTTTAGTTATGTAATTATCTAACACATTAATTTGACATATAACAATCAGCTTCTTTAATTAACCCTGTTAAGCACTGGTTCCTTCACGTAATCTTATCACGTGACATAGAAAAACAATATCAAACAACTTCTTTATTATCATTTCATCATTTTGAAATACAAGGAGTTCCGCCCGTAGGCTAGTCCATAATCCGCCCGAAGGCTTATCCAGTAATCCGCTAGGGATCACTATTCCAAGCTTTTGCCCGTAGACTAGTATGCGGGCCTCGAGATCCAATCCCGAGTCACGTTAGCCTCTTGTGCAAGACCCGGAAGGCGAGGGATTTACGGCCAAAG
This sequence comes from Lygodium microphyllum, assembly GCF_053477565.2. Lineage (NCBI taxonomy): Eukaryota > Viridiplantae > Streptophyta > Polypodiopsida > Schizaeales > Lygodiaceae > Lygodium > Lygodium microphyllum. The sequence goes on from NC_141155.1 coordinate 130,694,294, forward strand.
CCCCCCCTGGCACCCAAGCGTCCTCCTGCTCCAAGTAGAGCTCAACGGAAAGACCTCTCGCGGCGGGTTCGGTCCACGTTCCCGGCGCGGTCAACAACCCCCTTGGTTAGGGTCAGGCAGGCAGTCGGGGGTAACTGAAGCTGTCTCTCCCTTCAGGCCTTCAACCTGAAGCATTTAGATATCTATTCATCCTTTAGTTCCTTGAGCAAACAATGCAAACAGTGCTTTCTAAACTATTACAAGCACAATCAATTTCAGTGGTCGTTTATTTGGCCAACTATTAAGGAGTGAATCCTTCTCTCCGAATGCATCCAGCATTCGATCTGGGATTAATTTCGACTTGGCAAGATCCCCCAAGGATTTATTTGTTCACCCTTTTGTCCTTGGGTTAGGGTCATACCCTGTTAACCCAACTTAACCAATACCTTAGGTTTTATTAACAGTAAACCCTGGCGACCATGTCGCTTTAATTTATTGATTGATCATTTGCTTCCAAGCAAATACCTAACTTCCCTTAACTTGGCAAATTTTCCCAATAAGGGTGATGTAACAGGATGACTACTCATCCTCTTGCAAGTTAAACTTGCGCAAGAACCTGCCAACCTTCTTGTGATCAACCACAAGGCTATGCGACGTTGCAACTTGTTGCACAAGTGTCGCCTCTATTCCAAGGGATCATTTCACCCATTGAATGGTGTTTTCTGGTCAAGGAATTATGATTAGACTAGAAGTAGGGTTTAGGGTGTCTTCTTACTCAACCCAATCCTAATTGCACTAGGCCGACAACGTTCGGTCCTAGGGATTCCAACTCAATCCAAGTTCTAGCATTAGGTCGAATGATCCTTAGGGTAGAAACCCTACATCATTATTTGCGTGAGCGTCCAATTGACTCAACATTCCGGGAAGGTGGGTAGGACCTTTGGGTTTGAGGACTTTGACTTGGCGTCCAAGTACGATACTTGGCTGCATTTCTAACGTGCCAAGCCCTAGCTAGTACTTGAGGTTTTTATTGAATCGGCTAGTTATGCCTATACGAAACCCTAACAGTCATGATACCAGAAATGACTTGGGTAAATTGACCTACTTGTCTTATGACAAGGACAATTCTTTCCTAGAGATGATAAACTTGATCTAAAGTAGAAAAATAGTTGCAAAATGTTACAATACATGTAAACATGTAATTCATTACTTCTACGCACCATAAGATCCGCAATAGCCCTATCCCTTTTTGCTAAAGTCAAAAGGCATGATAATTTGAAGAATAACTTACATAGGGCCTACTAGGATTTGCATCAAGGAATAACGCCTACAACCTTTTGTCTAAGTATTTGCATTTCATGCTTTTATAAGCCATGCAATCATTCCTAAATGCAACTTGATGAAATGAAATTTGCGAAAGTATAATTGCGACCCTTAGATACAACAACATCGTGAATGAAGTTCATGCAATACTAAGGCAAGTGTCGATTTAATCCATTTCCAAGCATCTTTTCCCACGCAACTTATAAGATCGGGGTTCTTTTTCATGCCGTGCAACAGAAGTTAACAATTCCCTCATGCGAATCATAACGAAGGGAGTTATTGCAAAAATACTCCTTTCCTTCATGACCAATGCACTTAACAATTTCCTCTTTAACCCTAGGCAATATGTGGCTTTCCTTTGAAAATGCACGACAAGGCAATTTACTATTAAGGTCGTAAGATGGATGGACAATTAGCGTTTATATTGAAAATACCAATTTTTCCCAATTGCATTTAACTAGGCTAGGTGAATTTGAACATGCACGGGTGCTTCCTAATCCATGGAGTTGTCATGCTTAATGCATTACTTTAGTATGAAATCACAATAGCAAAAACCTGGGTCTGTGGGCTCGGGGAGATGTCCACGTGAATGCTAGGAGAAGAACCTCCTGCAGGCGCGCCTTGCGACTTCTTGGGAGCCATCGTTAGCGTGCTTACGGACTTCCGGTTTGCCTTTACCCTTACGCGATCGGTGAGTCTTCTCCAACCGTTGTGAGCAGCTTCAAGATCTTTCCCCTTTTCCCTCGTACGCCGGAGATCCCTTCCAAAGTGCGGATCCTTGAGAGTACCGGGCTTGCGGGTTTTGGGCTTATGGAAGGCCTTGTGGAAAAAAAAAAAACTTATGGGATTTGGGTTTTATGGGAACTTGCGAGAATGAAGCTTTGCGAGGGCATGCGGGAATTTGAGGTTTTACGAGCAAGCTTGTGGGATTTGGAGCTTTACAAACCCGGTTTTAAAACCGGAAAGGGCGCGTAGGACCAAGGCTTATGGGCTTATCCTTAGAAGCTTCCAAAGCTTTAGGAATCTTTTGCTTCCCAGGAGTATGTGGATCAACGAGATGATTGAGGGGGAAGAATATGACGACTGGCGATGGCAGCTTCAGCCTGTGAGGTGGCGGCGGATTCAGTAGGCAGCAGTGGTGATCTTGGCACCCTCCATGACGGCGGCGACCCCAGAGCAGCACGACAGCTCTTCTTGCACGGCGGCCTTCTTGCACGGCGGCCTCTTGCAACAACAGTCTTTTCCCTCCTTCTTTTGGGCAGAATGGCGTCCTCTCAGTCCCCTCTCCTTCGCAGCAGCCTCCTCACGGCCCTTCTGCAGCAGCCTCCTCACGGCCCCTCCGCGGCCTCTCAGCTTTTCCCACCACCCCCCTTCTCACCCCTTAGAGGGGGGTATTTATAGGAAGGGGGGTAAGGTCTCCCTCCCCCACGTGGTGCCTGCATGGCTCCTCTTCCTCCACCTCTCCTATTTCCCAACATAGCCCCCATCCTCTTCCCTCAGCCACACTTCGGCTGGGGGAAAGAGGAAGAAAAAAAATTTTGAAATAAATCTAATATTATCCTCTTAACCTCCCCCCCAAGAGGAGGTTCATACGAGGATATGCAGGTTTCTTTAAACCATTAGACGTCGTTTCTGCCACTATCGTAATACAATCGCACTGTTCGTTAACATAATGCTAGCATTATCATTTGCCTGAGACTTCGCACGGCCTCGTAACATTTTCAACGGGAATATTACACTGTCACACTCAACCCGCCCTCTGTCTCACACTCTATTGAAAGATACAGAGGGTAGCCTTTCTTGAAACCCATTGATATAATCCTCACTGTCACTTGTGCAGAGCTTGTATGCCTTGTGCGCTTTTGATGGTGCAACTGTGCATCCTGCCCTGTGCCAGCATATAGTGCAAGAAGAAAGGCCAGCGAGCCTTATGGTGTAGTGCACAGGAATAAATCGTGCATTGTGCATTGAAAGGCCTATCCCCTGTGTGCAACACTCCATTCACACATCTCACCTCTCATTTGATTTGAAGTGAAAGACTGGTCACTCATCCCACCCTTTGTCTCACTCACTGATAGATATCGAGGACAGTCCATACACAGGTCCCCATCCTATTAGGATGAAAGCTCACATCACTCAAGGGATTGGTGATGAAGATCATGCCGGCTATTGTTGTCATCAGGATGTTGAAAATGAGGCGTACCCAAGGAGGCAGCCAACAAGTCTGATACTTCAATGATTTGTAAGAAAGGTCATCTGTTAAGAAGGGCAAACGGACTGATATTGCAGAAACAATGCACCAAGGGAGGTGGCTTCAAATTACTTGCTGGAAAGGTACTGTTGATGAGTCAGCTATCTTGAATTACGGGGTGTTACCACCTTTTCCATAGTCAACTTTCTGCCCAAGGGTGTTTCCACCTTTTCTTGGAACGAGGCCTGTTATGATAGAGAATTTCTTCCTTTTCTCCCGTAACAATTTTGTTTGTTTTTTTTTTTGTTAATAAAGAGAACGATAGAAGTACCATGTGTCAGGACCAACCTCGCCATCATTGTTAGATTAGATGAGAAGAGAACAAGGTCGGGTTGAGAGGTATCTGTGAGGGGCTAACAGAATGAGACCACCTCATGAGGAAGATCATAAGGGCTATCAGAAGCATGAAGAGAATGACAGTACGATGCCCAAAAGAGAGAGTATAGATCGACTATGATTGTCAAGATCTCCAAGGAGGGAAGTACTTTTTCAGATGATAGCCATTGATCAGGAAAGGATCATCAGAGGCATCAACGGTTTGCACTTGAACAGAGCCATTAGGATTGACAACAAGTACTATGGGCCCATTCACCATTGTTGAAGCTTGCCAGGAAACTTGCCAAATCTCAAATCATAGGCTAGGACAAGATCACCTTCTTTGAACTCCTTGTGCTTGATAAAATTGTCATGATAGGCCTTGCATAACGTTTGAGTGGTTTCCATACACTGTAGGGCCGTCCGTCATATCTCATCCAAGCATTCCAAGTGCAGGAGGTGGCATTGCACTGACTCGTCATCTCCCAAGCGTTCTTTAACTGCCACTCACAAAGAGGGTAATTCCAATTCAACAGGGAAGACTGCTTCAGTACCATACACTAGCTGGAAATGGGTCTGTCTTCTAGCTGCCTTATGGGAGGTTCTGTATGCCCAGCGGGCCTCTGTAAGTCGATTGTCCCAGTCACGACGATGTGCGGCAATCGTTCTTGTCAGGATTGAGCAAAGGATACGATTGGTGAATTCAACTTGGCCGTTGGCTCTGGAGTAGTAAGGAGTGGACTCACGATGATGGATTTTATACAGCTCCGTCAGCTCCTCCATGATTTTATTAAGGAAATGAGTTTCTCTATCACTTACCAGCTCGAGGGGACTACCAAAATGGGTAATAATATTCTTGTACATGAATAGGGCTACGCTGTTACCATCGTCCCGCTTTAGACCTTTAGCTTCACACTACTTTATGACATAATCCATACATACTATGATGTATCTGTTCTGCTTCCGTCTGGTGGGTGGATCAATGGGATCCACAAAATCAATCCCCCACTTCTCAAATGGCTTTATGGAAAGAATGGGTTGCAATGGCATGGCACTTGTTTTGGTGGGTTTTCCCATTCATTGAGAAGTATCACATCTCTTGCAGTAGTCATACACATCCTTGTGGAGGGTCGGCCGCCAATATCTTGCTAACAGAGCCTTTCTGGCTGTCGTTTCTCCTGCAAAGTGTCCACCACATGGTTCGCCATGGCATGCTTTCAATATCATGCCGATTTCATTCCTTGCAACACATCTTCGCAGCACTTCATCTTTGCCTCTCTTGTACAGTGCACCGCCTAGCAAGGTGTAGGGGGCTGATTCTAACAGAAGATTCTTCTTCTCACGGCTTGAGGTTCTAGGAGGATACTATTGAGTTGCTAGAAGGTTGGCTATGTTTGCATACCAGGGAGTAACTGTTTCAACTAGAAACAAAGAAGCATCAGGAAGATCTAGATCATCATGTTCCTCTTCTGTAGTTTGAGGGATCCGTGATAGATAATCGGCTAGAATATGGGAACGGCCAGGCTTAGTGACCACTTCAAAATTAAACTCCTAGAATAGGAGCAACCATCTCATCAGTCGTCCTTTAACATCTGCTTTTTTCATCAAGAAGGGCAGGGCTTCATGATCCATGTAGAACTTAAAATGCGTTGATAATAGATAATGTCGAAACTTCTCTAGTACAAACACCATTGCCAAGCACTCAAGCTCTGTCACTATGTAGTTCCGTTCCCTATCAGTGACCTTTCGGCTTGCATAATATATTGGTTAATCTAATTTAGAGGGGCCCTTTTGACATAGGACAGCACCTAGCCCTTCAACTGATGCATCTATGTGCACATGAAACTCCTTCGTCTAATTAGAAAGCTATAAGATAGATGCTTGGATAAGGTACTTTTTTAGGGTATTAAAGGCTCCTTTGCAGTCATCAATCCAAAGGAAATCCGCATCTTTCCTTTTAGGAGCTTGTGCAGAGAGGCTGCCTTGGTTGCAAAATGTGCAATAAATCTTCTGTAGTGGCCCACATGGCCAAGAAATCCTCTCAATTGCTTGAGGTTTATTGGTGTTGTCAAGGCAGCATTCTTCTTAATCTTCACCGAGTCTGTTGCAATCCCTTGTGCAGAGACAATATGGCCCAAAAGAACTCCTGATGAAATGCCAAAGACACATTTATCGGGGTTGAGAGAAATCCCATACTCTTGGCATCTGTCAAAACATTGCTCTAAGTGTCCCCAGTGCTCACAGATTAAGCTATAGACACAGAAGTCATCTAGATACACCTCAATGAAATCATGCAAATGATTCTGGAAGGCAGCCATCATTACTCTTTGGAAGGTAGCAGGAGCATTATAGAGCCCAAATGGCATCACTCTATAGGCATCACTCTTTGGAAGGTAGCAGGAGCATTACAGATCCCAAATGGCATCACTCTATAGGAATAGGTCCCCCATTTTGTGGTGAAGGTTGTTTTGGATTGGTCCTCTTCTATGATTTGGACTTGGTTATATCTACTGAATCTATCCAAGAGGGAATAGAGCTCATGGCCTGCCAGTGTGTCTAACAAATGGTCTGTAAAAGAGATAGAGAAATGATCCTTCTTCAAAGTTTTCCGTTCTTCTTGGGTACTATCACAATGGATAAAATCCATTCATTGTTAGCCACGGGATAAATGAACTCGGCTTCAAGAAGTTACAATAATTCAATCTTCACCAGAGCAAAATAATTAGGATTCATACGCCTTTATCTTTGCCTTACAAGTTTGGCATTGGGCTCTAGGTCAATGTGATGTTGGCATACTGTGGGATCAATCTCCTTTAGGTCTTTATATGATCAACCAAACACGTCTAAGTTCTCTTTAAGTAGGTCCTCCTAATCAGATGACTCATTTGTTTGTTTTGATTGTTGGAAGGGTATCAGAGCTTTGTTTGCTTCTGTGCGAGTGGTGATTTCTTCTGGACTTAGGGATTCATCTTCAGAGGATGCGTCCAAAAATGTCACATAGCATGGACCTTCTAGAATCTGTGGCTTTGATGGTTCTAGCTTCTGTTGACAAGGGGCATCATCATCTTTTCTCCAGACTGAACGGTCATGGCGACAGGAGCCATTTGTGAACTTATATTTTGTGCTTTTGATCCATTGCTTATGCAGATTGTGCATAGTGTGTGGTTCATTGGCTAACCCAAATGGAACCATGGTCATTCCATCCAACACCCTAAGATCTTCGACCTCTAGGGGACCCGTAGGGACATCGACAAGATCATCCACTATCAGAGGATCTTCTTCAACTGCACTTTCATAGCCTGCTTCATTTTCTTCCTCTTCCTCTGGAGGCTCTGACTCTGCTTCTATAGAGGCTCTGTAGAAGAATAACAGATCTTCTGCTTCTACTTCTGCTTCTGTCTCTGGCACTGTCTCTATTACTGTCTCTGCAAATGACATGTAATAGGGAGAACAGTACATCCATGCTTCTATCTCACTGTCAGAGGTGATTTCAAAAGTCAATTCTAGTTGAGACAGGAGGTATTCTCCCATGGACAAGGACTTTTCTTCCCTTGGTAGTTGGCTTACAATGCCCACTGTTAGGGATTGTGCCTCTGTTTTCTTGGGAAAGATCTATTTAACAGTCTCTTCGTCTCCTAATGTACCATCCGTTACTTCGTTGGAGGAGTCAGTTATGACTTCGATGGATGTGGATCCATTGCCTTTTTGCGATCCATACAATTTCAACACCACTTTGTTGGGTCCTCTACCTAGGATTAGGGTTTCTTTGAACCAGACCGTCTTGGCTCTCGCTTCATAAAGCCAAGGTCTTCTCAACAACAGAGGGTATGAGGTCCCATAAGAATTTGGTTTAACCACCAGATAGGTTAGCCAGTAATGTTTTCCTGCAATGGTTGTTTTTATGTATTGGAGGATGCCCAACGGTTTAATTCTGCTTTGGTCTGCCAATTTGATAAGCCACTGTATAGGTTGAATTCCTTGCAACCCTAAGTCCTTCATTGTCATATCCATCATTATGTTTATTGATGAACATCCATCAATCAATGCATTTGAAATAAAGCATCATTCAATCCATACACTAATCTATGGGGTTCTAGGATCTAGGAAGGTGTTAGCCACATCCACTTCCTTCACAAGTTCTGAGGCTCTATTGAACTTTGTTGTTGTTGGGGAAGCAATCCTTAGGCCGGGTCTTCTTATCAAGATGCTTTTGAATTTCTTTCACAGCTGGGAGATAGCATCAGCAACTGTCAGAATGTTAAGTTCTTCCTGGAGTCATTGACAACCTTGCTTTAGCTTCGTCATACAATCTTGCACCTTCCATTGCAGCTTGCAGATTGACTGGTCTTCTCAATTCCATGAACTTGCGAACTTCTGGTTGTAGGCCTCTAAGGAACACTCCTTTCTGAATGCCTTCGCCCAAATGATGGTTAGTCAATCTCTTCAGGATGGATTCCATAAGCTTATACTCTTTCTCCATATGCCTAACTTAGGTTCATGAACTCCTCTCGCATCCGCTCTTCAAAACCTTCACGCTTGAATTTAGTGAGGAAGACCAACTTTAGGTTGTCCCATGTGCCAAAAGTTCCTGCTGCTTGTCTCTCATACCATTGAAATGCCGCGCCCTTGAAAGTGGCCGGGAATATTGCGAAATATTGCTAACCAATGCTGAGGGATTCTGGCATTGTTAGCCACACATGCTACCATAAATTTTGCTACATGAAGATCAGGGTCTTCATTGTACTCTCTCTTAAAAATTGGCAATAGGACTATATTTGTTCGCATGTCATCAATATTTCCAAGACGAATCTGACTAAGAAGGAGACCTTGAGTCACCATGGGAACTTCTGTAAATAGTGCTTTTAGGGCATCAAAGGAGGCTTATGCTGCAAGCTCGTTCTTAGCCTTGATTCTTGCCTTCTCTCTTCTCACATACCTCTGGACTCGTTCTAATGCTTGCCTCTTGATCGCGTCATTCATCAAGGACTTGGCTCCAACCAGTTGTTCAGTATACTCAACAGAATAGAATCAGAGAGGGGCTTCAATCTTGGGGGGATTCTCTAGTCAACATCTCCTCTATTTTCTTCTTTTCAACATCTCTGAATTTGGCTTTCAAACCACTACAGAGGGGGAGATATTCCATTTTGAAAGTATCAAAACTCATTCTTCTTAGGATCGTTGTTGTACTATCATTATAATAATGCAGCTTCTGAGGATTTCAATAGTGTATGTTGTAAAAAACACTTTGTCTACCAACTTCCTCTAGTGGGTTGCTAATTGGACAAACAGAAGATTGTTAGTGCACCAAGCATCCCACGTATCTTGCTATTGAGCATCCACGAACAAATCCCAACTCTTTTCCTTCTTGTTTTTGTGAGCCTCCACTAACCACGACTCCTAAACCTTCTTCACAATCTCCCACTTGATGATGTCTAGAAACTTCTCAATAAATACCAAATCTTCCATGGATAGTCATTCTCTCTGCTTCTATCCTTCAATTTGTTTCCAAACAATTTTCCACCAAGATGCAAGTTTCTGTTGCTTCAACATGAAGAGGAAACAGTCCACCGCATAGAACTTGCATCATGATGGTAATATGTTTCCGCCATTGTGGGATGAACTTATTGTGGAAAGTGGCTTTGGCAATAAGAATATCCAACTCTTCAGTGTGGAAGAAGGAAATTTGCAAACATCCATTGAATTCTTCTTCTTGGCAATGCCATTTCCTTCATTTTCAGCCTCTTCTGATGCTTGTTGATGGCAAGTTTCCCGGCAGCACACCAAAAACATGGAGTCCCAAGAGGAACACCAAGGAAAATGGGATTCTTATACAAGAAAATCTATCTTGTAACATCAACAAGCCTGTATTTCATTCTTTTGATGATCAAAACAAAGAAAATAGCAAATCTTCATACAGCATCATAGTAAATATCTCCCATGGATTTGATAGAATCAACCATAATCTTCAACATCTTCAGAGAATCCATCAATAGAACAATGAGTATAAAAGAATACACCATTTTTTAATGGAAATAAATCACATAGTATTCATCTTTATTGTCTTCATAGTTTTCTCACTTGATCTCTCATATACAGATACACTGTTTTGATAGAAATTAGACTACCTCTGGCTCTCTCTCTCTCTCTCTCTATAGTACATCATCTCCTCACTACAATACTCAATAATGACTCTCCAAAATCCTTCTTAGGTCGTGGATGCACCTCCCAAGAGGTATGTTTGATGCGAAGAGGCACCAGAGCCACTACAGTGTCTCTTCATAGCTTACTTCTGTCTCTGTTACTTCACACTACACTTCAATTTTCAGCAGTTGCTTCTTCCATTTGTTTTAGCTCTTTTAAACTTAGATTCATCATTTTCAAAAGTTAGAAAACTTTTGCAAATTTACATATATATTCTACAGAACACTTACAAAAGATCTACAGAACAGGAACAAAGCAGAGACAGAACAGAGATAGAGGCTCTACAGAAGGTTTACAGAGGGTTACATAAGGTCATCAGAGAATATCAAATCCTCATTACTTAGACTAAAACCATTCCAAACTATCAAAAACTATTCAATAATCTTCCAAAAGATTTCAACCTTCATCAATCATCAATCCATGCTTCATACAGAAGAAAATCAGAACAAAACACAGAAGGCATCAGTACCAATCAAAACCTATCAGAACATCATAAAGTTTCATATTTCTACTAAAAATCATCATGAGCTTCCAAAAAATAATCAATATCATCCAAAACACTCTCAAACACTTTCATTATCAACCATACATCACTCTAAATCCATCAAAAATCAACCGTTCAGACCTCAAAAACAACAAAAATCAGTCAAAATTTCAGTCTTTTTCCACTCTCAACAGTAGGATGGGAGAATATAAGAAATGTGATATTGAAAAAAAACAACAAAGGTAGAATTAGCAAATATAGTTAGTATCGGCATGTTCTACCACAACAAAACAAGAATAATATCCAATACAAAAATCTACCCTAAATACTCATAATTCAGCCCATAGATTCTTGAATTAAAAAATGATTGAAAACAACAAATAATCTTCAAGAAAATGGTACCAAATTTAGGTTACATTGTAGACAATAGAAGGAAAATGTTATCTTGAAAATGTTGATGTCTACATTCTTTCTAAATGAGAAAATGATATTCAATTTTTAGAAAATTGGTACAAGATTTGAAGTCACGTCATAGAGAGCCAAGAACAATCTTGGTGTCATGAGTATTACTAATCACATTTTTCTTAAATGAAGAAAACATACTAAATGACATCATCTTTTCAGAGATAACGACAAACATTCAGGTTACGACCTCAACCACCCCAATAGGGCAACATCCTAGAGGATTTCGATTACATATGAGAGATAGATCCAAAAATATGCATACAAGGAGTTACAACCAAGACAGTCACTCTTCACATGACTTCACATGACATTCAAGGGTTGTTTTATACATAGTAAATAAGGCATCTATATGCATACTTCGTTCAACATGTAATTCAAGCATCAATACGTATAAATGCAGTTGAGTGTAAAGATTTACATATGGATTGCATGATACAAGGAGCTTAAATATTTATGGACACAATATAAATATAGATACCACATCAAGATAAACATATGCACGAACACGATATGACTGAGCAAGAACTTGTGGAGATGCAAATTTGATCATGGAAGCACTACCGTTGATCGTAGACGAAGTGGGACTATTTATTGAACATAATGTATCTAGCTATCTCCAAGTTATTGATGAGAAAATCTAGTAGTTTGGTATCCCAAAGAAGTATAGGATTGAACATTTTGAATGCATTAATGAAAGTGGGTTTAAGAATCAAGCTCAAGAGATATAATAGATGCATGCTATAACATGGGATGTGCTGAGATATCAAGCTCTACATGAGCTAGAATCCACTATACATCTTGATGATATGGCAGGATATTATTCACTGGCGTGTTAGGTGACTGGTTTTCCGTAAGTTGGACACCTCTATTCCTATCCCCGCAGCTGCCCAATTGCAATATTTTCTGCATGGCTTGGACTTTAATATCCAGTTGCAGTTGAGTAGTGTCCCCTTGGGGGATATAGATACTACCATTACACGAGCACAAGAAGTGGAATCCCGACTACAAGCAGCCTATGCCTCTCAAGGCAATTCGAATATGGGTCTAGCATTGGGAAATAATATGGCGATAGTGAATGGCAGTGGTAGCCAAGGGATAGCGATAGCTAATCCTAATGGGAGAGGGAACATGATGCAGAATGTGCCTTTATTACCAGCTCCCCCTAGTATGTCGATGCCTACGGGCAGTCAAATGGCTCCAAATGGTGGAGGCCAGGCAGTTAATACTAATACCATGCCTGTGGTTCAACAACCAAGGCCTAATGGAATTATTAGACCGATGGAACGACAGGGTAATGATCAAGGCTACGAGTCAAGTGCTTCCAATGTTCTTGGCGAGGTTAAGGACATGATGAAGCATTATACCGACATGATTACATAGCAGTATCGACAAATAGCCGTTGATGTCAACTTTCTTAAAAAACAACAAAATTTGATAGGAAGTAGATACCCAGATGAGGGTGCACCTTCGAGGTTTAGTTGCAAATGGTGTGGGCTCAATTGAGTATTCTTTGAGCATGGATGGATTCTAGGGATTTCGAAGAACACATCGTTAGGGAAATTATAGATTCAGAAAGGGCCCTTTAGCTTAGGAGTTAATGAATTTCTTAAACTAGTGGATTAGAACATGGAATAATGGGAAAGGAGGTGATTGCACATTTTATCCACTCCCTTTTCCACCATTGGCCCACAAATGTGGTTTTCATAGAAAATGAAGTGGTTTTTTGCATTTCAAAACTTGGATCCTGGGTTGACAGGTTTTGGAGGGATTTTTGAAATTGATAGAAAAATGGTTTTTTTAATAACCCAATAGTTGACACTCACATGCACAAAAGGAGAAGATCTTACCATGTGTAAAGGGGCCTGTTGATTTTGCATGTGGAGCAACGCCTCTTGAAAAAAGTGTTGACATGCGCCAAACTTTGAGGTGAAAATTCTAGTTCTAATTACTATCCCCCCCAGTTCATGCATGTGGGTTTTAAACTCTCTAGACCTCAAGTTCATATTAGGCTCTTTGCCTATCACTAGGTTAAGGGCCAATCTTGTTAAGCCACCTCATAGAAATCGTTAATAATAGAATTTTGTGATTTGCCGCTCCCTTTTGATAGAAACAATCCATGATTTTTCGTCTTCATAATTGCATTGAGGCCAACTCGAGATTACAAAAAATGAGCCCTTTCCCAATTCATTCCTTACGAGGCTCTTTTCGAGTCCATGTTTCCCTTAATGGTATTTATGATGTTCAGTCATTTGACGCTCTCAAGAGTACAAGTCTTTGAGATGATGATCAAAATACTCCTTGGGTTTATGAGTAGTCTCTATGCCCATTTGATAAGGCTTACAAGCTTGGATGACATGGCAAATTGCTAAGGGTGCTAGTATAAGTGCATATGCTGCGATAACTTGTGTTGAATCAATGCCAAAGGCATGCAATTTTCGAGCTAGTAAAAAGTGGTTGGATGTAGCATACTTGGCACAATGCTAATAAAGATGACACTGCAAATTTTGGAGTTGATGGAGTTAGTACTAATATCGATAAGGAAAGAAAAAGTAATTTATGGATGGGGTGACAACCAGGAGTATACCATCTTGGGCAGAAATGCAAAAGCAAAGCCATACAAGGCAAAAAATGAAAACACACCATGTTTTAAAGATTGCCTAGGAGTTATATAAATAGGTAAGTCATTGTTCAAGGAGGAAGATGATTAGGGTGTTAAGACTGAGTTGACATCACACCTTAGAGTTATGTATTAGGAGTTTAGAAGTCAAGTTAAGCCTTAGGGTAAGTCAGATATGAAGGGGTGTAAGTTTTTGGAATGAATAGTCATAAGTAAGGGATGTGAGGAGTTATCAATCCCCGAATGTAACTGTTCAAGTCAGAGCGCATATGCGGGTGTAGATCATGTCTGCGTGTCTGTCTGTAAGCAGAAACTGAAGTTATGAAGAACAGTTCAGAGTCAGATATTGTTTCCCTGTCTTGAAGTGGTAAACTGTTTTCAGTATTCATGTTATTTATTGCTGAAATGAAGTCAGATGGTTCTGTAAAGGTGTACTGTAATGATGGAATGTGTGTATGAAAGTTATATGAAGTCAGTGCAGTCAGAAAGTAAGTCAGTTGGATTCAGAAATGTCAGGTAGAGTAGTTTTTCAGGGAGTAAATCGCAGGCAGTAAATTAGCCTGTAACACTTGGCGATCCTGCGAATTGTTCAGATGGCACAGGTCTTATGCATGTGAATGGCAGAATTGTCTAATTCTCGCTTTCAGAATGGAAGAGGTCCTACTGTCTTGGTTGGAGGATTTTAAACATTGGACAACAGAAGCAGAGGAGCAAGAAGCCTTCGCGCAATCTCTTTGCAGGGAATTTTACAATTGGACTACACCAGAAGAGGAATTTGAGGTGTATGGCCAAAATTTCCTGACTGATTATTTTCCTGACTTACCTGTGGACGTGGTGAGATTAGTCAGGGATAGGGTCTGGAAATTTCAGTTGAGCAAGGTTTGCCCAATAGCCAGAAGTCGGACAACTGCAGAGATCAGGAGGATATGGGTTAATCATGAGAAATGGCAGTTCCACCATGCATATGGCTTTAATTCCATATCATCCAGATACAGACGGGGGAGAACTTCTAACTTGTGTTTGACTTGTCATCATTGTCACTGCTGCATTACAGGAGAACAGCACTAAGACAGGCTAATGACAGAGAAATCCCTGTTTTATGTCAGCAGAGAAGTATAGAGGGGAAGGCTTTGGCAAGTATTATACAAGATTACAGGCAAGGCTAGAGCAAGAGGAAAAGCAGAAACTAGAACAGAAAGGAAAGGGACATTACAGGTCCAGCAGTGGAAGTCAGGTAGACAGTTTGGATCTGGGCTATCTGAGTGATCAGGAGATACAAACTGAAGAAGTTGGTCCAAGCCAGAGTATCCCTGATGTTGCACCTATTTCATTTACACCACTTACACCAGATGAAGAACAGAGAAACAGGAACAGGTTTCTAGGAAGTTTGGCATGGTCCCAACTTCAAAGACAGTCTAAAAGGAGTTTGAAATTCCAACCATTACCTAAATTGTCAGGGAGGAAGAAGACTGCACCAAAAGTACCACTAGTCATAATGGCACAACCCCCTAACCCAGCAGACCTGAGAGTCAGATTTGCTCACTTCAAGGGTCACTCAAAAAAAGAGGATCATGATGTCCATGTAGCACAGTTCAGCACTAAATGGGAGGCAAGTGGCTTAGCAGGAGTGTATGGGGATGATGTGAAAAAGCAGCAATTTGCTGCCACATTGGAGGGAAAAGCCATGAATTGGTTTACTCAGTATGGGGCAGCTCATTTTCCTGACACAGTGGCATTACAGACAGCATTCTTGTCTAGATTCAGAAAATGGAAGACACCAACTGATATTTTGAAACAGCTTAAAACAATGAAACAGAAGCGACTTCTTGTTGAAGATTATGCACAACAGTTTCTAGATTTGAATGGGAGATTAGCACCTGCAGAAAGACCTACCAATGAGATGTTGGGGGAATATTTCTGCAATGGACTCAGGGGAACTTTAAGGACAGCAGTAGCAAGTACTGAAATACCTGGAGGTGTTGGAGGCTTTAATGAACTAGTGGCAGCTGCAAGGAGAGCAGAGAAGAGACTAGGTTCTACCAGATCCAGGAAGAAAAAACATGATACTGACTCTGACTCAGAGGAGGATTCAGATTCAGGTACAGATACAGATTCTGACACAGATTCAGAGTCAGAAGCATATGATTCAGATTCAGAGGATACTGATTCAAAAGAAGATGGAAGAAAAACTAAAACAAAGAAGAAGAAAAGGAAACACAAACTGAAAAGCAGGAGTAAGGACTCTAGAGACAGGAAAGAACACAGAAAATCCAAAAGGAAGGTTCAAGACCTGACTAAACAGATTTCTGCCACTCTTAAAAGTATGGGGATTTCCACTTCAGCAAAGAAGGAAAAGCCCTACTGTAATACTTGCCAGAAACATGGTCATAGTGATGCTAACTGTTGGTACAACCCTAATAACAGGGCAAATCCCAACCAGCAAACACAGAGAGCCAATGTACCTGCTGCTAATGCAGTACAACCTGATAGGAGCAGAGCAGGGGATGGCCAACAAAATAGATTTGGAGGAAGAAATAATTGGGTACCACCCAATCAACAAGGACCTGCTGATCCTTGTACTTACTGTGTAGAGGTGGGTCATAGACAGGGTCCAAACTGTCCTTTATGGTGTAAACACAGAGAGGAAAGAGGCATACCCATTGTCAGATACAACAATCAAAGGCCACCAGTGCAACAGCAACAAAATAGACCTCCACAGGCAAATGTAGTAATTGTAGAACAGGCTAAAGAGATTCATGGAGTTGTGAGCCATAATGTTCATTATGAGGATCTGGATGCTATGCATGTACAATGTGACTGTTCTAACTGTTTACAGGAACAGGTGACTACTGACAAAGTTGCTCCTGTTTTGGTGATTACCAGATCAGGTGCACAATATGTTGCTGACCCAGTTATTTCCCATAAGGAGATGAAGAATCCTAAGTTTTGGGATACACAGAGACAGGTCAGATTGGGTTGTGTGAAAGAAATTCAGAAAAGTTAGAAGACAGATAAGATGGGGACACAGATGCATCAAACATTACCTGTTGTACTACCCAGTATATCCATCAGCAAGAATTGAAGGAAGCTGATATGACAAAAGAAGTGCTAAAGGCAACCACTGTCACAATGGATCAAATTCTCAGTCTGGTACCTGAGTTTAAAAGACAGGTATTGAGAACCTTTTACTGTGAAGAAGTTCAACAAGTTGAACCTGAAGCTTGTCAGATTGAACCTGAAGATGTGGATTACAAAGTTCCCAAGATTACTGTGACTTTTCAGCAACAGGATATACAGGAAGCACTTCTGGATGGAGGATCAGGGGTAAATATTTTACCTGAATTCCTGTATACTAAGCTGAAATTGCCGGATCTTGATGAAGCTCCATTTCAGTTAAAAATGGCTGATCAGAGAAGAATCCAACCTATGGGAATTCTCAGGAATCAACAGATTACAGTTGCAGGGCTCACTTTTTCAGTGAATTTTGTAGTCCTGAAAATGGATGAGGGAGACAGTCCATATCCTATTCTGTTGGGAAGACCATGGTTAAAACAGGCCAAGGTTAGACAGGATTGGGGGGCAGCTCAAATAACACTCAAAAGAGGAAAGAAGAAAGTACACCTGAGTATGGTTCCTACTGCAACTCTACCCAGAGAGGCTAGAGCACTATATGCACAGGGACTGAATATGTTAGAAGAAGTAGATGATGATGAGGAAGATGCTTTTCTTAAAGCCAATGAGTCAGTGATTCCTGTCTTTGATATTGATGTGGTTAAAATTGTGCAGCAGTTTAAGGAGAATAAACTTTCTGGTAATCTATTACAACAGGAGGAAGCATTACAGGATGTACCAGAAGGAGAGGATGTAAACAAAATTCTGACTGAACAGGAGGAGAAAATGCACATTCAGCAAATAATCCAAGCTGAAAAAGCCTTTGAAGAACAGATGGCCAGAACAGCTAGGGTGCAAGAGGATGATCTTCGGGATCTGAATTTAGGGACTGAACAGAATCCCAAAATGGTAAAAGTCAGTATTCATGTGACAGGACAGTTTAAGTCAGATTTGGAGGAGCTGTTACAGGAATTTAAGGACATATTTGCATGGAGTTATACTGACATGAAGGGAGTGGATCCACAATTCTGTATGCACAGGATTAATCTCAAAAAGGATGCAATACCTGTCATTTCCCAAAGATACAGGATGAATCCTAATTATGCTAGAGCTGTTAAGGAGGAGTTGGATAAACTACTTAAGGTTGGTTTCATCTATCCTGTAGAGAAGGTGACTTGGCTATCACCTATTGTGGTGGTTCCAAAGAAGAATGGGAAATTAAGAATATGTGTAGATTACAGAAAGTTAAATGCAGCCACTATCACTGATCCTTTTCCCCTACCTTTTCAAGACACATTGCTGGATGCAGTTGCAGATCATCAAATGTACAGCTTCCTTGATGGGTTCAGTGGTTATAATCAGATTCTGATGGCAGAGGAGGACAGATGATCATTTAACTCAGTTGAAACTCTGTTTTGAAATATGCAGAATGGCTAGGTTAAGTTTGAATCCAGCCAAGTGTGCATTTGCAGTAAGAAGAGGGATTTTACTAGGCCATATTATTTCAGAAGATGGAATGCAGGTGGATCCAAGAAAAGTTCAAGCCATTCAGAAGGCTAAAGCACCAGTCAATCTGAAGGAACTCAGTAGATTTGTTGGTCAGATAAAATGGCACAGCAGATTTTTGAAATACCTATCCCATGTTTGTGTTCCATTAACTAAGCTCACAAAGAAGGATGTGAAGTATGAATGGACAGAAAAACAGGAAAAAGCATTCAGGCTACTGAAGAAGATGTTACAGGTGGCACCTATAATGCAACCACCTGACTGGAATTTACCTTTCCATGTTTTTGGAGATGCATCAGATGTAGCTGTGGGAGCAGTTTTGATGCAAGAGAAGCAGAAAGGATGGTTCAGGCCTGTTTATTATGCAAGCAAAGTAATGACAGGAGCTGAAAGGAATTATTCAGTTACAGAAAGAGAGTGTTTGGGAGTGATTTTTGCTCTGAAAAAATTTAGACACTATTTGTTGGGAAACCCTATTGTCATACATGTTGATCATCAAGCTTTGGTATATCTTGTGAATAAACCAAATCCAACAGGAAGGATTGCCAGATGGATATTGCAGATGCAGGAATTTGACTACAGCATCATACACAGACCTGGTAAAGATCATATAATTGCTGACTACTTAAGCAGACTGGAATCAGGAGACCCAGCTGAAGGAATAGCAGATGATCTTCCTGATGCGGATCTTTTTCAGATTCAACCAACTCAGTCAACAGACTGGTATGGACAAATGCTGAACTATCTTACTGAAGGAGTTTTTCCTGAAAATATGAACAGTGATCACAGAAGAAAGTTGGCACTCAGAAGTGCAACATTTTCAGTTATTGGAGGACATTTATACAAGAAAGGAGTTGATCAGATACTTAGAAGGTGTGTTCCTGAAAGTCAGAAAAAGACAGTTTTGTTTGAAGCTCATATAGGAATTTCAGGTGGTCACTATTCAGGGGACATTACAAGCAGGAAAATATTTCAGAGTGGACTTTGGTGGCCAACTGTTATTAAGGACTCATACCTGTTTGCAAAAACCTGTGAACAGTGTCAGAGAGATGGATATCCCAGGAATCAGGACAGGATGATTCAAAATCCAGTGCTGCCTTTAGGGCCATTTGAGAAGTGGGGTATGGATTTTATGGGTCCATTCAAACCTGCAGCAGAACATTCAGGAAACAGATATATTCTAGTGGCTACTGATTATTGTACCAAGTGGGTAGAAGCAGTTGCTTTGAAGGATAATAAAGCCAGGAGTGTAGCCTTTTTTGTCTACAACAATATTATGACCAGATTTGGTTGTCCTATTGAGCTTGTATCTGATCAAGGTGTTCATTTCCTGAATAAAGTTATCAAAGTGCTTGCAGAAACACACATGATTAGTCACAAAATGTCTTCTGTATATCATCCACAAGCAAATGGATTAGCTGAGAGTAGTAATAAGGTGTTGGTTAAAATTTTGAAGAAAACAGTTTCAGAAAACAGAAAGGATTGGGACTTGAAGTTGAATTCAGCACTATGGGCATTCAGAACAGCTTACAAAGTCAGTACAGGTCTCACACCCTTTAGACTAGTGTATGGCCTTGAGGCTGTAGTGCCTATGGAGTTTGTTGTACCATCTTTGAGGATAGCAATACAACACAGGCTAACACAGGGGGATTCTCTGAAACACAGATTGGAACACTTACTGTCTCTGGAAGAAGACAGATTTCAGAGTGCTTATGTCGCAACTGTGATTCAAAACAGGAGAGCTGCATGGGTGAATCAGTATTTGAAGAAGAAATGATTTAAGGAAGGAAATTTGGTCCTGATGTACAACTCAAAGTTGGGAAAGCATCCAGGGAAACTGAAACTCAGATATGTTGGACCATATAGAATTTACAAGGATTTGGGACAAGGGACATTTCAGTTGATGGATTTGCAAGGCACACTGTTAAAGAAACCTGTGAATGGTTTCAGGTTAAAACTGTTTTTGCACGAGGAAAATCAGGAGTTGCCAGTGGTGGATTCTCATTGGCTAGAAGTGCAAAATTATTTTAATCCTTTTCTTGAAGAGAGTGTCGTGGCTCTCCGTCCAGAGGAAAGTGCCATTATAAATCACCACTTTGAATGTGACAAGGGTCATATCACCGGATGTGTGGAGGGATTTATTCGAATTCTCATTATAACTCAACGGGAGGCTTTCGTATTGCGTTTTGTACGCTACCTTGCACCTTGTACTTCTGCGTTTTCTGCCCTGAGCGCGTTAGAAGCTTGGAGGTTGCCTGAGTTTTTTCACAGCCCTTCTCTCTTCTGCAACTATTGTTTCCTTGCTTCATTTTTCTCAGCCCTGAGTTCTCTCATAATGAGGAAGAAAATTACATCACCTGACAAGCCTGTTGACGAGCCAACTCGGCGTTCTTCAAGGGGAAAAGCAATAACACAGCAGCCTTTACCTGAAGATGTTGACCTGAATGAGGAGGAGGACATGTCAGGCTATGAATTGAAGCCTAGGGCGGCGAAGGACTTGGCATCAAATTTCATGCACCCACTACAAGATTTTCAGGTGATTCTGTCTCTGGAAGATACTGACAATGTGGCATGGCTGACTCAGTTGAGGTTACTGGAGTTTGCTCAACTACCCTGGGGGAAATTCATGCAAAACATTTATGCACCAACTCAGCTATTATTTCTTCAGAATTCAGAGTGTTCAGACTGCGATCAGGAAATATCACCTGACTTGTTTGCAAGTTTGTTCAAATTGCCAACAGATGGGATTTCTGAATGGGAAAAGGCAACTGATGACAGAATGATAGGTGAGTTTGGCCCAGCAGAAGGTTCTAGGGGATATTTTGTTATCAAGAAGGCTAAAACTCAACACAGGAGAAATCAGTTGATGTGGTTCATGGAAAGAGTTTTGATGTTAGTCAAAATAGAATATATGAGTAAAGACACTTTTGGCCTACTCACTACAGCAGAGGAGGGAATACTTATCAACTGGTCACAAATCATGTTCAACAGATTTGTTATTGAAGTGCATGGCCTTGATAAAAGAAAGCAGTCGGGAGCTTCAAAGATTCCTGCTTTTCTGGGGATGGTTTTTGATTATTCCAGACTCAGTGGCAAGAAATTGGCTTTACCACAGAGTATAGCTGGAAGCAGGGGGAAAACATCTTTAGGAAAAGGAGGAAGGAGACTGAGTTCTGTATCTGTCAAAGATGATGGAGAACCGCCTGAAAAGAAGGCAAAGACAAAAACAGCACCTGAGGAACAAACAGGTGGGCAAACAAGCTCTTCAAAAGAACAGGAGGAAAGTATGAAGCCAAAGCAAATTGTCCAAACTGAAATCGCAGATGAAGACTTGACAGGAAATCTCATTCAGAGACCTTCAAGTAGACAGGGTAAAACACAGGGAGTGCCTACAAAGAGGATCTCAATAAAGTTAGGGAAGCAGAAGATGACAGAAAAGCCTATTGAAATTCCAAAAACAGAACAGGCAAAGCAAACTGAAGAGCCAGGATATACTGATTTGGTTTTAAGTGATGTTGATTGTGAGGAAGTCAACTTGAATGAAAACAGGGTAGCTAAAGTAATTAAGAATTTACAGGAGACTGCTCTATTTGTTGAAAGACAGCAGAGGACTGCTAAACGTTTGCAAAGGAATATTGGGGCATTGCGTGATTCAAATACAGCCTTGGTGTCCATGTATCAAGATGAAAGGAGTAAATGCATAAATTATGACAAGTTGGTGGGAGATGTTGAAAATCTGAGGCAGCTTTTTAGAGCTGAAGTCAAATCTCGTGAAGATCAAATTGTGAACTTGAATAAGGAACTGGCTGAAGCTAAAGTAACAACATCTACAGTCAGAGAATATTTGCAGGAGGTGAAGGCCAGCTTTACAGCTGAAATTTCAGTTTTGGCTCAGACAAATACAGATTTGACTGTACAATGTGGAGTTCTGACTGAGAGGATTAAAGCTTTCCAGGAGGTGGAGGAAAAACTCAGAAATTCAGTTGATCAGGAGGAAGTGGACCTGGATACTGTCTTTTTGTCCAAGGCTGATCTTACTGAGTTAACAGATGAAGTTGTAGAAACAGGGGAAATGATTTGGCAGTCGATTCAAAGGAGGATGCAGGTGATTTTACAAAAGCCATATGCTATGATTCAACTGAAGGATGAAACAGAAGAAGAGTCCAGCTTAGCTGCAGAAAACAGAGAGATGAGGAGTAATATTGCAATACTGAAGAACAAGCTGATGGTTGAGGAGTTGGAAAACGAGCTACTGAGTTCACAAGTAGCTGATTTGAAAGCAAAAGCTGACAGGAAAAGTGGCTTTATAACACCACAGCCTGAAATGGTGTCAAAACAGTTTGCATATGAGTCAGATTTCAAGCTGTTGTTAAAGTTTGTGGCAAAGAACAAAACCATTTTCAATCACATTGCAGATGAGGCAGATGATGGAGAATGGCTGTGTGTTAATCAGATGATAATGGACTATGGTCTGGAAATTGATTTGCCTGATCCATTTGACTCTTCAGTACCTTTGCCAGAGGGAGTGATAAATCAATGTTGGGCAATTGTGCCTTTAGGCACAGTCAGGGATGTTGCCATTGAAGAAGAAGGAGTTCAAGTGGGATGCATAGCAGCAACAGTCTCTGCTAGGACTGATGAGGAAGAGCAATCAGCTTCAGAAACAGAGGATGTTAGATCAAAGCAAGAAGGGGGAGGACATGATGATGATCCTACTCCAAACTGACAACCACTGCACTTTACAAGGAAATATTCCTGACTACTTGAATCAGCATTTTCTAGTTGATAACTGATCAAGGGATGTTGTGGGCTCAGGTCCACTATTTTGGGAAAATAGTATCCACCGGGTGTGCCAGTGTTAAGACTGAGTTGACATCACACCTTAGAGTTATGTATTAGGAGTTTAGAAGTCAAGTTAAGCCTTAGGGTAAGTCAGATATGAAGGGGTGTAAGTTTTTGGAATGAATAGTCATAAGTAAGGGATGTGAGGAGTTATCAATCCCCGAATGTAACTGTTCAAGTCAGAGCGCATATGCGGGTGTAGATCATGTCTGCGTGTCTATCTGTAAGCAGAAACTGAAGTTATGAAGAACAGTTCAGAGTCAGATATTGTTTCCCTGTCTTGAAGTGGTAAACTGTTTTCAGTATTCATGTTATTTATTGCTGAAATGAAGTCAGATGGTTCTGTAAAGGTGTACTGTAATGATGGAATGTGTGTATGAAAGTTATATGAAGTCAGTGCAGTCAGAAAGTAAGTCAGTTGGATTCAGAAATGTCAGGTAGAGTAGTTTTTCAGGGAGTAAATCGCAGGCAGTAAATTAGCCTGTAACATAGGGCAATGACAATGCTAGTCAGCGTAGGGTGGATATGGTGATGAAAATTGACAAGAAGTGAAGGAGGGTGGAAGTGCACTTGGCTCTATATCTGGTGGCGCTAAATTCATATTGTGGACGTAGAGAGGATGAGGTAGCCATAATTGAAACTATGAGGAAGAGAAAGGGGAGTTTGTGGAAGGGAAGACAATGGATATGCTATAAAGACGAAGCTAGTGAAAGTGAAGAAGGCTACACATGTGTTTGTATTAAAGGCCCAAAAAAGTCAAGAGCTTGTTTGTGGAGGTGGTGCTTGGATGGAGCATTTTCTTGCATGCTTGCATCGCTGCTAGTCAAATGATGGGCTCACAATGGTGGTCGAGGAAACCTAGACATTTGTATGCTTCTGTGGTGACATTCTCGTAAAAAGAAATGAAGATTTAGAGAAAATAAAAGAGAAAGGGGTTTTTCCTTTGTGCATGTGAGCTTGATTTTATGTATGCATCATCGGTGGCATGAGCTTTGTTCCGCTCTCTTTCTCACTCTCCCTTCTCTTCTTTCTTTCTCTCTTTCCCTCTTTATTCTCTCTATTTCCTTCTCTTATTTATCTTCCACTTCGTATCTTCTCTCTCTTTCTCTCTTTCTCTATTTGTTTAATATATTCTTTCATTCTCACTCGCTCGCTTACTCACTCACTCACTTAGAGCTCTTGGAGCTTGTTAGCTCCTCTTTGCCTCCATCTTGGGAAAATGGGAGGGGGCGATTTTATATTTTTTATGTGTGTGTTTGTGTGTGGGGTGAATTACTTATATGTTATTAGGGGAGAATAAGATTTGTTCTTTGCTCAGAGAGGTGCTAAGAAAGAAGAAGAAGAAGGTGGTGATGATGATGATGGGGAGAAGGAGAATTTACTAGGAGGGGGAGATGACCTCTTGATGGTTTGGGTGGGGGGAGGCTTTGATGTGGAGGGAGATGAACTTGGTGATGCGGAAGGGGAGTAATTATTTTCCAATGAATGTGGCTAAGGGGGGGACTCACTCTTGTGAGTATTTTTGGCTACCTTTGTTCCTCTATTCCACCATTTTTGTCTTGAATCTTTTGCTTTGTAGATGACTTGGCTGCACTTGGCCCTTGGCCTCCACCACTAGGCATTCCACCTTGAACAACTGTGTTTTCTCAATTGCTACTTGGCCTCGAATGAACTTACTACTACCCTCTGTCTCCACCAATAGCACTTAGCTTGTGACATCTGAATAGGACCATGCACACAACCTTAGGCATCCACTTGTAGAGCTCGCTCACCAATAAGCCTTGTCCTTGCATGTTTAAGTAGCGGATAGGGCTTGGCCCTCGATTACCATGCAATCAATCTTGGTCTTTGGCTATGGCACACCACCCTTGATCACCTTGGCCCCACACACTTATGTGCCTTGCATCAATGAACAACCATTTCACCAAAAAAATTGGGCATATCAAGCCCTTGGCAGTGTGGCTCTGCCATAAGTAAGCCTTGGATGGCCATTCCACTTACTTGATCACACCCTCGACCGCCTCATAGCACCCGCTTGGCCTGTTCGATAGGACAAGTGGCTAATGTCTTAGCCCCAGCCATAAGTGGCCAACTTGGTCATCAGCACAAAAATAGGCACCTTGACTTGTTAAAATTAGCCCCAAGATCCATCATAACAACAATGGCCATGTGGCCTTTGAGTCGGCCCACGTGACTTTGATTATCAGCTCCTCCATTTACTTTTTTTAAACAATCAAACAATGATCTTCTTCACACAAGAGCACATTGGAGGAACCTTTTGCAATTGAAGTTAAAACGATGCCATGCTTCTGAAAGACCTTTGAATTCGCATTCGCAAAAGCTTCTCGCTCCGCTACTGAATTGCTCAACAGCGAGATCTCCAAGGAGCAAGCCATCAAACAGCGCCTCATCACATCATACGATCAGCAAACCACTTTTGCTATCATTGATCAAGAAATCACAGCGTTATCAAAGCTCGCTAATACTGACTCCCCGTTCTTGAGGAATTGGTACACTCTTAGGCTGCAATGGGAAGTTGAAGGGTGTCGTATAATGACCAACGCTGAGCAGTGCTGCGCTAGCAAAACAACGGAATACGACCCCACATATGTCGCGCCAACCTCATATAGAGTGTTAACCACTCTTCAAGGCTGACCCATGGAAGAACAAATCAAAGGACACCCCTACCTCAACCGCTTGTTGACTAAGGAAGAGTTACACATTGCTAGCCGTGTCAACTCTGGTGACTTCTTAACATATGTTTTCACATACATCACGCAAGTGGGGATTCAACCCTCTGATCTGGACCGCAAAGCTCACTTAGAATACAACCCCCAGTTCTATGATTGGCTCCTTCACAAGTAACTCCTACACCACCATGCCGAACGCCCTTGCCCTTCTGACCCTAAATCCTAGGAAGGATTCTTCTCAAGCTGGAAGGGGAAGGGGTAAGGTGAATAAGGTGAATCAAATCAGGCCAATTAAATCAAAATTAGTGAAACACATAAACATATATTATGAAAAACGGATGGGGTAGGAAAAAGGATATAAAAACTTTGAAGTAAAGGACAAAAAGTCAAAGTCTGAAAATGAAAATCTACATTGGTTCTTAATGAATTCATGCAAAAAGCATAGAATTTTTCTTTTTCAGCAATCAACAAATTACTATGTGGAAAGATAAAATTACGGTTTATGATAAGAACGAAAAATATCGCAACAAGACCATGCCCACCAGCTTCCATTCACGGAAGAGGAGAGAGCGCAGTACAGCATCACCTTGGAGAGCCACACCTACAACCAACTAAAATTCCGAACTATTCACAACTTAGAAGGATTGGTGGCCAAAGAAGAGGTGGCTAGGAGAGTCATTGAAAACTGCAACTTCACGAAGTACCTGGAAAGATTCGCATAAGAATCCGACCACACAAGGTGCGTGAAATTTCTCAGGTCTTATGACCCCGACAATGAATGCGGCACCATCACAATAGGAAGGGGACAAAATGCCAAGCAATTGTTGGTTCGCTTATCCCCTGCCTTGGTAGAAAAGGCGCTGGGACTAGAACCGAAAATAGAAAAGAAGCAGAAGAGAGATGTGTACGCCATGCTGGGGATGAGAAAGGAGGACGAGCTGACAAATGACAGCATCAACATTCAAGATATCCCTGATGCAAAAACCGGACTGCAGGCAAAACTAATACACGTGCTCTTTTCCAGCCAGTGCTACAATGCAAGGATGCACTAGATCAGTGTGCCAGTATTGGAGAATGTCGTGGCTCATACCCTGCATGAAGTCAATTGGAATGGCTATGTGCGCAAAACCATCGACCAGGTGGCTAAAGCACTAGCTTTGGGAAGCATGCCAGCAGGTGGAGGGTCGCTAGCTTCCAAGGCCACAGAGAGGAAGAAGGCCTCATCTAAGGCCTCATTTATCGGCTACGGAAGCATTTTGGCTACGCTCATCCAGGAGGTAATAAAGGAGACAAAGAATGCAGAAGAAGAAGAAGGAGAAATGCCGGATAGATCGCCCCCTCACTAGGACAAAGAAGGGTCCATCGATAGAATTGACACCAAGGAAGAAGGGGAAGAACAGAAAAGCAAGAAGATGACCAAGAAACCCAAGAAAAAAATAGCCCAAAGGAAGAAAGAAGATGACGAAGGCCGCAAGAAGGAGAAATAGGACTTGGAAAGGGCCAGAAAAGAATCCCTTAAGGAGGCCAAGGAGAGGGAGAAGAAGAAGAAACAGGAAGAAGAAAAGGAAAAGGAGGAATTACAGAAGGCAAAGAAGGCGTCAAAACAGGAGGCTGAGGAGAGGAAAAAGAAGGAAAAGGGAGAAAAAGACAAAAAGGAGGAAGAACGCCAAAAAACAGAAGTGGAAAGGCAAAGAAAACCCACGGAGGAAGACGAGGAACTAAGAAGGAAGGAGGAAGAAGACCTGGTTGAGACTACACACCGGTCTATCGAACAACAAAGTAGGGCAAATGAATTGGGGAATCTAAGCCCGCAAAGAGAAGAAGAGCCTGGTTCTAGCACACAGGCGCCAAAAATCGTGTTGCCCACTGTCATTGAGGGCAAGGGCAAAGCCCCAATTCACCCGATTCCTGTTGAGATATCGAGCTCCACTCGTGATACGCCAGGGTGACCGTTGTGTATTTATGTCACCGACTTGTCAGTTGCAGATGCGGTTGGTACACCGCCCATGAATAATAGCTAGATGACAACTATCCTTATCTACTCTAGTTCGTGGCTCAGTTAGTATGCCACCTTAGTTAGTTGAGTTTGGTTTGAGACCCATATATAGGGTTCTTCTATTTCTATGTATGTGACTTATTTTTGGCTTACACAACTAAGAAGAGAAAAACTATTTTCAGCCTCCACCCTTGTGTGTATTCCCCCATTGTGCAAGCAAGAAAGCTACAAGTAAGACTCCTTCCTTCTCTCCCACAATCTTGACATGGTAATCAGAGCCTTGTTCATGGTAAGGAGCTCAAGAAAGCAAGCCGAGCTCGTGGTGTTCTGGTAAGAGGAGCAGTGTTGCTTTCATTTTCTGTTTTGGGAGCAGATCTCTACAGGCAGCACAGCCGGAAATTGCAAGAGTGCATTGTCTCAGGTTGAGACGCCCTTCGCGGTGAAGAAAAAGAGCAGTATATACTGCGGGTAAGGGCTTTCGCCCTTGGCGACCCTGTTTTTTTTATTTGAGGCCATTTCGGTGCCTGTTTTGGAGGCGGAAGTTTTCTGCACGCACTCAGAAAAAAGCCATGTTTTATGCTGTGCGACGACTGTTCTATAGGTCGGTGAAAAGTTACCACAGATATTGCATCGTATGCTCGTGTGCAGAGACATTGGGAGTTACAGAATCATCCTTGGTTCCTGTATATGCAAAATCGTCACTAGGAAGTGACTGTGTGGTCAAATACCACTTTTGCCAGTTTTGCAGATTTGCCCTTGTGAGGCTGAAGCTGTGTTCTTTGCAGTGACAGAATTTTTTGCAGTGTTCTGTAATGGCGTCTGATTCTCTTTCACAGATTGTCACTGAAAAGCTTGACAAGAACAACTTCCAAGCATGGAAGTTTAGAATGACGAATTTCCTTATGGGAAAAGGATATTGGGAATTTATTGCAGGAAATGAAGAAGAACCAGTTCTTCCTGATGTTCCCAATCAACAGCAAATGCAGGCATTTGAAGCATGGCATGAGAGAGCCAGGAAAGTTATGTACTGGCTGTCTATCAGCATTTCAGACTCTATGATTGTGCATATTCAAGATGCAAGTACGCCAAAGGAGGCATGGGATACTTTGTCAAAAATGTATAGCACAAATACGCAAGCCAGGAAAATGCAGCTCAAGCAAGAGTTGCACAATGTGCAAAGAGAAAGTATGAGCATCAATGACTACCACATGAAGGTGAAGAAGATTGCAGATGCACTTACTTCCATTGGGTCGCCAGTGGAAGATGATGATTTAGTCTCAGTGACCTTAAATGGTCTAAGAAAGGATTATGCACAATTCCGAACATCCATTTCCGTCTGTGAAAGATTTTCTGATTTTGAGGAGTTGATTGCTCTTCTAATTTCTGAGGAGCAGAGAAATGGTGGTGCATCTTCTTCAGGAGGAACTTCAAAAGAAGCTGTTTTCTACTCAAATGCTGGAAGAGGTAGAGGCAGAGGTAGAGGAGGCCGATTTGGAGGCCGTGGTAGAAATCAGAATATGCAGCAAACTCAAGAAAACCAGTCCTATGGAGGAGGACGTGGTAACTCTAGAGGCAGGGGGAGCCAAAGAGGTCGTGGTGGATGGCAAAGAGGCCAAACTGCAAACAGTAATTCTGAATGCTACTACTGTGGTAAAATGGGTCATATGGCTAAAGATTGCTATAAAAAGCAGAATGACATCATGAATGGAAAACTGCAATAAGGAAATTATGCATCTTCTAGTAGACAGGGTGATGACAGAAATGAACATTTGTTTATGGTGCAACACATGAACAATTCTGTGACAAGTGCAGAAGAAAGCAACGAAGTGTGGTATGTTGACTCAGGTGTATCAAACTACATGATAGGTCATGCAGAATGAATGGAGGATGCAAGGAAAATGAAAAAACCAGAATTTGTGGAGACTGGTGATGATACCGCACATCCTATTGTGCAGATTGGAAAAATTCATTTGTCTATGCAGGATGGGAAAAAGAAATACTTGTCAAATGTATTTCATGTCCCGAATATCACCAAGAATCTGGTTTTTGTTGGTCAAATGGTTGAGCAGGGCTTGCAGGTCAGATTTAATCCTCATGGATGCTTTGTTGAGGATATGAAAAATAAAGGTCGCTTGATAGCAAAAGGAAAGAAGAAGGGCAGAATGTTTACGTTGGATGCAGACATGCCTGAATTGAGTACAGCAATGTTTGTACATGGGACCGATGTAGTTGTAGATATTGATATCTGGCATAAACGCATTGGTCATGTTAATGTACAGCGACTTAAATCAATGCAGGCCCAAAATATTGTTGTAGGATTGCCTAAATTCAAGGTCGCAGAAATGCATAAGGTATGTGAAGCCTGTCAATTTGGAAAACAGGCAAGAAAACCATTTCCTAGACATGTTCAAGAGAGTAATAAGCCATTGGAATTAATCCATTCTGATGTGTGGACTACTAAAGCTGCATCTCTTGGAGGCTGTCATTATTTTGTCACTTTTATTGATGACTATAGCAGAAAAGTTTAGGTGTATTTTATGAAAAAGAAAAGTGAAGTTTTTGGGCATTTCAAAACTCTTAAAGCTATGGCTGAAAAAGAAACAGGTCTGCAAATAAAATACCTAAGGTCAGATGGAGGGGGAGAGTACCTCTCAAATGAGTTTGGAAGGTTCCTGCAGGAGCATGGCATAAAGCAACAATATTCATGCAGTCATACCCCACAACAAAATGGAATTGCAGAAAGGAAAAACAGGCATATTGGAGAGGTATCTCGTGCCATGCTCAATGAAAAAGACCTGCCAGATTTTTATTGGGCTGAAGCAGTTGCTACAACAGTCTACATAATGAACAGGACTCCCACTGCAGCAATACATGGGATGACTCCAGAGGAGAGGTATACTGGTGGGAAACCAGATATTTCTCATTTGAAAATTTTTTGTTGCATTGCCTATGTACATGTGCCAGATGAGTTGAGATCCAAGTTGGATCCAAAAGCTGAGAAGTGCATCTTTATTGGTTACTCTCTGCAGCAAAAAGGGTATAGATGCTATAACCCTTCTACTCGTAAGTTTACACTAATGCTGCACAGAATTCACAGCAACAGTCACAAAATATTAGTGGACCTGGAGCGTCCTCTAGCAGTGGTTCACATTCTTCGCCATGGACAGGCAGATTGAGATCAGGAGAATCTTCTCAAAGCAATGCAGATAGTGGTATGCAGGTATCACGAAAAGGAAAAGAGAAGGTTGATCAGCCCATGTTTGATGTGAATGCAGGTCACTATTATGTGGATGGTGAATCCAGTGGCTCAGAACAGAGCATTGATGATGAGTTGGGTATTCCTTCTATTGTTACACCTGGAGTAAGGAAGACCAGGGATGTTTTGAGAGCACCTGGGAGTGAACCTATTTTACGCAGGTCTACGAGAGCTAGGTATCCTGTGGGATAGGCTGAAATATGATGGATTTACAGCCATTCACTATGCATATATGGTCAAAGTGATACAGGAACCACAACCCACTTCTTTTGAGCAAGCCATGGGAAAAGAAAAATGGGAGAAAGCCATGGATGAAGAAATGGATGCCTTGGAAGAAAATGCTACATGGGAATTGGTACCTTTGCCTAAAGGTAAGAATGCAATTGGCTGTAAGTGGGTTTATAAGGTGAAGCACAATGCAGATGGTTCTGAAAACAGATACAAGGCAAGATTAGTAGTCAAGGGGTATGCACAAACATATGGCATTGACTATGAAGAAACATTCAATCCGGTTGCAAGGATGGCAACCGTAAGAGCAGTATTTACTATGGCTGCATCAAAGGGATGGTCTTTACATCAGATGGATGTAAAGAATGCCTTCTTGCATGGTGATTTGCAAGAAGAGGTCTATATGGAGCAGCCACCAGGTTATGTGCATGTTGTTCATCCTGAGTTTGTTTGCAGGTTGAAAAAAGCCTTGTATGGCTTGAAGCAAGCACCTAGAGCATGGTCTGACAAGATAGGACAGTATCTTGTCACTATTGGCTTTCAGATTTCCAAGGCAGATTTCTCACTTTATGTGAGAAAAACAGAGAAATGTATTATGCTACTTGTCATTTATGTTGATGATTTGATTATGACAGGTGACAGTGATGAAGATATCCTTCATGTGAAAATGCTATTGAAGCAGAAGTTTGAAATGAAGGATTTGGGAGAGCTGTGTTATTTCTTGGGCAT
The DNA here is from genome assembly GCF_053477565.2 of Lygodium microphyllum. Lineage (NCBI taxonomy): Eukaryota > Viridiplantae > Streptophyta > Polypodiopsida > Schizaeales > Lygodiaceae > Lygodium > Lygodium microphyllum. Next base: position 130,726,287 of record NC_141155.1, read on the forward strand.
TGAGGTGATTAGATCACCAAGTGGGATACAGCTCTTGCAGAGGCAGTATAGATTGGACATGCTGTCCAAATATGGGATGACAGGCTGTAAGCCTATTTCAGTTCCTTTGGAGCAGAATGTGAAGCTGAGCGCAGATGCAGGTGAGCTTCTGGAAGACCCTACTATGTACAAACGCATAGTAGGAAGCTTGATTTATATGACTATTACCAGGCCAGATTTGAGCTATGTTGTTGGATTGGTAAGTCAGTTTATGCAGGCTCCAAGGAAACCGCATTTGGATGCGGCTAGACGCATACTCAGGTATGTGAAGTCCACATTGCAGTATGGACTATTTTATGAGACTGGGGTTCAGATACAGTTGCATGGATACACTGATGCTGATTGGGCTGGTAGCATTTCTGATAGACGATCTACCAGTGGATATGTGTTCTCTTTTGGGAGTGCTGCAGTCACTTGGAGCAGCAAGAAATAGCCTACAGTTGCCTTGTCCAGCACAGAGGCTGAGTACAGGGGTGCAGCAATGGCTGCATGTGAGGTAGCTTGGTTGCATAAGCTACTTTATGATATGCATCAGCCTACAGATGGGCCAGTTGTCATTTATTGTGACAACATAAGTAGTATACACTTGGCAAATAACCCAGTCAATCATGCTAGAACAAAGCACATTGAGGTGCATTATCACTATGTGCGGGAGAGGGTTTTACTAGGTCTTATTGATCTAGTTTATGTCAGCACAGAGGATCAGGTAGCTCACATATTCACGAAGGCATTGGGCGCAGAGAAGCTGCGCAAGCTCAAAGACTTGCTTGGTGTGTAGGAATTGGGATTGAGCTCGAGGGGGAGTGTTGAGATATCGAGCTCCACTCGTGATACGCCAGGGTGACCATTGTGTATTTATGTCACCGACTTGTCAGTTGCAGATGTGGTTGGTACACAGCCCATGAATAATAGCTAGATGACAGCTATCCTTATCTACTCTAGTTCGTGGCTTAGTTAGTATGCCACCTTAGTTAGTTGAGTTTGGTTTGAGACCCATATATAGGGTTCTTCTATTTCTATGTATGTGACTTCTTTTTGGCTTACACAACTAGGAAGAGGAAAACTGTTTTCAGCCTCCACCCTTGTGTGTATTCCCCCATTGTGCAAGCAAGAAAGCTACAAGTGAGACTCCTTCCTTCTCTCCCACAATCTTGACAATTCCGACCCTCATGGTGCCTCGCACCAAACCAACCACCATCACCCCCAGCATCCCGACTAGTGCCAATGTTTCAAATTTCGTGGCATGGATGCAATACTTCATCAACAAAGAAATGGGCCAGGGACAAAGCACCGAAACTACAGCCACAAGGCAAAAAAGGCCAGCCATTGATGTAGAATCAAGGCAAGACCCTAAACGGCAGAAGGTGGAAGACTCGACATCACCAACCCACACAACGATGACGCCATCAGCTTACTACAACGAGTACGTCACCGAGCTACTCTCCCAATTGGAGAAAGCTAAGGAGGAATGAAAGATAGATGTGGCTGAGTTAGCGGCTGAAAAGGAGTCAGTAGAGCTGCCTTCCAACTCGACAAAACTAGAATGATAGTCATGCAGCAAAGGGAGATCTCGGATCTCAAGCAAGAAGTGAAGGCTAAGGACGATAGGAAAGAGCACTAGAGGTAGCTACTAGACAATGAAACATAGGAACTTGTGAAAATGCAGAGAGAACACAAGCTCTTGATCATGCAATATGAGGAGCTAATTGCAAAAACCGCCAAAGTCAAAGCGCTTATGGCTGAGCTCAATGCCAGGGGTGAGGAAAGAAAACAGAACATGGAGCAATAGTAGAACAAGATCGAGTCCCTGACTGATCAGCTGAACTCCCAAAAAGAAGAACAGGAGACACTGGTCAAAGAACGGGAATACCAAGAACAACGGCTCACAACCCTGGCTCTAAGGCAAGGAGAGAGCCTAGAAGAGATGAACAAGAAAGCAGAGGAGTGGGCCACGCAGAATAAAAGAAAGGTGAAGACACTGGCACGGCACCTTGCTCTGGTGGAAAAAGAGAATATCATCGTAGAGAACAAGACAGAAGCCGCCCAGGTGGCCTTTGGTACCCAACAGAAGGCCTTCCTCAACACAATCATGGACACCACCCGCCCAGAGGAGGGAGAATCATTGGAGGTGGCACAAAAGAAGCTTAACATTGCACGCAAAGCCCTGCATGCAGGACTGCAAATGCCACCCCAACCTGCGGAGGTTAGACTGAGCCTGGAAAAGCAAAGGAAATACCTACTGCTGGTCAGCCTAACCCCCCAGGAAGTAGATGCCATAGGATTTGAAGAGAGAGCACCACAGGCAGACCGGCAGGGGGAGGAAGCAGAACTCGAATTTGACATGGGCAGATTCAGAGAGGATGTGATCACACAACCCTCCTCGCCGTAGTCTCAAGAACAACAATAGAAGGACCCATCTGCAGAGAGACAAGCCGCACTTAAAGAGAGACGCAGGAAGCTAGTCGAAGAAGCCAGGAAGAAGTTAAGGGCTAAGCCAGCCGTGCAGCCGTCCGCACCCCTCCCACCTTGCCCTAATGACATCCCAGTTGGATTCCATGCAGAGCTAGCGGTTTGGGAAGGACAAGAAAAAGAAAAGGATCCATTCACCTTTAGCTTTCTCCTGCCCAACAATCTACGGAGGGTCTTGCTGCTTAAGGTGATGGAGCAGGTGATCGCGATTGGTGGCCGACTAGGGCAAAAGTGGTTAGAAGAGAGAGAGAAGACCCCCACCTCTTGTGAAACTGAAGAGGCCAACTACTGGCAAAACAATATTTTTGAAGTTTCACATACAATACAGGGCTATAAAAGCCAACCCCTGTGGAGGAGGCGAGTATGCGACATTAGTATGCTCTCCTGGATGGCATTTTGTAACACGCTGTCCTTCGAGAGGAACAACCCCACATACATGGTATACCCTCGAAGGGTAGGTGTGGATTTTGATGCCACCCTCCACGGGCGTTACGACTTTCCCATTATCTATAACTCCAATATAATATCCTTCGAACATGCCCTCCTCTTTAACCTAGAAAGCCTAGATGACTCTATGATGCGCTTCCTCGCAGATTTCTCTTCATATCCCGACCCAGCTTTTGTAACTACATATAACTACCTTAGATTACTTAAGCTATTACTTAAGCACGACCCAACTCCACAAGAGCGTGGTCTGCCTCCCCTCTTCTTCAACCCTAACACCATTGACAGCTGTGCCATGGCTCGTCTCATGATGAGGGCTAGTCTCCTCCCCTCCTTTTGCCTAGCCCTCCTAGAAGACATGAATGACAGCCAATTTACTAGGTGCAATCACCCTTTCCTCTCCACCACCTCTCTCCATGTCCACATGAATCTGAAAGGATACATACAAAGCTACCAATTTTTTAGTAAATCCATCCGACCCCCTTTCCCTCCTCATTCAAATGAAGAGAATTTGGCCCTGGCTGTCATTCTACTACTATAACTTCAAAAAAAAAAAGAGAAGAGAAAAGTAAAGTAAAGTAAAAGCGAAGAAAAGAACAACATGAAAGGAAAAGCACGAAAGACACTCTCCACTGACTGGACAACATAGCCCACTTACAAAAGCACTTACCACCACATAAAGCACAATCACTGCACCCAGGGGTTCTCAAGTTAGGCATGCCCAGTGGCTTCGGTCGGCCGGCTCCACTCCTAACCCCCTAGCCCTTTTGCTCCCCCACTCCACGCTTAGGGCACATCAAGGGCAGGACATACCTAGGGAGGTAACACTCGCCTATGGCTAGACCTGTCACCCTAAGCCACTTGCACCACACCTCCCTTGGCACAAATGGGGTCCTCAAGTGTGGGACATCACCCAGGCTTGCCTGCGATTAGATCCATCTCCCCATTTCACTAGCACGAGCACAATGCACTAACACAATGAGGTAGGCACTTCCCTTAGAAATAGCATCGCACCTTCTCCTTTCAGGCATCACAAAAAGCAACAAACCACCAACTTCGGAGGCCCCCGTCAACCACACAATACCCATTTGGCTTCTCCAACAAAAATCATTTCACAACTTCCACAAGCATCTGAGTCTCCAAGTGGCCCTCACCTTTACACCACTTGGCCAATTGTCTGTCAACCTATAACAACACAGAAGTGCCATGGGATTGGCACCCGTCTAGGAGGGGGGTAATGTTAACCCCAAGTCGAGATGGCGAAAAAAGAAAGAAAAAAGCAAAAAAAAACATAGAAAAAGAGCAAAGACACGCAAGCGACCTCCAAAGCTAAGCCAAGAAAAAAAGTGCAATTTTAAATGAAAGGCGCCTCAAAGAACTTAGAAAACTCTTGTAAAAGAGCGCCAGGCTTCCTCATGTGCCAATTGTAAAATATTAGATGGGTGTAGGCTAGAGGCATAAGGCTAGAAGAGGGAAATGAAAAAAGGACCTTGTCACAATGGCCGGTCATGTAAAAAAGGGATGGGTGCCCATGGGATTTTAGGGTTTGTATATATAAAGCTTAAAAAGTGAATGAGAGCTCATTCTTTGGTGTGTGGCTAACAAGAACTCTCTTCTTCTCTCCTCATCTTCTTGCTTGTGTGTGCTCTTGAGAGAGAGTGTGTGAGAGTGTGAGGGAGTGAGTGTGTGAGAGTGAGGGATCAAGAGGGTGAAGCTCTTCACCATCTCCACTTCTCTTCTTCTCTTCTCTTCTCTCTTCTCTCGTGCGCGGCTATGGAGGATGGAGCTTGGGGATGGAGGAGGCTTAAGGATGCTTGAGCTCGCATCTAGGATCATGGAGCTATCGGGGTGTGCGAGAGAGGAGGCAACTCGTATCGGCATCAAGGTAAGCTCACTACACTCATAGGATCGACGGCGCGTCGGCTAGGTGAGATATAGCCATTAGAGCTCGCTTGAAATGCTTGAAGCAATAAGCGGTCCGTGGGTCTTGGCGGTTGAGCGAAAGCTTCCACTACACCTCTCTTGAACCTTGTTTATTTTCATAGTATTAGAGCCATCCCACAATTGCGCGGAGCTTAATTAAAGATTGAAGTAAAGGCATTGGAACACGAAAGAAAACAAGCAAGCAACAGGTAAGAAGTTCTTTCACCTTGCTTCATTTGCCTTAGGTTATAGCTACAAGGAGGTTCCAGTTTAGTCAAGAAAAGTTCGCCAAGATCAAATGTATGGGTCACAACTGAGTGTAGTCCAACAAGTGCCGTCCAAAGCACTTGGCCTATGTGCTCATGTGTGAAGAAGATCATTGTTTGACTATTTAAAAAACTCAAATCAAGGAGCTAATAATCAAAGCCATGTGGGCCGACTCAAAGGCTACATGGCCATTGTTGTTATGATGGATCATGGGGCTAATTTTAACAGGTCAAGGTGCCTATTTTTGTGGTGATGACCAAGTTGGCCACTTATGGCTAGGGCCAAGACATTAGCCACTTCTCCTATCAAATGGGCCAAGAGGTTTGTATGAGGCGGTCGAGGGTGTGACCAAGCAAGTGGAATGGCCATCCAGGGCTTACTTATGGCAAATCCACGTGGCCAAGGGCTTGATATGCCCAATTGTTTTGGTGAAATGGATGTTCATTGATGCAAAGCACATAAGTGTGCGGGACCAAGGTGATCAAGGTGGTGTGCCATAGCCAAAGCCCAAGATTGATTGCATGGTAGTCAAGGACCAAGCCCTACCCGCTACTTAAACATGCAAGGACAAGGCTTATTGGTGAGCGAGCCCTACAAGCGGATGCCTAAGGTTGTGTGCATGGTCCTATTCAGATGTCACAAGCTAAGTGTTATTGGTGGAGACAGAGGGTAGTAGTAAGTTCATCCGAGGCCAAGAAGTAGCTAAGCAAACACAGTTGTTCAAGGTGGAATGCCTAGTGGTGGAGGCAAAGGGCCAAGTGCAACCAAGTCATCTACAAAGCACCCCTTTCAAGACAAAATGGTGGAATAGAGGAAGAAAGGCAGCCAAAAATAGTCACCTGAGTGAGTCCCCCCCCCCCACCCACATTCATTGGAAAATAATTACTCCCCTTCCTCATCATTAGGTTCATCTCCCTCTACATCAAAGACTCCCCCCACCCAAACCATCAAAAGGTCATCTCCCCCTCCTAGTAAATTCTCCTTCTCCCCATCATCATCATCACCACCTCCTTCTTCCTCTTCTTTCTTAGCACCTCTCTGAGCAAAGAACAAATCTTATTCTCCCCTAATAACATATAAGTAATTCACCCCACACACAAACACACACATAAAAAATATAAAATCGCCCCCTCTCATTTTTCCAAAATGGAGGCAAATAGGAGCTAACAAGCTCTAAGAGCTCTAAGTGAGTGAGTGAGTAAGCGATAGAGTAAGAATGAGAGAATATATTAAACAAATAGAGAGTGAGAGAAAGAGAGAGAGAGAAGATATGAAGTGGAAGATAAATAACAGAAGGAAATAGAGAGAATAGAGAGGGAAAGAGAGAAATAAAGATGAGAAGGGAGAGTGAGAAAGAGAGCGAAACAAAGCTCATGCCACCGATGATGCATACATAAAATCAAGCTCACATACACAAAGGAAAAACCCCTTTCTCTTTTATTTTCTCTAAATCTTCATTTCCTTTTATGAGAATGCCACCACATGAGCATACAAATGTCTAGGTTTCCTCGACCACCATTGTGAGCCCATCATTTGACTAGCAACGATGCAAGCATGCAAGAAAATGCTCCGTCCAAGCATCGCCTCCACAAACAAGCTCTTGACTTTTTTGGGCCTTTAATACAAGCACATGTGTATCCTTCTTCACTTTCACTAGCTTTGTCTTCATAACATATCCATTGTCTTCCCTTCCACAAACTCCTCTTTCTCTTCCTCATAGTTTCAGTTATGGCTACCTCATCCTCTCTATATCCACAATATGAATTTAGCACCACCAAATATAGAGCCAAGTGCGCTTCCACCCTCCTTGACTTCTTGTTAATTTTCATCACCATATCCACCCTATGCTGACTAGCATTGTCATTGCCCTAATCATCTTCCTCCTTGAACAATGACTTACCTATTTATGTAACTCCTAGGAAAGCTTTAAAACATGGTGCGTTTTCATTTTTTGCCTTGTATGGCTTTGCTTTTGCGTTTCTACCCAAGATGGTATACTCTTGGTTGTCACCGCATCCATAAATTACTTTTTCTTTCTTTATTGATATCAGTACTAACTCCATCAACTCCAATATTTGCATTGTCATCTTTATTAGCATTGTGCCAAGTATGCTACATCCAACCACTTTTTACCAGCTCAAAAATTGCATGCCTTTGGCATTGATTCAACACAAGTTATCGCTGCATATGCACTCATACTACCACCCTTAGCAATTTGCCATGTCATCCAAGCTTGTAAGCCTTATCAAATGGGCATAGAGACTACTCATAAACCCAAGGAGTATTTTGATCATCATCTCAAAGACTTGTACTCTTGAGAGCGTCAAATGGCTGAACATCATAAATACCATTAAGAGAAACATGGACTCGAAAAGAGCCTCATAAGGAATGGATTGAGAAAGGGCTAATTTTTTGTAATCTCGAGTTGGCCTCAATGCAATTATGAAGAAGACAAATCATAGATTGTTTCTATCAAAAGGGAAAGGCAAAGCACAAAATTCTATTATTAACGATTTCTATGAGGTGGCTTAACAAGATTGGCCCTTAACCTAGTGATAGGCAAAGAGCCTAATATGAGCTTGAGGTCTAGAGAGTTCAAAACCCACATGCATGAGCTAGGGGGGATAGTAATTAGAACTAGAACTTTCACCTCAAAGTTTGGCGCATGTCAACACTTTTTTCAAGAGGCGTTGCTCCACATGCGAAATCAACATGGTGCATCTCCAATTGCAGTGAAACTTAGTGAGTAGGAAAAATAGTGTTCCCTAGAAATAAACATTGTTTGTTCTATTTGTTATGTTTCACTACTTAATTTATACTCTTTTTTCTCTTAATACATCTCTAGAAGTGATATTTCTTCTAAATAATGTATCTCTCCAAATTGAAATTTTGATCCCTCCTCCTCAAGCTCAACTATTTTCTTCATTGCTTCATTCATAGCACAATCATTACTACCTCTGACTAGTTCTCTAATGTCCCATTTAATTTCACGATCATTATATTATTTTAACCCTATATTAGTGCTAGCATACTCCAATCTATTCACATTAGAGAAAATTTGAGGTCAAAAAATGGCATTGATAAGAGAGTTTGACCAAAATTTTCCCTCAAAAAATGGGGGCACAATAAAATTTTCACAAATGAACTCCAAATTTATCAGAGATTTCCCTCACAAGAACTTTGTTGTTGTCCTAACATCTTTCTCAAGAGAGTGGCCGTTGCCTCAATCCATTGTGTCAAGTAGTTTATCAAAACAATAATATATTTAGCCTATGAGTAATAGACTACAAGACTTATAGGTCCAACAAAATCAATCTCCCATTTCTCCAAAGGTTGTTGGGATATGATTGGCATCAATTCCAACTTATCATTTTATAAAGGCACTTTGTGATAGCCATTCGGCTATGTGTCCAATTGTATAAGATTTGTTTACTAAATAGAGGTTGATTATCAACAAAGAAGGTGAATAACATCATTAGCAACTAGTAGCAAAATCTTTTCACAAGGAATACCATTGCCAAACCCGCTCTCTTAGTACTAGATTAGTTCATTTCTATGTCTATGATTTGTCCACTAGCTAAGCTCATGGGAGAGTTCAAATTTTGTTCTCCAGGATAGCATAGTAATGCTCACACAAAAAACTTTGAGGTATCAATGTGCACATGAAAGGTTATGTTCTAGTTTGGGGCTCACAGAATTGGAGCTATTGATAGAGTCTATTCTAGTACTCATAAGCACAACAAAATCTCTCTGAATTGAAATTCTAATCTCTCCTTCAAAAGCTCAACTATTTTCTTCTGGCCAAATTGACTTGCTTTACCTTAGCAAGTATCTCTATTGGCTCATTGATATATCCTTGACACTTCCCTCATAACAACACTACGATTCAATCTCCTTTTGTGAATTTCATGAAACATTTGGAGAGATCTTGGGGTTTTTTTAACTTCTTAGCTTCCTTCTTTTTCCTCCTTCACCTTTTTGCACCACAAGTGGATTAGAAGTTATCCTTTAGTGCATAGAGTTCTGGTGGCAAAGGGATTTTGGGATCACTAGTGGACCTAATTCCTCATACAGAGTTGTAGCTGCATCTCATTTTTCATTTAGAGTTGTAGTTGCATCCTTCACTAGACAAGGGTGTTTCATAAGGCAGTCATAGCAAATTTGATTCCAAATCCATATAATGGAACCGGTTCCACTTGGTTTATTCCTACTCATTCGTAGCCAAACAGCTCGAGGTATTCAAGCCAAGTCTAGCTAAAGTCCATCTTGATAATTTCATCAATGAGCTATTTTCTAAGTTTGGAGTCGATGATGATTTGCTCTATTGTATGCCCATATGTGTCATAGTCAATTGTTTCAAATTCATTTCCTAAGGTTTCTCCCTTGGGTTCACAATTAGTGTAAGCACTTTTTGTGTTTGCTTCATCAAGAGATTCATTGGTAGATGGTACATTATGATTGAGAATGCCACTCTCACCTAGCCATTGCATTCATGGGTATTGGGATAGCTTCATTGTCAAGTGCTTCTAGGTTGAAGAGTCTGAGTGGCACTGAAAGGTAGGATTGTTGAAATACTGGAGGGAATATGTATGATGATGTGGATATATTATTTGTGCATTTCCTATATGGAATGGTATGTTTCATGTGGGTAGTTTTATTTTCTCAAGGCTTGGTTAAGTGAGAAAGGGTTATCACTTACTACAACAAGTTGGAGACACCATGCCTAACCTTGAGTTCTTAGGTGAATGACCTAGAAGTGATAGGATCTAGGTGTTGGTGATGTTCCTAAAGGTATAAGGGTTTGTGGAGTGCCTAGTGGAAGACAAGTGCACATGAACTAAGCATGAAGGATGTGACCTCAATAACAATATGTATATGGCTAATTACAACTAGTGACAAGTTAAGAGCATGTCTATAAAAGTTTAATATTGAAGAGTGCTAATGTCAATGGGTGCCCTAACTGCTTATGATTCTTTTGGCATATACATGCATTAATTTGCATATGAGTACCTATGAGTGGCCTCTACGAGAGCATTGCAAATAGTGAGTATGCCTCACAAATGTGAGTGCCTGTTTGTAAGGATGAAGAGGATATATAGCCTGCAAAGTATGTGGCAGAAGAATGTGTTGGGATTGACCTTAAGTATGTCGATTTGCGTATGGGAGGAGGATACCACATGTAAGGAGGATACAAGTCACTGGTTGTCATGAAGATGACCCAATCAATGATAATGCCATGTTGGGGGCTATTACAGCACCCTGTCCAAGAGTATTTGTGAGCCATGCTAGTCCAGTTTAGCCAAGAAAAGTTGGTCAAGATCAAATGTATGGGTCACAACCGAGTGTCGTCCAACAAGTGTCGTCCAAAGAAGTCCAAGCGATCGTAGCTTAGTGCTAGTGACATGAAGGTGGTGTCTAGTCGTTTAATGCATTCCATCACATCATCCCCGGTGTCCTCAGCGAGGTCGGCGGCTAGTGCTAAAAAGGATTTGCATTCATAAGAGGGCGTAAGGCCGACGGGTAGTCGAGGTTTGCTAGGACTAGAGCCTGTGGCAACGAAGAGTTGCAGTTGGAAGTATTCTTGAGTCTACGGTTGGGTTGCTTGGATTATGAGTGGATTAGGGGCAGCCACGACGGACGGACTGCTGCATTCAAGTTGGATTTGGGGAGTCGGATTGACTTGGTCGGGTGATGACTCTTGTAACGAAGTATGTTGTTTGGCCTGATAGGATTTTGTGACTCTCTTGAGTTTAGGTGTGGATGAGTCAAATGGCTGTGGTTTTGGAGAGCAGTGCGGCTTATGGTTTGGAGGTTTTATGGGGCTTGGGTTGATCAAACTTGAGAGCGGTGTATGAGTAGTGCCTTTGGCCGTGTAGACCTTAGGGATCCACAGCTAGGTGTTGCCCACATAGTAGCCTTGTGCATGCAAGAGGGCTTTAGGGACCCATCTTCTCTTGATCATGCGGCGCTTTCTGTGACTGCGTCTTGGCCTTCTAGGTTTAGAATTTTTGGTTTTATAAGGATAGTTAGGAGCATCGACTCCTAGGCGTCGATTGCGGCTGCTTTGACTACCATTGAAATCTAGGCTATTGGGCCTTAGGTTTTTCTATTGTGGGCTATGATTCATGAAATCCGGGAGGTGATGGCCGCGCACTACCCCCTCCTTGGACTTGGTTACGGATATTTCTACTGGTGGCGTTGTGGACAGTGATGAGGTCGCGCAGCCCTTGTTGAAAGCTGTGACAATGTGAACGTTGCCTATTGCGAGGTGGATGCGCTGCGACTCATAATCAACATTGCAATGAGTCTGTTTTTTGAAAGTGTGCCCCAACAGTGACTCCATGTCTGCGTTTTTAGCATTTGGCAACACGTAAAAAATCATTGGGACAGTCTCAGACTCGTTAGAAATGGCGACTCTGCACTTGTCGAGAAGTGCGTAGGAATGGGCTCTATATTGGCTTAATTTCGCATTAGTGGATTGAAGTGGTGGTCTGCCAAGTTGAGTCTAATGACTGTGGGCTAAGACATTGAAGTCTGCTCCCTCGTCGATCAAAGCATTGAAAGCGCATGTTTGTTTTGCAGTGACCGTGATATGGAGGTATGCGGGCTCTACAGCTTCCTCATCCTCATCATCAATCTCAATGATTTTGACCACTCATATCTTGACAGGCGGTTCTAACATTGGGGACTCGTGTAAAGGATGGGTGGAAGGGTAGTACTTCTTGACACGACTGCCATTGAAGAAGCCTATGCCCTCTCTGTCTAAGGTCTCGAGCTCGACATTGCCTGTGCGGCTGATCGCACAAACCTTGAAAGGTCCAAGGCCTCTAAATTTCATTTTCTGCTTATGCCCCTTAACTGAGTAGAGAAGCACTAAGTCGCCCTATTCAAAGTCGCGCTGCTTAACATGCTTGTCAAACCAACTCTTGCGTCAGGCCTTCTCACATATAAGAGCATGGGTGGCTAGAAGGTGAGTCTCTGAGAGGCGTTCGAGTTCAACCAAGCGTTGCGTCCATGCCTCCTTCCCTTCCCATCGTTCTTGAAGTGCTATTCTCAGGCTAGGAACAAAGAATTCTAATGGTAGAACCGGTTCAGTTCTATAGGTCAGCCTGAAGAGGGTTTGACTGACAATTGTTTTATAAGCTGTGCGGTAAGCCCATAAAGCTGCCATCATCTTGTTGTCCCAGTTGCTGTATGAGGCTGAGACCACCTTGGTCATGACATTGACAAGAATCTTATTCGTGGATTTTTCCTGACCGTTTTCCTGAGGGTAGTATGGCGAGGATTTGCGATGGATGATGAGAAAGGTGGACAGGAGATGCGCTATCACTTTGTTGATGAAGTGCGTACCTTGGTGTCACTGACCAATTCGATGGGGCAGCCGAATTGCGAGATCACTTGCTCCCATAAGAACTTGGCAGTCATCCTAGCGTCATTTTTTCGTGTCGCTCTTTCCTCTGCCCCTTTCGTGAGGTAGTCCATGGCCACAATGATGTACTTGACATGTGAATACTATGCCCCAGGACGATGGGTCCTATGAATTCAATTCTCCATTTTTTGAAGGGTTGTCATGTAATAACTAGGGTCAACTCCATCTGATCATTGCGAATCGGGACTTTTGTCCGTTCGCACTCGTCACAATGCTTAACGAATCGTGCTGCATCACGAAAAAGCGTGGGCCGCCACAGTTGAGATTGTAACACTTTTCGTGCTGTCATATCTCCGTTAAAATGCCCTCCAGCAATGTCGTTGTGTGCCTTTGAGAGCACATCGTGCATCTCATGTTCGCATATGCATCTGCGCAGCAATCTGTCTTGCCCCAGCCTATAGAGTTGGCCTGCGATCAGCTGATAGGGCTAGATCTTAAGGATTAATCGCCTAAGTCGGGCTTTTTCTATCGATCGATCAGGCAGTCCGTGTTTAAGCACCTGGATTATGTCATCCATCCAATATGGCATTAGATTAGCCTTGAATAAATCTCTCTCGTTGGACAGGTTAAATAGATGGGCATCGGGTAATTCGTCAACAATGCCTTGTCGAGCGGCTTCTCCCGTGGGAATGTGTGACATGTGGTCAGCCATGTAGTGTTATTTTCCTTTTCATACAACCACGGAGAAGTCGAATTCCAAGAGCAAAAGGAGCCACCGAGCTATGCGTCCTGTAGCGCAAGGTTTGTTTACTAGATAGAGCAGGGCTTGATGGTCCACAAAAAAGGTAAAGGGTGTGGCCAATAGATAGTGCCGAAATTTCTTCACAGCAAACACCATGGCTAATCCTTCTCTTTCTGTTGTCGAGTAGTTCATTTCCGTCTCAGTGAGTTGTCTGCTAGAAAAGCTCACTGGATAGTCTAAGTTGCATTCACCAGGTTGGCACAACAATGCCCCCACGGCAAACTTAGAAGCATCGATATGCACGTGGAAAGTAACGGTCCAATCTGGGGCTCATAGAATTGGTGCTGTGGTTAAGAGCCTTTTTCAACTCTTCATATGCTCGTTGGCAAGCCTCGGTCCATTTGAAGACGATCAGAAGCTTGTACAAAGGGCTGGCGATCAATGCATAGTTCAGTACAAATCGCCAATAGTACCCTATATGGCCTAGGAAGTATTGAACTCCCTTATAGTTGATTGGGGGTGGAAGGTCAACAAGAACCCTGACTTTCGAAAAGTCAGTGGCAATGTCGTTCTTCGACACCACGTGCCCCAAGATGCATCCATGCTTTACCCAAAACTGGCACTTTAAGGGTTTCAAGGAGAGACAATATAAGCGACACCGCTCAAAGACTGCACGGAGTTTGTCTAAGTGTTCGATCCAGGTCGAGTGGACACAGAGGTCGTTGACAAAGACTTCCAACTCCTTGCAAAGCATGTCTTTAAAGATGGTGCACATGAGGCGTTGGAAAGTGATAGGGGCATTAGTCAACCCGAAGGGCATGACTATGTAAGCAAAGATACCCCACTCAATGGCAAAGGCAGTCTTGTGCTTGTCCGCAGGATGCACTTGCACCTAGTTGTACCCTGAGAAGCCGTCCAGAAAACTGTAGGCTTCCTTGCCTACCACTCTCTCAAGCATATGCTCGGTGTACGGCAATGGATAGTTTTCCCTCTTAGTAGCACCATTTACCTTCTTGTAATTGACGCACACTCAGATTTTTCCATTCTTCTTCATCACGATGACTATGGGCGATACCCAGTCTATGTGTTCAATTTCGTAAATGAATCCTGCTCTCATCAGCTTATCAATCTCCTCTTTGATAACATGAGCATGTTTTGGATTCATAGGGTACGGTCGCTGCTTGACTGGTGTTGCGTCTGGCGTCATGGGTATGTTTTGGGTCACGACACTTGGATCTACCCCCTTAAGCTCTTCTAAGAACCAGGCGAGCACGTCTATGTACTCTCGCAAGAGAGCGACAAGACTCGTTTCTTCTTCCTCAGTCAAGTCATCGGTAATGAAGACTGGTTGGGGTGTTTCCCCTTCCTGGGCTAGGTTCACCTCCTTGACCTTGGCTAGTCCCTCGATTGGTTCGCTCGTTTGCCCTTGTTGGCGCTTGGAACCTAATAGAACTACTACCCCATCCCCTTTTTTGAATTTCGTAAATTGTTTAGGGAGGTCATGCTCCCTGGGTTGTTTTGCCTTTTTCTACCTTAATCGTCTGCGCCTCAAGTGGAGGGGTAGGTCCCCCTTGGTGCATCTAGCCATGGGTGGCCTAGGGATTTCTGGATCACTATCCGAACTAACCTTCGACTCAAAGTCCAACTCCCCGTCTCCTTACTAGAAGAGGTGGTCTCCCCTGGTGGGCGCAGTTCGGACGGTGACTCTGTCCTAAGCACTAATGTCGCTCCTGGCTGGGCTAGGCCTGCTTGCTCAAGGTCTATGGCTCCTACATGTTCCAACCAGGCTTGATCACATTCCATGCACATGACTCCTCACTCTATCCTAAAGATACTCTTTTTCTGCGTCTTGGAGTCTGCTCGCATTTGCTCTATTTCTTGTCCTTCAGTGTCGTATTCCATGGTATCTAGCTCACCCTCACTTTCGTCACTGAAGGATTGGCAGTCTTTGTATTCGTCAATAGAGTCCTCTTCGTCAGACAGCTCGTCGTCTCCTAGGGCTTGGTATATCTCTTGTCATTGGTCAGGAACTAGGGCCCAGTTATACATGAGGTTTAAGTCATGCACTCTGGTCCATTGCCACTTAGATTCATCTAAGAGATCCTGAATTGGTTTGAAGTTTGCAGCTGGATTTCCAGCTAGCTTGTCCGTTGTATTCTAGTATCTCTTGGAGTTCCCTTTTGTTGATTGGGACCTGGAAGTTGACAGGCTTAGGTTTCCCACGAAGGGTTCCTGCCATCATGCAGACTGGTACGGAGGGTGTGTCGTTAGACTTGCTGATTGTTTTGATGGCTTGCTCATATGCCTCATGATCTGAGAACAACAGGTCGATTGTAGCAAGGACATGCATCCAATCTCGCTCATCATCTAGGCATGGGATATACTTGGTCAAGGGCCCATAGGACTTCTTGACCTGGGTGTCACCCTTGAGCATAGCAGAGATGGCATCTAAGTCGACTGGTGAGGTCTTCCAGGTGTCCATCTCTATTCTCACGATATCTATTCTATTGCCAAGAAAGGTCAAGCCGTTACCCCAATCTTCGATGACTCTAGCGTTGCGCATCCAAGGTCGGCCTAATAGGATATCATAGTCCACTCCCTTCATGACTATAAAGTCCGCAGAGAATTGGACACCTGACTGATCAATTCTTAAGCACCCTGAATGGCTTGACTCTCATACCGTTTGCTAATGTGACATTAAACCTAGCAGTTTCGACAGGCGGTTTTCCCCAAGTCTGAAGCACCGCATGGCTAAGCACACTAACCCCCACTCCCATGTCCACGATTCCCTTTCTCGTTGTATCGCCTAGGGCTAGAACCGGTAAGACCGCATGCATCTCGAAACCTTCCCAGAAGGCATTGACATGTAAGGATTTAGGCATAGAGTGCAGCGTCAAACTCGGTATTTGCGTCTCTGCATCATGGTCATGAGGGTCTACCATGACCTGCTCTCATGACCGTTCAACCCACTGCTTAAGATCTTGCCATAGGGTGAGATGCTGCCTAAGTAGATCTCCCAGGCTAAGTGTTACAGGGGTAGTCACCAACGTGGATAGGAGATCATTGGGTGCTCTCGTCTTTCTCCTAACCTAGATTGTCCTGGCCAATGGTCGTGGCTGATCTGCGGTCCTATAGCATCAAGGCTTGGCCTTAGCGGCACTGCTTGTGGTGCAGTTGCTTCTCCCGACCTTGGTTGAGGAGGTGAGGTTGGCGTGCTTATGCTGGAGAGGTCATCGATCTCGTCCTCTATGATGGGCTCAGCGTCTTTTAGATGCTCTTGAGCCTCCTTCACTCATTCCTTCACTTTTTCTATGGCCTCTAACTGTCGCTTCGAATGCGGGTATTCCCCTACCTTATTAGCACTTCCCTTTTCGGCCGTCTTAGGGACTGAAGTCTCTGCCTCTGCGTTAGAGACCTTCTTTCTAGCAGAGGCAGAGTTGTAGCGCTCTCTATTTTTAGTGCGATTTTAGCTTCCGACCTCTTCTTCTTCCACCTGCGACTTTTCTTCCCCATCGAAGTTGCGTCAAGGTTGCTAGGTCCTGGTAGTGATATGCCGGCCTGCTTTGTCTGGGCACGGGTCATGACCTGTAATGGGATAGGTGTCGCCTCCCCATCGAGGTTCTCGATACTATACACCCCCAATGGGACAGATGGTGCATTAGCTGAGCTAGAAGACGGCTTTCGCTTTGGGCAATCGACGAAGAGATGAGTGATTCTACACTCAGTACACCTTTGGCCAGCCTTGTCTCTGTTTTGCTGCTCCCTTTCAGGGCAGCGTGATGAGACATGACCTGGGTGACCACAAGTCCAACAGGTGATTGGATCCTGCGTCTGTTCTCCTAGGCCTCTACCTTGTCCTCTTCCTAACGCCATCACGGGAATGGGGAGATAATCCATGAGGACAGCGTTGCCCTCATTGTCATGCGAGACGTAAGGGCATATGTAAGTTTCTTTCTCATTTGGTTCTTCCACATAGTAGATTGGAGCATCACTTGGTGGATAGGTCACGTAAGGATCAGGTGGTCTGGGTATGCCAGTAGGGTTTATCTCTATCCTAGAAACAACTGGCTTAATGTCGTTAGGCGCAGGAAGGGCCAATGGGGCTCCCCTTCCGAAGAATGGCTGTGGCCTGTTCGCTAGGTAAGGCTGGCCATAGGGTTGCGAGTACGGAAGTCTTCTTGGTAATCTACAATGCGCGACGTCATGACCGAACCTACCGAAGTTAGCACAAGGTCTTGACCTAGGGTCTTGACACTCAGCTGGCAAGTGGTTTCCGCCATAGTACACGCATTGGACGTGTGGGCGCGTTGGTCGTCTCAACATGTCTTGCAACTTGGCTAACTTCATCTTTACATCACCCAAGTCTTGGTTCGTCTTAGTGGCCTTTTCCTTATCTTGGGATGATGGGACTGATCGCTCACTAGAGGCTGACGCTCTCTCTGAGCCTCGCAAGTTGGTCTCTTCTAGGTTCGAGCTCTTGGAGCTCTGCTCTTTCAGCCGATCATCGACTCTGATGGCTTCCTTAAACACTCTAGCCAGCGCATCTCGTTGCAAGCTCGAATTTCCTGCCAAAGCCTTATATAACTCCTCGTCTCGAATTCCGCTAATGAATACAGTCGAAACTGCTCTTTCAATTGGTCGCTCGTTCATAGGGATTCTCTTGAAGAGACTCCTCACGTGGGTCACGTAGTCGCGAATGTCCTCCTTCTCTTTCTGCTTAACGTTCATCAAGCAGAAAGAGACTCCTCACGTGGGTCACGTAGTCGTGAATATCCTCCTTCTCTTTCTGCTTGATGTTCATCAAGCGTACTAGCAGATTATCGGAGTATCTAGGCTCGGCAAATCTCTTAATGAAGAGATCCTTGAGGCCACTAAAGTTGGCTTGTTCTGCGACATCTAGGCTTGTATATCAAGTCCTTCCCTTGTCACCTAAGTAGAGCCCAAACGCTTGAGAGCATTGAGTCAGGTCGTTGAGGCCGTTGGCTTCGCAGACTTGCTCGAACTACTCTACAAAGCTATATGGATCTTCGTGGGGTTGGTATTTGTTGAGTTGCTTGGCAACAATAGGGATTTTAGACTGGCTCTTTGAGCCTTGGTTCGCTCCTAATGCTGCGAGCAGCGATGTCGCTAGTGCCGCGGCACTTTGCTCTGCTGCTGTGTTATTTAACAGTTGCTTCATGAAAAACTCACTCAACGTCAAGTCTCCTTCTAGGGCTCTCTCGTGATCTGTTTGGTTTCTACCTGCTAAGTTCAGCACTCGTTGTACCTCACGCAACTCTGTGCTTTGCCTTTGGTTCCTAGCCTGCTGGTCCCTATTGTATTCGACTATGCTTCGCAAAGCCTTGTAAGCTAGTTTTCTCTCTTCCTCTAGGCCTGCGATGATAACGTCTGCCGTCCTGCCGTGGTGCTCGTACTAGGCGTGTGCATCGTAGCTGCTAACCAGCTCTGCTGAATAGCCTCCGGGAAGACGTTCAAGTTGAGTTCCTCATTAGACCTATGGTCTGAGCCTTCTTCTGCCATAGTCATATTGTCGTACTCCCCCAAGCTGTTGATCAGGTTGAGTAGATTTGTCAAATCCACGTCTTTGCCATCCGCTTGGTCCTACTTCGCGCGTTGATGGTTTGTCTACGTCTTGGGTCCTCTCCTATTGGTGGGTTCCTTGAGTGGTTTATCTGAGTGAGTTTCTTCAGTTATTGAATACAATTCTCAATTTATGGTCACTCAGTGTGTGTGTCGCTTCTCGTGCACTTGTGCTCAATCAGGCTTTCAATTTTCGTAAGTGCATTCAAGTGTAGAAATTCAAGGTGAGTGTAGTAAACAATCTCGAAGTATCTTACACACTCTCGCTTTATTTCGGGCCTGATAGGCTTGTTGTAGCCGCCTTGACAGGGTTCAGGATTTTTCTAATATGTTGTCTCGTTTGTTTTTTGCCAATTAGGTTTTAACTAGTCAGCGCCTTGCGTCTAGGTCTATGGGTCTCGCTGCTAACCAAACTGATCCCTACGATTTCCTCTATTCCGTGTGCTAGAATCAAGTTCTGAGCGTCAGGACTTTCAACCGTTTGTGCTGTTGAGCTCTAGCCGGGTCAGGTCAAATTTCTGAGAATTTGATAAAAATTTTCACTTGGCCCAGCTGGTCCGAATTGTAGGGTCCGAGTGAGTCACTCGGACGGGCTGAGATGCATGGGCCGAGGACCGAATTCGTGACTCGGACAGGGTAGACTCGGACAGGCCGGGGTGCAAACTCAGACAAAGTCACTCGGACAGGTTGGCTTGGACGTGCCGAATGGTCAATTCAGACGAGGTCACTTGAACGGCGGGCCAAGGGCCGAATGTGACATGTGGCTGAGGGCCGAATCCTATGGCTCGGACGGTTTGGCTCGGACGGGCAGGGCCGAGGGCCGAATTAGTCGATAGTCCAAATGGTCAACTCGGACGGACCGAGTAGGTCTGGGCCGAGGGCCGATTAGGATTTCGGGCCGAGTGGATCGAACGAAAGAGGGTCGAGGGCCGATTCTGGGACTTGGCCCAGAAGCGACCACTTGGACAAGTCGAATGCGACGCGACGACGACAGAGCGAGAGGTCGATTTTACTCGATTCTTGCGATTTAATCAATCATAACAAGCATAAACCTCCAAATCCTATCTAGGGGGATAAGAGAAGGAATTCATATACCTGAATAGAGCTGTAGGCTCATCGATGATGCAATTGGATCAAATCGTGCAATGGCTCTCTCTCTCTCTCTCTCTCTCTCTCTCTCTCTCTCTCTCTCTCTCTCTCTCTCTCTCTCTCTCTCACTGAACTGGTCACAAATGAGCTCTCCCTTGGCCTCTTGGCTCTTATGCCCCTTCCCGAGTATGGTGTTGATGCCTCCAATCACTCACTTGCTGATCTTAGGCATCACAAGCGAGCTTTTTACCATTTTTTGCACGATTTTTATCATGTTTTACCCTGTTTTGCAACAGTAAATCCTACCCTTCTCTGATGCGATTTCCTAATCCTAACCTATGCTAAATGCAACAAAAATCGAAAGCAAAAAACTAAAATAATTTCTCCATGTTTCCCAATCATCAAACAAACAAAATGTCCCAAAATACTTACTTGTTTTAAGAATCAAAAATACCCAAACTTCCTACCTATCTCAAGCTCCGTTTCGGGGATGAATCCCTTACTTCGATGCTCAATATGAGGCACGCAAGTGCTCAAGCTTAAATCTATTGGTCCTGGCAATCGAATCAAAATGTAGTGGGAGCTTTCGCTCAACCACCAAGACCCACGGACCGCTTATTACTTCAAGCGTTTCAGGTGAGCTCTAATGGCTCTCTCACCTAGCCGACGCGCCGTCGATCCTATGAGTATAGTGAGCTTACCTTGATGCCGATACGAGTTGCCTCCTCTCTCGCACACCCCGGTAGCTCCACGATCCTAGATGCGAGCTCAAGCATCCTCAAGCCTCCTCCATCCCCAAGCTCCATCCTCCATAGCCGCATGCAAGAGAAGGGAGAAGAGAAGAGAAGAAGAGAAGAGGAGATGGTGAAGAGCTTCACCCTCTTGATCCCTCACTCTCATACACTCACTCCCTCACACTCTCATACTCCCTCTCTCAAGAGCACACACAAGCAAGAAGATGAGGAGAGAAGAAGAGAAGAAGAAGAGAGTTCTTGTTAGCCACACACCAAAGAATAAGCTCTCATTCACTTTTTGAACTTTATATATACAAACCCTAAAATCCCATGGGTACCTATCCCTGTTTTACATGACCAGCCATTGTGGCAAGGTCCTTTTTCCATTTCTCTCTTCTAGCCTTATGCCTCTAGCCTACACGCGTCTAATATTTTACAATTGACACAGGAGGGAGCTTGGAGCTCTCTTACAAGAGTTTTCCAAGTTCTTTGAGGCGCCTTTCATTTAAAATTGCGCTTTTTGCCCCAGCTTAGCTTTGGAGGTCGCCTGCGTGTCTTTGCTCTTTTTCCTTCTTTTTTTTTGCTTTTCCCTTTCTTTTTCCACCATCTCGACTTAGGGTTAATAAGAGGTGAAGCACCCAAGAGCACATATTAACAAAAGCAATGGAGACTTGAGAACACAGAGAGATAGAACTAAATCTTATTCTTCTTTCTTTCTTTTTCTTCACAAAAGAAAAACTAAGTCTACAACATGAATGAAAGTACCAGAATGTATGTACACACAGTCACTAAGTGTGAACTTGCAAAGGAAAGAAAAGTGGCACCATGAATGTGCCACAACCAAGGGTGGATTACATGGGTGTAGTCTGGCTATAGAATCAATAACGTATCCTCATGTCAGTCACCTAACATGCTGATGAATAATATCTTGTCACAATTTTGATTCACTGTCAGCTTGGAGATAGGCTATATTGGAGGAAAGTGATGAGGCTTGGATGGCCTCAACCTCATATTGCTTATTGTGGGTCTCCATAATCACTCACAACGATGACATTTCACCTCACCGAGTTTATTAAACTTGCCTTCCGGTCCGGAAGCACTCGCCATGCTATAGAAGTTCGCCATTCACAACTCCGGAATAGGTAGCACTCTGGCAATCAAAAGAGGAAACCCGCAGGAGTGAGGGGGGGAGAAAGGAAAAGAGGGAGGGAAAAAAGAGAAGAAACAAACACAAAACAAGAAAAGGTTGGGCCAACCACCACTCACTCAAGTTACAACTTAAATGTAATTTCAAAGACGCATCGTCTCACACCGTAGCTGCTGGCCGCCAACCATTAGGCAGGAGCGCCCTTGGGGCCATGCTAACTAGTTGGAGTGGATACGAAGAGCTGGCAAGCCAATTCTACCTTCCTATTTTGAAAAGGAATTGAATTTATGTGAGCTGCTTGGACGTCAGTGCCTTGCTTGCAGGAGCTACAATTTGACTTGAAGGCAGCTGGGAGGCTAGAAAGGAAAGGCTTATAAAGAGACCAGTAGAAGCCTAATAGAGCATAGAGGGAGAAGAGAGAGAGAGAGCTTGAGCGTATGAAGAGAAGAGTAGAAGCCTGTGGAGTATAGATCAGAGGCTGTTAGTATCGGATAGTCAGAGTCGATTCCCCACTCCGAGAGAGAGAGAGAGAGAGAGCGAGCTGCGAACCATGGCATCCTACTGGCACCCCTGCCTTGCCCACCTCATCATCCTCCCTTTGATCCTCCTCTTTGTCTCTGATCAATCTTGCCAGCTTGCTTCTGCCAAGACTAGATACTTCCATTTCACTGTACGTTGCATTTTGATTTTGACAACAGCTCTCCTACTGATCTCTCCGTTGTAATGTAACTGTCTCCTCCTTAATCGACAGGTAGAGTTGAGGTAATCCATTGTTTATTGCTGAACAGATCCAGTTTGCGAGCGTCACACGTCTCTGAACAGATCCAGTTTGCGAATCAAATCCAACCCTACGTAGTACGCAGTAAAGCCACTGGCTCACTTTCACCCAATGTGTACAAACTCCTTTTTTTGTTTTTTCTTGTGTGGCTCCCCCAATTCCACAATCTCTGCAGTGCCCACTTGCAAGCTTATTACTGATGTCCGTCTGCATTTGGATTTTAACTCTGGTAGCAATGTGCATTTGGTGAAAGATCAGCTTTGGAGTCGGCTTTTGAGACCGTAATAATCATGAACCTCATCTCTTTTCTCTGCATTCGACTGTGACAGTGTGTGATTGTGTGTTTTACTAGGCATGGAGTCAGGCAGGTACTGTCTTCATGGGCTGACGGGCCGGCCTATATCACACAATGCCCAATCCAACCAGGCCACTCTTATGTCCACCGCTTCCAAGTCGTCGGACAGCGGGGCACCCTCTTTTGGCATGCCCATTTCAGCTGGCTTAGAGCTACTGTCCATGGTGCCTTCATCATCCTTCCCAAGCACAACGCACCTTTTCCTTTCCCCAAACCACACAAGGAGATGGAACCCCTCATCCTAGGTAACATGTATCCACCATTAACGCTACAGCACTTATAACAGTTCTTTTTGATGCATTTACCTTGAGTCAATGTTCTTCAGGTGAGTGGTGGAATGCAAATGTGGAGGACATTATTGCCCAAGCCTTAGCAACGGGAGGCACTTACAATATCTCCGATGCCGTCACCATCAATGGGCAGCCTGGAAGCTTATACAACTGCTCAGCCCAAGGTAAGAGGCTTATGTATGACTGCTGCGGCCAGCAGAGGTTGAGGATGGATTACGATCTACTTGAGCTAGTAAACTTCAGCAGTCGTGGTTTTAGTAAGCATTATGGTAATGAGCAGGATCCCATTGAGAACTTGATCAAGCTGTTCCCTCAATCGCATAACTCTTCGTGGGCTATGCATGGATTGCAGGCACTGCGGTGTACAATGTGACCCGGGGGGAGACATACCTTCTACGAATAATCAATGCGGCCGTGAACTTCCAGTTCTACTTTGCCATAGCCAACCACACCATGACAGTGGTGGAGGTGGACGCAGAGTACACAGAGCCCTTGCCAACGGACATGATCATAATAGCCCCGGGGCAGACGACGAACGTGCTGATAAAGGCCAACGGCTCCGTATCCAACTACTACATGGCGGCTTCTGTGTACTCTCCCCCAAACATCAGTATGGTGCCATTTCCTCAGACCCCCACAACTGCCATACTCCATTACAAAGGGGCAGAGCCTGCCTCGTTCCTGCTGCAATCGGACACATCAAACAAGAGCACGCCCCCTTCGTCGGCCTTGCCTAGCTTCCCTCTGGCCAACGACTCCACCTTCCAGGTGAACTTCACCCAGAGCCTGAGAGGGCTGAACTTCTCTCGAGGGTACTACTACTATGATGTGCCCAAGGCGGTGGACATCGACCTGCTCCACACTGTGGGATATGCCCTTCAGCCCTGCAACAATGCCACCAGTACAGGAAGCGCCGCCGACTCGTGCCAAGGACCCAATGGCACCATCTTCAGATCATCCATGAGCAACATCACCTTTGTCAACCCTCCAAGACTGTCCCTAATTCAGGTGATCGGGGTGTTGCAAGTGACAACTGCGAGTAAATATTTAAATCATGCCGGGGACACTAGAAGAGCAGGAGTAGGATTGACACTAGAGTTTGCAGGGCAACATGAATGCTGTTGATTAATGCGGAACCCCATAGACACAGAGACAGAGAGAGAGAAAGAGAGAGAGAGAGAGAGAGAGAGAGAGAGAACTGCGAGCGCAGTTAGCGTCATCTATCTATTTAGGAGAGACTTGCCACAAAGACTACCTCTGATGATGATGATGATGGCGACGATGGAGCACCTCCATTGCAGCGGCCCACAGTACCAACAAGCAACTGATCGCAACAAGGTCCTCTGTCTCTGCAGGGCCTCACACGCGCGCACACACACACACACACTCTCTCTCTCTCTCTCTCTCTCTCTCTCAGCGCCTAGAACTTAGAAAAGTCTGGCCATATCTAAAGTCTAGCCTAATCACTTGTGTGCCGTGGCAAATGGCAATGTGGCTAATGAGCCTTCCGAAAGTTTGAAAAGGCGCGTGTCCTCCGGTGGATCCCCATGAAACACGGGCGCTTCTCCTCCTAAATTCTTATTTTAAAAACGAGGACCGGCCAAGAATTTAGCTTATCCCCACAACAAAGTACATATTTACATGTTATATTTGTGTGTGTGTGTGTGTGTGTGCACGTGCAGGTGCATGCATGGGGGTGGGGTTGTGTATGTAAATATGTATGTATGTTGCATGCTGCTTGGTAGATGTATCTCTCATTCCGTCAGTCGATTGAATGCAATGGCAGGCCTACTATGACCACATAAACAGAGTGTACACCTCGGATTTCCCAGATGTCCCAATGTTCCAGTACAATTACATTGGTGTTAATCCGGCAGACAAGGCAGCATTGCCAGGGACAAGGGTGAGGGTGATCCCATTCAACAGCTCCATTCAGGTGTGTTACTTTGTTGGAGACAATACCCGATGGAGGGGGGTGGTGTTTATTAACCGTATAATGATAACTACTAGCTTTTTTTAAAAAAACCATGACTTTATCCGTGAATATGAGCCACTTAAAATGGTTCTCCTCGGAATTCAGGTCGTTTACCAGAACACAGCCATGCTCTTTTTTGAGTCACATCCCATCCACCTTCACGGCCAAAGCTTCTATGTGGTGGGCACTGGCATTGGCACCTTTAACCCCGCGACCGATCCAACCAACTTCAACCTTGTCAACCCCCACTCTCGCAACACCGTAGCTATCTACCTCGGTGGCTGGGCAGCTATCCGATGGCAGGCAATGAACCCAGGTAAACATAGCATGTGCTCTCACAAACCTTCATTATCCCTATGTTGCCTTGTTCCACTCAATAAAATGCCTAAATTTCTACTCAATTTCCTACCGCTTTTTATGTACCTTTTTGGTTAGGTTTGCTTGGTAAATAGTCAAACTATTTGGGTTAGCCTTACCAAGGAAGAGTTATCCGCAAACAACTTGCAAACTCTGATCTTCTCCCTAGGTTAAGGTTGCCCCTCAAAGCTATCCTTGGGGGTAGTTTAGGGAGTGCCCTGGTTAGATTCTCATTCAAAATCTATAGCTTAACCAAAATCTACAATGGGATGTGCAATAAGTTAAGTACAACATTATTCAAATCATATTACTAAACCTTTAAATCTAACACCAAGATCTACTTCCATGTCATATGAAGGCTTATTCCTTATACCGAACGTCTGGTTACATAGGATCACTAGGCTCGCTTTCAACTTGTATTGCTAAAACACCATCTTCATTGCATTTGCTTGTAACGTACTTGGCGATGCAGGACATCATCTTCACTAACGTGTTGTTTTGTGGTTTGATCAGGAGTATGGTTTGTGCATTGTCATTTTGACATACATCAATCATGGGGCATGGACATGGTCTTCATCACCCTTAATGGTGTGGGACCTTCCCAAACTTTACCACCACCGCCCAGTGATTTACCACAGTGTTAGTGGTTATGCAAGATTTAGATTTTCTTGAGGCCACATTTCCTCATATTGGAGATTTTGTATTGAGGCAATTACATTTAGTAATTATTTCATATGATTTTTGACAAACAGTTAATGTGAAGAGCAAATACATTTTTTGCATTGTCTTACATTCATATAATGTGTTTGTCTTGCTTGTGGATGTTCTACACCCATTCAAAATCTCTATAATGTAAGCAAGATTTCACTAAACCTAACTTATTCAACCAATAGGAAGCTATACATGCCTTGTTTGACGTCTAATGTGTGTGTGTGTGTGTGTGTGTGTGTGTGTGTGTGTGTGTGTGTGTGTGTGTGTGTGTGTGTGTGTGTGTGTGTCAGTCAAAAGATCATGCATTCAATTAGCAACAAGACAAAGTAAAACACAAACAAAATTGATGAGGACAGATAGAAAGCAACTCAATAACACATGAAGATCATAGAGAGATCACATAAGGCTTGCCCCGAAGTAAGGCACTAAGAATATTGGTGACTAGTCTCCAACTAAGTTTTAGTGAAAAATGAGTATAATGCAAAATTAATGGCAATGGGTGCCAAATAGGGTTTATTTTATATAGGTTATAAATGGTGGGTGGGGGACTTTAAGAGGGTCACAAGGATAGTCACATTGATGAGACCCACGATGACTAAGTACAAGCACCTCACTAGAGAAACCCCAATATCACTTTATAAAATAGCATGCATAATTGTAACTCTCCCTCTTCATATTTGAGAAATTCTATGAGTAAGAAGAGATAATAATGATACAAAGAAGTTAAGAAACTAGGGGAAGTATGGATGCCACATTCGTGCACATAGATGAGATGTGCCTTAAGGATGGAGCAAATAAAATACTCAAATACGAAGCATGGAATGAAGAAAAACTTGCCACAAGGCATAGCTCTCCAACATCTAGGGTAGTCCAAGAAAGAGTTGCTCAATGCTCCAAGAAGAACATCCAATAGTCTTCAACTATATGCATCATTTAGAATGTCACACAATGTTGAAGTGGAATTGGTTCTCAAGCCATTGATTATAGTAGGGACTAGACTCATGAAGTACCTCCCAAGAACTAGTGTTGGATTCTTGTGAGGAAGTGAAACCAAAAGGACACCCAAGATACACTAATCACAAATCACTCCTCCTCAAGGTGAATGTCAAATATTTATAGGGGAGATTGTTGGCTTCCTCCCTCTCAAGCACCAATTACCATAGTTCCCCTTGACTGATTGACTTCAACGTGCATTAACAACTCCTCAACCCCTCCACCAAAGGTACACCAACAATGGCAATAAGTATCTCATGAGAGAGACTTAAAGCGAATGCAGCTTAATACTCAAGAGGAGGCATAGGCTATCCATGGTGAAGAATTCTCCATGCCCCAAACATCTCGAGTAGTGTACTTGAAATAAAACTAAAAAGATGCTCATGCACAAGCCAAGAAGCTAATATGAATGTGCAATAAGGATTCCAAAGCACAATTCAAATCATACTACTAAACCTTTAAATCTAACACTAAGATCTACTTCCATTTCATATGAAGGCCTATTCCTTTTACCAAACACTTGATTACATAGGATCACTAGGCTCACTTTCAACTACTCAAGCTACTTGTTGTCTTCTTGTTTGACCCGCCTAATTGGGCATGCTTTTTGCATTGTGTTTCTAATTCTGGAGCCTTGATGCCCTTTGAAAATCTTCAAGTTCAAGGTGGCAACAATCTCATAATCTTCTAAGGGGGGTGGATGTGGGGTATTTATACTTCATATAATCACACACATGAACATGTCTCTTTCTATACCTAAAAGGTATTACAATTATATGGTGGCCTTGAGAGTGGTCTTGTCTTTCCAATGGATTTTCCACAAGTACTTCTAGTGTGTCTATTTGAGGATTCATATGCTTGATCATTATGATAACTTGTATAGCTAAAACATCACCTTTGTTTCTTTTGGTTATCCATAGTGTACTTTGTGATGCGTGACATCATCTTCACTAATTTGTTGTTTTATGGCATGTTTGGTTTGTGCATTGTCATCTTGACATACATCAATCATGAGGCATGGACCTAATCTTCATCACCCTTAATGACACTCCCAAACTTTACCACCAAGGGATTTACCACAGTGTTAGTGGTTATGCAAGATTTAGATTTCGTTGAGGTCCAATTCCCTCATGTTGGAGGTTTTGTATTGAGGCAACTACATCAAATAATTATTTCAAATGATTTTTGACAAACGATTACTATTAAGGACAAAGTCATTATTTTGCATTTTCTTACATTCATCTAATGTGCTTGTCTTGCTTGTGGATGTTCTCAGCACCCATTTTAAATCTCTATAATGTAATTGAGATATTACTAAACATAAACTATTCATGTAATGGAAAGCTATGCATGCCTTGTTTGACATTTAATGTGTGTGTGTGTGTGTGTGTGTGTGTGTGTGTGTGTGTGTGAACTCCAACACGAAGAAAGCAAAATGAAATAAAAAAGACGTAGGGCAAAGGCGGAAAAAAGGTAGCCCAACTGAAGAACGAAGAGGAGGAAAGGCCAAAAGCTCAAGGGCAACCTTAAAAAGTCCAAGGCAAATACAAAAGGGGAAATGTGCAATTTAAAATACAAAGGCATACCCTGAAATCTTGTAAAAGAGTGCCAGGCGGTGGAAAATCCAAAAAGCTAAAACAGAAGACGAAGACAAAGGCCAAGGCAAAGAGAACGGAAGACAAAGGCGCACAAGGAAAAGCGCAAGTCAAAACTTTTGTAAAAGAGCGCAAGTGCATCATGGTTTAATTCAAGGAGTGTCGAGCTCTCACCCATGCAATTTGTAAATGTAGACTGGCGGTGGAAAGGAAGCTAGGAAGATAGAAGGACAATGGGAAAAAGGGCCTAGGCTACGGCCGGCCATGTAAAAAAGGGGATGACCGCCCAAAAGGGATTTAGGGTTTTGTATATAAAGTTGAAAAGTGAATGAGAAGCTCATTCTTGTGTGTGGCAAAAAGTGGCTCTCTTCTTCTTCTTCTCTTCTTGTTCTTACTTGCTTGAGCTTGTGCTTGAGAGAGGGAGTGTGAGAGTGTGAGGGAGTGAGTGTGTGAGGGTGAGGGACCGTGGGGTGGAGAAGCTCTCCATCTTCTCCTCTCTTCTTCTCTTCTCTTCTCTTCTCTTCTCTTCCCTTGCTCACGATGATGGAGCTTGGAGCGTGGAGCTTGAGGATGGAGCTTGCTTGAAGCTTGCACTTGGATCGTGGAGCTACCAGAGTGTGCGGGAGAGGAGGTAACTCGAACGGCATGGATGTAAGCTCACTACACCCGTAGATATGGATGGCGCGTCGGCTATGTGAGAGGTAGCCATTAGTGCTCGGCTTAAAACGCTTGAAACAATAAGCGGTCTGTGGGTCTTGGCGGTCGAGCGAAAGCTCCCACATTTTGGTTCCGTTGCCGGGACCAACAGATTCAATCCTTGAGCGCTTGCACGCTTTGAATAATCGAGCATTGAAGTAGGGTTTTCCCCGAACCGGTGCTTGAGGTAGATAGGTAGGAAGCAAGGGGATTGAAGATGGTATTCGATCTCCTTGGCAAGTAAGTTTTTTGCTTTTTTGAGATTTATGTTGTGAGATGGAGTAGTGTAGGTATTTACTTTGTGAATTGGATGCATTAGAGTAGGAGAAAACAAAGAAAAACAAAGAAAATAAGCATTAGGGTTTACTATTGCAAAACAGGGCAAAAAGCGTGCAAAAAATGGTAAAAAGCTTGCTTGTGATGCTTAAGATCGGCAAGTGAGTGATTGGGGGCATCAACACCATACCCGAGAAGGGGCATAAGAGCCAAGAGGCCAAGGGAGAGCTCATTTGTGACCATTTCAGAGAGAGAGAGAGAGAGCCATCACATGATTCGCTCTGATCTCGCCATCGACGAGCCCTTGCTCTATTCACGCATATGAATCCCTTTCCCTATCCCCCTAGATAGCATCTGGAGGTTTATGCTAGCTATGATTGGTTAAATTGCAAGAATCGAGCAAGATCGACATCTCGCTGTTGTCGCCGTGCCGCTTTCAGCCCGTCCGAGTGGTTGCTTTTGGGCCGATTCCCAAAATCGGCCCTCGGCCTTCTTTCGCTCGGCCCACTCGGCTTGAAACCCTAATCGGCCCTCGGCCCCAGACCTACTCGGCCCGTCCGAGTCGACCATTCGGACCATCAACCAATTTGGCCCTCGGCCACATGTCATATTTGGCCCTCGGCCCAAGTGCCTCAGCCCATCCGAGTGACCTCGTCTGAGTGACCTCATTCGAGTGACCCCGTTCGAGTGACCCGGTTCGAGTGATCCTGTTCGAGTGATCTCGTGCGAGTCTACCCTGTTCGAGTCCCGAATTTGGCCCTCGGCCCGCCGTCCGAGTGACCCACTCGGACCCTGCAATTCGGACCAGCTGGGCCAAGTGTAAATTTTTATCAAATTCTCAGAAATTTAACTTGACCCGGCTAGAGCTCAGTAGCGCAAACTGTCGACAGTCCTTCTGACACTCAGAACTTGATTCTGGCACACGGAAGAGATGAAATCATAGGAAGTAGCTGCTTAGCAGCTTGAAGTAGGCAGCAGCAAGACCCAGAGACCTAGATGCAAAGCGCTGAGCAGTTAAAATCTGATTGGCCAAAAGCAAACAAGACAACATATTAGAAAAACCCTTTTTCGAGAAACTGACCCCAAAGGCTAGCTAGAGCTAAAGGCACATCACAGACCCATCACTGGGCTGAAACTTAGAACATTAGTTCAAAATTTGGCTAAACGGTCCTCCAAATTGCACATGGTGTTTACCATAATGGCCCTATGAGGCATGGGGAGAGGTGCGGACCCTACTAGGCCTACCAGAGCTGACATCGACTAATGCCTCATAGGGCCAATGAGGCATGGACCCTACTAGGCCAACCAGAGGTTAGATCCTTATTACTCTAGCTATTAATTCTAATGTGTTGAAGTTATTAGGCTAGACATGGTAGAAAATAGATGCATTTTATGAACTATGAAAAACCCTTTTAACACATTATACATGTGAGTAATTCTAGTATAAAAATAACAAAGGAGCTCCTAGTTCCATAATTGTAGCTTGAGGATGAGCTAGTGAAGCTCAAGCAATTAAGGTGAATGTGTAGAGCAAGAGGAGTTTGTGGAACTAAAGATTACGATGAAGGCTACAAATATGCTAGCAAAGGGATTAAGATTTTTAGAAAATTATCAAATTTGGTTTGCTATTTTTGTAAATTTTAATGATTTATTTTGAGTTTTATGATTTTATTTAAATTTTTTAAAAATATTTTTGCAAGTAAAAAATACGAAAATGCGTATACTTAGGTTTGGACTATGTTTTACTGTGTGTGAACTGCTCTAAGCTCACCATGGCACGAAAAAGACTGCACGAACGTCCTCACACATAAACAACCACTAACACGAACACTCATGAGCACCAAAACCCCGCACGCGAACGTCGCACAAAGGGTAAGAAGAGAAGGTCACGCGGAGGAGAATTAGAATAACCAGGGGAAGGGGGGGAAAGTAATTTTGGGGGTAGGGGTGTAAGGTTAATAGGGAGAATATGGGTTAGGGGGAACTAAGGTTTATGGGGGGGGGGGGGGGGGGGAGGGGGGGGTGTGGGGAAGGGTAGGAGGGCTGCGGGGTAAAGGCGGTGAGGTGGAGAGAGATGAGGAGGTAGTCATAAGGATGACTATAGGCAGTGGTGGTGATAGGTGATGAGGGCATTGCGCACATAGGCAATCGAGTGCACAGTGGTGGCACAAGCGAGGAGAACCATGATTGTGGCAGGCATCAAAAACCAAGCGATGGCAAGCAGCAATGGTAGGGAAGAGGAAGAGGAGGGAGAAACGGAGGAGAGAAGGAGGGAGAGAAGAGGGAGAAAGAGAGGAGGGAGGAAAAAGGGAGGAAAAAGGGAGGAGAGAGGGAGGGAGGAAGGCAGGAGGAGGGAGAGAAGGAGAAGGTAGGGGAGAGGGAGGAGGGAGGATGGCGAGGGAGAGATAAGAGGGCACACAGCATGGGAGAGAGAGAGAGAGAGAGAGAGAGGAGGGGAGGGTTGGCGTGACGGTTGGGGGAGGGATTTTTTAAAAATTTTTAAAATTTAGTATGATTATTATGAGTTTGGTTAATATATATATAAAGCGTACCCTCGTCCCGCATAGGAATGTGGGCGGGGGGTAAAAAAATTTGTGCGAATGGGAACGGCCGAGGGCGGGTGAGAATCTGAGTGATGGAATGCCACATCGCAAAGGCGAGGCACATGTATCGAGGCAAAAACGGATCATTTACACAACACGCAGGGGATGAAAATGTCCTCACACATAAATGACCACTAACATGAACGCCCTCACACATAAATGTCCACACACATAAACGACCACTAACATGAACACTCACTCACGAGCACGAAAACCCTACACGCGAACAGGCCCTACGTAGGTGGTACGCGAATGTCGCATGAAGGGTAAGAAGAGGGCGGCCATGCGGGGAAGAAGTAGAATAAATAAGGGAAGGGGGAAAAGTAATATTCGGGGATAGGGGGGTACGGTTAATAGGGTGAATATGGGGTAGGGGGGATTAAGATTTGTGGGGGGGGTGGGGAAGGATAGGAGGGCGGCGGGGTAGAGGCAGCGATGTGGAGAAAGATGAGGTGGCAGCATGAAGAATGGCTGCAGGCAGTGGCAGTGGCAAGTGATGAGGGTGTTGCGCACGCAAGTGGCCGAGCGCACGGTGGCGGGACAAGTGACGAGGACCATGATGGTGGCGGGCAGCAAAAACCCAGCGACGGCAACAAGCAGCAATGGCAGGGAAAAGGAAAAGGAGGGAGAAATGGAGGAGAGAGGGAGGGAGAAAGAGAGGAGGGAGGAAAAAGGGAGGAAAGCAGGAGGAGAGAGGGAGGAGAGAGAGAACGAGAAGGTAGGGGAGAGGGAGGAGGGAGGATGGCAAGGGAGAGATAAGAGAGCACATAGCAGGGGAGAAAGAGAGAGAGAGAGGAGGGGAGGGTCGACATGATGGTTGGGAGGAGGGATTTTTTTAAATTTTTTTAAAATTAGTATGATTATTTTTAGGATTATGAGTTTGTTTAAAAAATATATAAAGTGTACCCCCGTACCGCATAGGAATGTGGGCGGGGGGTAAAAAACTTTGCGACAATGGGAATGGCCGAGGGCGGGTGAGGATTCGAGTGATGGAACCCCACATTGTGATGGCGAGGCACATGTATCGAGGCAAAAATGGATCGTTTACGCAACGTATAGGAGATGAAAATGTAAATATTAATTTAGAAAGATTTGAGCATCAAATGAAGATGCCATAAAAATGTAAATATTAATTCAAAAAGATTTGAGCATCAAATGAAGATGCCATGAAAAGAAAAATTGAGTGGGTTGATAGGAGGAATGGCATGGACAATGCGTCCGACACATTTGTCAAAAAAGATGGGGTTCACGCGGAAAAAATAAAAAAACGACCACAAAAAATCACACAAAAATTAATTTCGCAAAATCTGTCAGTCAGAATGAAATGAGAAAAGAATAAAATTATCATAATGAGGAGTTGGATAGGCATATCATGTCAAAATGCAGTTCCAATGAGAATAGGACCCATTCATATGAGAAAAATGGTAAAAACACCACAAAAAATCTAAACAAAAATTAATTTCCAACCATCTGTAAGTTGGAACAAGGGGCAATAACAATGAAAAATGTCCAGTGAATGGTAGGCAACATGAATGTCACATTGGAATATGATTCCGGTGCATGAAAGATACGTTTACATGGAAAAAACAATAAAAACAATTAATAATACAAAATGGGTGGGTTAGAACATGATGGAGAGAAAAGAAAAATTGTGCAAGGGAGCAAGTCAGATAAGGCTATCTAATCGGAGTTGAATTTCGAGGAGATCAGGGCTAGTTCACATGAAAAAAGAGCAAAAATCACACATGAGAATACCTAAAAATATGTAATAATTAATAATAGACAAACCATGCACCGGAATGATGAGAAATAAAAACAAAAAATGTAAAAGGAAAGGTATCGGACATGGTTGTCACATCAAATCACTATTTTGAAGTGAAAAATGTATGTTTGCATGGAAACATGTTCCGATCGCAAAAAATGATTCAAAAATTAGTAGCTCAGAAAACATAGCTTGAAATTGAGGACTATAAAAAGAAAAATGGAAAATTCAAAGGGACAAAAAAGGCTATAGGATCAAATTTTAATTTTGATGAATGTAGGATGCGTTCACATGGAAAAGTGGCAAAACAAAGGATAAAAACAAACAGACAACGAACGACCCCGAGGGTGGGATGAAAAGAGAATGGATGGGTGGGGAAGGAACCCCATTAGGAAAAAACTAGGACATGGTATACATGAGTGATCAGATAGGGGTATTTCCATGAAGGTGTGCAAGATAGATATGCAGGGATGCTTCCCCACACTTAAGACCTTACACTAGGGAGGGGGTACTAAGCAATAAGAGCCTAAGACATGACAAAAATCTGGACTCTAACATGCCCACACTTAAAACATGATCAAGACTTGTAAACAAAGGGGGTAGAGTTAGAAAAACTTGGCCCCATATGCAGATACTTGAGGTGGTTAACCGTCATTGAGACATGAAGGGTCGTAGTCGTCAGCAGAAGGTACCACAGCTTACCATATCACACTCATCCAGCATGTTAGGGACCATACAGCAGCACCTAGGGAGGTAGCATTGTTGTGATGAAGAACTCCGATTTAGGTGTCAATGTGATGAAGAATACATCATGCATGTCAACAATCACTCACGTGAAGATGATAGATCAAGCACTCACCCCATAACTCACATCACTCGATGGATAATAATTGAAACCCATATCTCACAATCGGTTGAGAAATCAATAAGAGGGATGATTCAGAAGGAGTATGCCAACGTGCACAGTTGATGGTGTATCATTTAGTCCCAACCCATTTGGCATAGGTGTAAGAAGGAAGGCCAAGGAGCCTTGTAGTGCAATGCACCGAATAGAGTGATGTGTGTATTGTGATGATGGAGGAGGTTCGTCCTGTGTTGTGTGCATAGAGAAATGAAAACATACCTAGCTCCAATGGTCAAAGGTCCCTCGATTTTCTAACCTCTCAAGAATTGATTAAAGAGAATACTAGTTACACTCAACCCCCCCTTTGACATGCTCTATTGGTAAATATAGGAGGGCAACCCATACTCACATCCCCATCCGGTTAGGATGAAAGATCACATCACTCAAAGGATTGTCGATGAAGATCGCTTGTTGCTAACGTCAAGGTGTTAAGGATGAGGCATACCCATGGAGGTAGCCAACAAGTCTAGTACTTGGATTGAATATTGAAAATGTCATCTGCTATAGGAGTCAGATGCACAGATGAAGCTGCAAGATACAGTATACCAAGGGAGGTGGCTTTGGAATCGCATCCTAGAAGGTCGACTAATGATTCAACTATCCTGGACTGCAGGGTGTTGCCACCTTTTCCATAGCCAGCTTCTTAGAAGGTGGCTTTGGAATCGCATCCTAGAAGGTCAACTAATGATTCAACTATCCTAGACTGCGGGGTGTTACTAGCTTTTCCATAGCCAGCTCCTTGTCCAAGGGTGTTTTGTCATCTTTTCTTGAAATGAGGCATGTTATGATAAGGAAGTTCTTCCTTTTCTCCCATAACAATTTTGATGTTTTTTTCATTTTCCCTACTCTCGAGGATGTTTCCACCTTTTCTCGAAGAATAGGTCGGCATGACAGGGACCAAAGTCATTTTCTCTCATGATCGATATATATTTATGTTTTTTTTCTCTTTTTTTGTCATTTTTTAAAAGAGAAAAATGGCAAGAGCACCATGTATCAAAACCATCCTTGCCACTTTACTAGATCATATGAGAACAGAACAAAATAAGGGTGGGAGGTAGCTGTGACGGGCTAGAAGAACGAGGCTACCTCATCAAGATAAGCAAGAGGGCTATCAAGGGAAGCAATATACAAAGCCTTACTGATCAATGTGCAAGGAATGAAGGGACTATCAGTGGCGATTGTCACGATCCCCAGGGAGAGTAATACTTCTTTAGGCGATAGCCATTAATCAAGAAGGGGTCATCAGAGGCATCGACTATCTGCACTTGGACTGAGCCATTAGGGTCGATTGCAACAAGTACCTTATAGAGACGCCCATCCAACATTGTTGGAGCTTTCCTAAAAACTCACCAAAAGGTGAATCATAAGCCAGGACTAAGTTACCTTCCTTAAACTCCTGTGTTTGATGAAGCTATCATAATAAGCCTTTCATCGATCTTGTGTAGCTTTCATGTACAGTAGAGCCATCCTCTGAGTCTCATCCAAACTTTCTAAGTACAAGAGACATTGTTGTAGGGACTCATCATCTCCCAAGCTCTCTTTAATAGCCCACATAGAGAGGGCAATTCCAGTTCAATAGGAAAGATGGCCTCTATGCCATACTCCAGTTGGAAAGGGGTATGTCCTGTTGTAGCCTTATAGAGATTCTATATGCCCAAAGGGCCTGTGTAAGTCAATTGTCCCAATCATCCTTGTCAAGATTGAGCAGAGGATGCAATTGGTGACCTCAACTTGGCCATTGGCTCGAGGATAGTAAGGCGTGGACTTATTATAGTGGATCTTGTATAGCTCTATCAACTCCTCCATAATCGTGTTGAGGAAATGAGTACCTCTATCACTTACTAGCTCTAAGATACTACCAAAACAGGTGATAATATTCTCATATAGGAACATAGCAATGCTATTACCATCATACCACTTCAGAGCTTTGGCTTCACACCAGATTGTCACATAGTATGTAGTACATACCAAAATGTATCTGTTTTGCTTCCTTTTGTTTTGTGGATCAATGGGACCAATGAAGTCAATTCTCCATTTCTCGAATGGCTTTAGGGGAAGGATGGGTTGTAGTAACATGGTGCTAAATTTAATAGGCTTTCCTATCCATTGACAAGCATCACAATGTTTGTAGTAGTCATAGGCATCCTTGTGGAGGGTCGCCCACTAATATCCTGCGAGCAAGGCCTTTCTGGCTATCGCTTCTCTTGCAAAGTGTCCATCACAAGGCTCTTCATGGTATGCTTTTAGTACTATTCCCATCTCTCCTCTTGCAATACATTTTCTTAGTACTTCATCCTTGCCTTTCTTATACAGAACATTGTACCCAACAAGGTGTAGGGAGTTGATTCCAACAGAAGCTTCTTCTTTTCCTAGCTGAAGATATCAGGAGGATATTGTTGAGTAGCTAAGAGGTTGGTTGGATACACTGGGGTTATAGCTTTGACTAGAAAAAGGGAAGCATCAAGGAGGTTTGGGTCATCCTACTCCTCTTCGTCACTCTAAGAAAGTCATGATAGATGATCAGCCAAGACTTGGGAGCAACCAGGCTTAGTAACCACTTCAAACTCGAACTCCTGAAATAGAAGAAGCCATCTCATCATTCTTCCATTCAAATCTACTTTGTTCATCAGGAAGGACATGGCCTCATGATCCACATAGCATTTGAAGTGCATCGACAATAGATAGTGTCGAAAATTCTATAGGGCAAACACCATTGCCAAGCATTCAAGCTCTATCAATGTATAGTTTCATTCTCTATGGGTTGCTTTTTTACTTGCACAATAGATAGGTTGATCTAACTTCGAGAATCTATTTTGGCATAAGAGTGCACCTAGGCCTTCAACTGAAGCATCAATGTGCACATGGAACTCCTTCGTGTCAAATTAGGAGGTTGCAAAATGGGTGCTTCAATCAAACATTGCAAAATAGGTGCTTTGTCACAATTAGTAGTCTAGATAAACTCTGCATCTTTCCTTAAGAGCTTATGCAAGGGGGCTACCTTTGTTGCAAAGTGGGCAATGTATAATCTGTAGCAACCCACATGGCCAAGGAATCCCCTCAATTGTTTGAGGTTAGTTGGCACGCTGTTAGAGCTGCAATCTTCTCAATCTTTGTAGGTTCTGTTGCTATCCCTTTTGTAGAAACAATGTGGCCCAAAGGAACTCTTGAAGAGACTCCAAAGAGGCATTCATCGAGATTGAGGGAGATCCCATACTCTCAATATCTATCAAAGCACTGCTCTAGGTGTCCCCAGTGCTCATAGATTAGGCTATAGACACAGAAGTTATATTGATAGACCTTAATGAGATCATGCAGATGTTTTTGAAATGCAACCATCATTACTTGTTGGAAGGTAGTAAGAGCATTATAAAGCCCAAAATGGCATCACTCTGTAAGTATAGGTTCCCCATTTTGTTGTGAAAGTTGTTTTGGATTGATCTTCTTTTACGATTTGGACTTGGTTGTATCCATTGAATCCATCCAAGAGGGAATAGAGTTCATGTCCAGCCACTATGTCTAATAGTTGGTCTATGAAAGGGATAGAAAAACAATCCTTCTTAGTCTTTAAGTTCAACTTTCAAAAGTCCATACATATTCGTAGCTTTCCATTCTTCTTGGGTACTACCACCATGGGCAAAATCCATTCATTATTGGCCACTAGATAGATCAACTCAGCTTCAAGGAGCTTCAACAATTGGACTTTCACTAGGGCAAAGTAATTTGGATTCATATGCCTCGGTCTTTGCCTCACTGGCTTGGCATCAGGTTCTAGGTCTATGTGGCTGGCACACTATGGGATCAATCCCCTTCTTATCTTTGTATGACATGCAAACACATCCAAGTTCTCTTTCAGAAGGTCATGGAAGATTGACAACTCCTCTTCTAAAAGATTGATATCCACCTTCAGGTGACATTTCATACCATCAACATCCATGAAAGTTAATTACTTTTCACCTTTAACTTTGCGAATGATAGTCCCATGGACTGCTTCTTGGATATAGATCCAAGAACGTCACACAATAGGAACCTTCTAAGTTCTGCTTGGGCTTTAGGATTGGTGGCAATTGGCAAGGTACATTGTCATCATCCTCTCTTGAGAGGGGTAAATTTTGGTAATAAGAGCCATTGTTAAAGGAAGGCTTATGCTATTTAATCCATTTCTTGTGGATAGTTTGCATATGATGTGACTCATTAGTCAGTCCAAAGGGTACCATAGTCATTCAGTCTAATAGCATGGCATCTTCAACTTCTGTAGCCTTTGAAACTTCTTCCTCTTTTGTGCCTTCTTCAAGTAGGATAGATTCTTCCAGCTCGCTTTCATAGTCTTCTTCAACACTATCATATTTTTCCTCTTATGATTTTTATCTCTTTTTCTCTCTCCTCTCTCTCTCATATTTCTTTTTCTCTCTCCTCTCCATCTCTCATTTCCTTTCTCTCTTTCTCCCTCTCTCATTTTCTCTCCCTTTCTCACCCTCACCCTCTCTTTCTCTCTTTATCTATAAGGTTTAATGATTTTTTTCTCTTTTTCTCTCTCCTCTTCCTATCTCATTTTTTCTCTCTCCTCTCCCTCTCTCATTTCCCTTTCTCTCTTTCTCCCCCTCTCTCATTTCCTCTCCCTCTCTCACCCTCACCCTCTCTTTCTCTCTTTCTCTATTATGTTTAATGATTTTTTCTCTTTTTCTCTCTCCTCTCCCTATCTCATTTTTTTCTCTCTCCTCTCCCTCTCTCATTTCCCTTTCTCTCTTTCTCCCCCTCTCTCATTTCCTCTCCCTCCCTCACCCTAACCCTCTCTTTCTCTCTTTTCCTATTAGGTTTAATGATTTTTCTCTTTTTCTCTCTCCTCTCTCTCATTTCTTTTTCTCTCTCCTCTCCCTCTCTCATTTTCCTTTCCCTCTTTCTCTCCCTCTCTCATTTTCTGTCCCTCCCTCACCCTGACCCTCTCTTTCTCTCTTTCTCTATTAGATTTAATGATTTTTTTCTCTTTTTCTCTCTCCTCTCCCTCTCTCTTTTTTTTCTCTTCTCTCCCTCTCTCATTTCCCTTTCTTTTTTTCTCTCCCTCTCTCATTTCCTTTCCCTCCCTCACCTTGACCCTCTCTTTCTCTCTTTTCCCATTAGGTTTAATGATCTTTCTCCCTTTTTCTCTCCTCTCTCTCATTTCTTTTTCTCTCTCCTCTCCCTCTCTCATTTTCTTTTCTCTCTTCCTCTCCCTCTCTCATTTCCTCTCCCTCCCTCACCCTCACCCTTTCTTTCTCTCTTTCCCTATTAGGTTTAATGATTTTTCTCTTTTTCTCTCTCCTCTCTCATTTTTTCTCTCTCCTCTCCCTCTCTCATTTACATTTCTCTCTTTCTCTCCCTCTCT
This sequence comes from Lygodium microphyllum, assembly GCF_053477565.2. NCBI lineage: Eukaryota > Viridiplantae > Streptophyta > Polypodiopsida > Schizaeales > Lygodiaceae > Lygodium > Lygodium microphyllum. The sequence continues at coordinate 130,766,744 of NC_141155.1, forward strand.
CATTTCCTGTCCCCCCCTCACCCTGACCCTCTCTTTCTCTCTTTTCCCATTAGGTTTAATGATCTTTCTCTCTCCTCTCTCATTTCTTTTTCTCTCTCCTCTCCCTCTCTCATTTCCTTTTCTCTTCCTCTCCCTCTCTCATTTTCTCTCCCTTCCTCCCTCGCCCTCACCCTCACCCACACCCTCACTTTCTCTCTTTTCCTATTATGTTTAACATCTTATCTCTTTTTCTCTCTCCTCTCATTCTCTCTTTTTTTCTCTCTCCTCCCTCTCTCTCATTTCCATTTGCTCTCTTCCTCTCCTTCTCTCATTTCTTCTCCCTCCCCCTCCCTCTCTCATTTCCCTATTATGTTTTCGTCTCCCTCCCCCTCTCCCTCTCACTCTCTCATTTCCTCTCCCTCTCTCATTTTCCTATTATGTTTAATGTCTCCCTTCCTCTCCCTCTCTCATTTCCCTATTATGTTTAATGTCTCCCTCTCTCATTTCCTCCCCCTCTCTTTCTCTCTCTCCCTCCCTCTTCCTTTCCCATTTCCTCCCCCTCTCCCTCTCCCTCTCCTTCTCTTTCTCTCTCTCTTCCTCCCTCTCCCTCTCTCATTTTCTCCCTCTCCCTCTCCCATTTCCTCCCTCTCCCTCTCTTTAATTTCCCTCTCTTTCTCTCTCTCCCTCTTCCTCTCCCTCATTTCTTCTCTCTCTCTCTCATTATAAACAAATTATACCATAAATAAATAAATAAAAGAGAGAATACACTCTTCCTCCCTCTCATTCTCTCATTTCATCCCCCTCCCTCTTCCATTTCCTCCCTCTCCCTCTCCCTCTCTTTCTCTCTCATTTCCTCTTCCTCTCTCAATATATATACACAAATCATATAAGCAAAAGTAAAAAGAGAGAATGCACTCTCCCTCCCTCTCCCTCTCTCATTTCCTCCCCCTCCCCCTCCCTCTCCCTCTATTTCTCTCTCATTTCCTCTCCCTCTCTCAATATACACAAATCAAACCCTAAACAAGTAAAAGAGAGAGAGAGAATGGACTCACCATAAAGATTTGGCGAGGGTTTGGCGGTTCCTCTTCGCGACGGCGGCTTCTCCTCTCCTTCGTGAATGGCGACGGCGGCGTCAAGCTTTCTTCCTCTCCCTCTCTCACCCTCTATGGAAAATGGTCGCTCTCTCTCTCGCTCTCCCTCTCGAAATGTCTCATGAATGCGCGAAATGAAACGCGCTCGAGTTTGGGCCCTCTTTTTTTTCCCTGTGGGGCATCGCTATTTCCATCACAAATGCGATGCTAATAGCGACGCCACTATTCCTGCGTCACTACCTGCCATCGCTATGCTTGAGTTTCCTTGTAGTGAACCACCTCCTTTCCCATTATTCCATGTTATAATCCACTAGTTTAAGAAATTCATTAACTCCTAAGCTAAAGGGCCCTTTCTAAGTCTATATTTCCCATGATGATGTGTTCTTCGAAATCCCTAGAATCTATCCATGCTCAAAGAATACTCAATTGAGCCCATCCCATGATCTATACATCCATGAATCACTGGTCGAAACCAAACATACAACCTCAATCGATAGGTGTTCATGCTATACAATCCTAGTCGCGTTGATGATACATCTCTCTTCAAGTTAGATTTATCCATCCTCAAACCCTTAAAAAGCCGGACCAGATGTCTTTACAACATCATGGTGCCATGTAAGACCTTAACAAGCTCTAATGGGAAAATCCATGCTCTAATAAAAATTCATCGTCCTATGGTCCATAAGCTGATTACTCCAACAACATTGTGTGCAAAATACTTAGCGAATTGGTCACCACGCATGACAACCAAGCAAAGATGGGTCCCTAAATCCCTCTTGCATGCGCAAGGCTACTACGTGGGCAACACTTGGCTGTGGATCCCTAAGGTCTACACGGCCAAAGGCACTACTCATACACCGCTCTCAAGCTTGATCAACCCAAGCCCTATAAACCCTCCAAACCATAAGCCGCACTGCTCTCCAAAACCACAGCCATCTGACTCATCCACACCTAAACTCAAGAGAGTCACACAAGCCTATCGGCCCAAACAACATACTTCGTTACAAGAGTCATCACCCGACCAAGTCAATCCGACTCCCCAAATCTAACCTGAATGCAGCAGTCCGTCCGTCATGGCTGCCTCTAATCCACTCATAATCCAAGCAACCCAACCGCAGACTCAAGAATACTCCCAACTGCAACTCTTCGTTGCCACAGGCTCTAGTCCTAGCAAACCTCGACTACCCGTCGGCCTTATGCCCTCTTATGAACACAAATCCTTTTTAGCGCTAGCCGTCGACCTCGCTGAGGACACCGGGGATGATGTGATGGAATGCATTAAACGACTAGACACCACCTTCATGTCGCTAGCACTAAGCTATGACCGCTTGGACTTAGGATTATTGGAGGAACCTTTTGCAACTGAAGTTAAAATGATGCCATGCTCCTGGGAGACCTTTGAATTCGCATTCGCAAAAGCTTCTCACTCCGTTGCTGAATTGCTCAATAGCAAGATCTCCCAGGAGCAAGCCATCAAACAGCGCCTCATCACGTCATACGATCAACGAACCACTTTTGCTATCACTGATCAAGAAATCACAGCGTTATCAAAGCTCGCTGATACTGACTCCCCATTCTTGAGGCATTGGTACACTCTTAGGCTGCAATGGGAAGTTGAAGGGTGCCGCATAATGACCAACGCTGAGCAACGCCGTGCTAGCAAAACAATGGAATACGACCCCACATATGTCGTACCAACCTCGTATAGAGTGTTAACCACTCTTCAAGGCCGACCCATGGAAGAATACATCAAAGGACACCCCTACCTCGACCACTTGTTGACTGAGGAAGAGTTACACATTGCTAGCCGTGTCAACTCTGGTGACTTCTTAACAGTGTTCTCACATACATCACGCAAGTGGGGATTCAACCCTCTGATCTGGACCACGAATCTCACTTAGAATACAACCCCCTGTTCTATGATTGGCTCCTTCACAAGTAACTCCTACACCACCATGCTGAAAGCCCTTGCCCTTCTGACCCTAAATCCTAGGAAGGATTCTTCTCAAGCTGGAAGGGAAAGGGGTAAGGTGAATAAGGTGGATCAAATCAAGCCAATCAAATCAAAATTAGTGAAACACATAAACATATATTATGAAAAACAGATGGGGTAGAAAAAAGGGTATGGAAACTTTGAAGTAAAGGACAAAAAGTCAAAGTCTAAAAAGAAAAATCTACATTGGTTCTTAATGAATTCATGCAAAAAGCATAGAATTTTTCTTTTTCAACAAACAATCAGTAAATTACTATGTGGAAAGATAAAATTACGGTTTATGATAAGAACGAAAAATGTCGCAACAAGACCATGTCCACCGGCTTCCATTCACGGAAGAGGAGAGAGCACAGTACAGCATCACCCTAGAGAGCCGCATCTACAACCAACTAAAATTCCGAACTATTCACAACTTAGAAGGATTGGTGGCCAAGGAAGAGGTGGCTAGGAGAGTCATTGAAAACTGCAACTTCACCAAGTACCTAGAAAGATTTTCACAAGAACCCGACCACACAAGGTGCGTGAAATTTCTCAGGTCTTACGGCCCCGACAATGAATGCGGCACCGTCACAACAGGAAGGGGACAAAATGCTAAGCAATTGTTGGTTCGCTTATCCCCTGCCTTGGTAGAAAAGGCGTTGGGACTAGAACCGAAAAAAAAAGAAGAAGCAGAAGAGAGATGTGTACGCCATGCTGGGGATGAGAAAGGAGGACGTGTTGACAAATGACAGCATCAACATTCAAGATATCCCTTATGCAAAAACCAGACTGCATGCAAAACTGATACACGCACTCTTTTCCAGCCAATGCTACAACGCATTGATGCACTGGATCAGTGTGCCGGTACTGGAGAATGTCGTGGCTAATACCCTGCATGAAGTCGATTGGAATGGCTATGTGCGCAAAACCATCGACCAGGCGGCTAAAGCACTGGCTTTGGGAAGCATGCCAGCAGGTGGAGGGTCACCAGCTTCCAAGGCCACAGAGAGGAAGAAGGCCTCATTTATTGGCTACGGAAGCATTTTGGCTGCGCTCATCCAGGAGGCAATAAAGGAGACACAGAATGCAGAAGAAGGAGAAGAAGAAACGCCGGATAGGTCTCCCCCTCACCAGGACAAAGAAGGGTCCATCGATAGAATTGAGACCGAGGAAGAAGGGGAAGAACAGAAAAGCAAGAAGACGACCAAGAAACCCAAGAAGAAAATAGCCCAAAGGAAGAAAGAGGATGACGAACACCGCAAGAAGGAGAAATAGGACTTGGAAAGGGCCAAAAAAAAATCCCTTAAGGAGGCCAAGGAGAGGGAGAAGAAGAAGAAACATGAAGAAGAAAAGGAAAAGGAGGAATTACAAAAGGCAAAGAAGGCGTCAAAACAGGAGGCTGAGGAAGAAGGCGTCAAAACAGGAGGTTGAGGAGAGGAAAAAGAAGGAAAAGGGAGAAAAAGACAAAAAGGAGGAAGAACGCCGAAAAACAGAAGCGGAAAGGCAAAGAAAAGCCGCGGAGGAAGACGAGGAACTAAGAAGAAAGGAGAAAGAAGACCTGGCTGAGACTACACGCCGGTCTATCGAACAACAAAGCAGGGCAAACGAATTGGGGAATCTGAGCCCGCAAAGAGAAGAAGGGCCTGGTTCTAGCACACAGGTACCGGAAATCGTGCCGCCCGCTGTCATTGAGGGCAAGGGCAAAGCCCTAATTCACCCCCAGCATCCTGACCACTGCCAATGTTTTAAATTTCGTGGCATGGATGCAATACTTCATCAACAAAGAAATGGGCCAGGAACAAACACTGAAACTACGGCCACAGGGCAAAAGAAGCCAGCCACTGATGCAGAATCAAGGCAAGACCCTAAACGGCAGAAGGTGGAAGCCTCGACATCACCAACCCACACAACGATGACGCCATCAGCTAAGTACGACGAGTACGTCGCCGAGCTACTCTCCCAATTGGAGAAAGCTAAGGAGAAATGAAAGATAGCTGTGGCTGAGTTAGCGGCTGAAAATGAGTTTGTAGAGCTGCCTTCCAACTCGACAAAACTAGAATGATAGCCATGCAACAAAGGGAGATCTCGGATCTCAAGCAAGAAGTGAATGCTAAGGACGATAGGAAAGAGCACTGGAGTCAGCTACTAGACAATGAAATATAGGAACTTGTGAAAATGTAGAGAGAACACAAGCTCCTGATCATGCAGTATGAGGAGCTAATTGCAAAAAACCGCCAAAGTCGAAGCGCTTATGGTGGCTGAGCTCAATGCCAGGGATGAGGAAAGAAAACAGAACATGGAGCAATAGTAGAATGAGATCGAGTCCCTGACCAATCAGCTAAACTCTCAAAAAGAAGAACAGGAGACACTGGTCAAAGAATGGGAATACCAAGAACAAAGGCTCACGACCCTAGCTCTAAGGCAAGGAGAGAGCCTAGAAGAGATGAACAAGAAAGCAGAGGAGTGGGCCACGCAGAATGAAAGAAAGGTGAAGACACTGGAACCGCGCCTTGCTCTGGTGGAAAAAGAGAAGATCATCGCAGAGAACAAGATAGAAGCCGCCCAGGTGGCCTTTGGTGCCCAACAGAAGGCCTTCCTCAACACAATCATGGACACCACCCACCTAGAGGAGGGAGAATCATTGGAGGTGGCACAAAAGAAGCTTAACATTGCACACAGAGCCTTGCATGCAGGACTGCAAATGCCACCCCAACCTGTAGAGGTTAGACTGAGCCTGGAAGAGCAAAGGAAATACCTACTGCTGGCCGGCCTAACCCCCCAAGAAGTAGATGCCATAAGATTTGAAGAGAGAGCACCATAGGCAGACCGACAGGGGGAGAAAGCAGAACTCGAATTCGACATGGGCAGATTCAGAGAGGATGTGATCCCACAACCCTCCTCGCCACAGTCTCAAGAACAACAACAGGAGGACCCATCTACGGAGAGATAAGACGCACTTAAAGAGAGACGTAGGAAGCTAGTCGAAGAAGCCAGGAAGCAGTTAAGGGCCAAGCCAGTCGTGCAGCCGTCCGCACCCCTCCCACCTTGCCCTGATGACATCCCAATTGGATTCCATGCAGAGCTAGTGGTTTGGGAAGGACAAGAAAAAGAAAAGGATCCATTCACCTTTAGCTTTCTCCTGCCCAACAGTCTACGGAGGGTCTTGCCGCTTAAGGTGATGGAGCAGGTGATCGCAATTGGTGGCCGACTAGGGTAAAAGTGGCTAGAAGAGAGAGAGAAGACCCCCACCTCTTGTGAAACTGAAGAGGCCGACTACTGGCAAAACAAAGTTTTTGAAGTTCCATATATAGTACAGGGCTATAAAAGCCAACCCCTGTGGAGGAGGCAAGTATGCGACATTAGTATGCTCGCCTGGATGGCATTTTGTAACAAGTTGCCCTTCGAGAGGAACAACCCCACATACATGGCATACCCTCGAAGGGTAGGTGTGGATTTTTATGCCACCCTCCACGGGCGTTACGACTTTCCCATTATCTATAACTCCAATGTAACACAATATTAGTGAGTTTGGGAATCTCCCAATTTCCATTTTTTGAATACTAAAAAGGTGGCACCTAGATAACATGCCCATAATTTTCTCAAAACCATATGATGTGACCTATCATTGGAAAGCACTTGAAAAATGGAATTTATTGAGCTATAGAGCCCTCAATTTGGAGTTATAGTGTTCAAGTTATGACAAATGCAAAGATTTGACCACGTGTCTGAAACTTATGGGAAATTCCCATATTCCCCAATATGGTGTTAATGTAGTATCCTTCGAACATGCCCTCCTCTTTAACCTAGAAAGCCTAAATGACTCTATGATGCGCTTCCTTGCAGATTTCTCTTCATGTCCTGACCCAGCTTTTGTAACTACATATAACTACCCTAGATTACTTAAGCTATTACTTAAGCAGGACCCAACTCCACAAGAGCGCAGTCTGCCTCCCCTCTTCTTCGACCCTAACGCCATTGACAACTGTGCCATGGCTCGTCTCATGATGAGGGCTAGTCTCCTCCCCTCCTTTTGCCTAGCCCTCCTAGAAGACATGAATGACAGCCAGTTTACTAGGTGCAATCACCCTTTCCTCTCCACCACCTCTCTCCACATTTGTATGAATCTGAAAGGATACATACAAAGCTACCAATTTTTTAGCAAATCCATTTGACCTCCTTCCCCTCCTCATTCAGATGAAGAGAATTAGGCCTTGGCTGTCATTCCACTACTGTAACTTCAAAAAAAAAAGAGAGAAAAGAAAAGAAAAGTAAAGTAAAAGTGAAGAAAAGAACAGCATGAAAGGAAAAGCACGAAAGACACTCTCCACTGACTAGACAACATAGTCCACTTGCAGAAGCACTTACCACCACATAAAGCACAATCACTGCATCCAGGGGTTCTCAAGTTAGGCGTGCTCGATGGCTTCAGTCGACCGGCTCCACTCCTAACCCCCTAGCTCTTTTGCTCCCCCACTCCACGCTTAGGACATATCAAGGGTAGGACATACCTAGGGAGGTAACACTCGCCTATGGCTAGACCTGTCACCCTAAGCTACTTGCACCGCACCTCCCTTGGCACAAATGGGGTCCTCAAGTATGGGACATCACCCAGGCTTACCTGCGATTAGACCCACCTCCCCATTCCACTAGCACGAGCACAATGCACTAACACCATTAGGTAGACACTCCCCTTAGAAACAGCATCACACCTTCTCCTTTCAAGCATCACAAAAAGCAACAAACCACCAACTTCGGAGGCCCCCGTCAACCACGCAACTGAGTCTCCAACAAAAATCATTTCACAACTTCCACAAGCACCTGAGTCTCCAAGTGGCCCTCACCTTTACACCACTTGGCCAATTGCCTGTCAACCTACAACAACACAGAAGTGCCATGGGATTGGCACCCGTCTAGGAGGGGGGTAATGTTAACCCCAAGTCGAGATGGCGGAAAAAGAAATGAAAAAGCAGAAAAAAACATAGAAAAAGAGCAAAGACACGCAGGCAACCTCCAAAGCTAAGCCAGGGCAAAAAGCGCAATTTTAAATGAAAGGTGCCTCACAGAACTTGGAAAACTCTTGTAAAAGAGTGCCAGGCTTCCTCCTGTGCCAATTGTAAAATATTAGACGGGTGTAGGCTAGAGGCATAAGGCTAAAAGAGGAAAATGAAAAAAGGACCTTGCCACAATGACTGGTCATGTAAAAAAGGGATGGGTGCCCATGGGATTTTAGGATTTGTATATATAAAGTTCAAAAAGTGAATGAGAGCTCATTCTTTGGTGTGTGGCTAACAAGAACTCTCTTCTTCTTCTCTTCTCCTCTCCTCATCTTCTTTCTTGTGTGTGCTCTTGAGAGAGGGAGTGTGAGAGTGTGAGGGAGTGAGTGTGTGAGAGTGAGGGATCAAGAGGGTGAAGCTCTTCACCGTCTCCTCTTCTCTTCTTCTCTTCTCTTCTCTCTTCTCTCTTTTCTCTTCTCTCTTCTCTCTTCTCTCTTCTCTCGCGCGCAGCTATGGAGGATGGAGCTTGGGGATGCAGGAGGCTTGAGGATGCTTGAGCTCGCATCTAGGATCATGGAGCTACTGGGGTGTGCAAGAGAGGAGGCAACTCGTATCAGCATCAAGGTAAGCTCACTACACTCATAGGATCAACGGCGCGCATCGGCTAGGTGAGAGATAGCCATTAGAGCTCGCTTGAAACGCTTGAAGCAATAAGCGGTCCGTGGGTCTTGGCGGTTGAGCGAAAGGTCCCACTACACCTCTCTTGAACCTTGTTTATTTTCATAGTATTAGAGCCATCCCACAATTGCGCGGAGCTTAATTAAAGATTGAGGTAAAGGCATTGGAGCATGAAAGAAAACAAGCAAGCAACAAGTAAGAAGTTCTTTCACCTTGCTTCATTTGCCTTAGGTTATAGCTACAAGGAGGTTCCAGTTTAGCCAAGAAAAGTTCGCCAAGATCAAATCTATGGGTCACAACTGAGTGTAGTCCAACAAGTGCCGTCCAAAGCACTTGGACTATGTGCTCATGTGTGAAGAAGATCATTGTTTAACTGTTTAAAAAAATCAAATCAAGGAGTTGATAATCAAAACCATGTGGGCCGACTCAAAGGCCACATGGCCATTGTTGTTATGATGGATCATGGGGCTAATTTTAACAGGTCAACATGCCTATTTTTGTGGTGATGACCAAGTTGGCCACTTATGGCTAGGGCCAAGACATTAGCCGCTTCTCCTATCAAATGGGCCAAGAGGTTGGTATGAGGCGGTCGAGGGTGTGACCAAGCAAGTGGAATAGCCATCCAGGGCTTACTTATGGCAAATCCACGTGGCCAAGGGCTTGACATGCCCAATTTTTTTTGTGAAATGGATGTTCCTTGATGCAAAGCACATAAGTGTGCGGGACCAAGGTGATCAAGGTGGTGTGCCATAGCCAAAGGCCAAGATTGATTGCATGGTAGTCGAGGACCAAGCCCTACCTGCTACTTAAACATGCAAGGACAAGGCTTATCGGTGAGCGAGCCCTACAAGCGGATGCCTCAGGTTGTGTGCATGGTCCTATTCAGATGTCCCAAGCTAAGTGTTATTGATGGAGACAAAGGGTAGTAGTAAGTTCATCCGAGGCCAAGAAGTAGCTAAGCAAACACAGTTGTTCAAGGTGGAATGCCTAGTGGTGGAGGCAAAGGGCCAAGTGCAACCAAGTCATCTACAAAGCACCCCTTTCAAGACAAAATGGTGGAATAGAGGAAGAAAGGCAGCCAAAAATAGTCACCTGAGTGAGTCCCCCCCCTCACCCACATTCATTGGAAAATAATTACTCCCCTTCCTCATCATTAGGTTCATCTCCCTCTGCATCAAAGCCTCCCCCACCCAAACCATCAAGAGGTCATCTCCCCCTCCTAGTAAATTCTCCTTCTCCCCATCATCATCATCACCACCTCTTTCTTCTTCTTCTTTCTTAGCACCTCTCTGAGCAAAGAACAAATTGTATTCTCCCCTAATAACATATAAGTAATTCACCCCACACACAAACACACACATAAAAAATATAAAATCGCCCCCTCTCATTTTTCCAAAATGGAGGCAAATAGGAGCTAACAAGCTCTAAGAGCTCTAAGTGAGTGAGTGAGTAAGTGAGCGAGTAAGAATGAGAGAATATATTAAACAAATAGAGAGTGAGAGAAAGAGAGAGAGAAGATATGAAGTGGAAGATAAATAACAGAAGGAAATAGAGAGAATAGAGAGGGAAAGAGAGAAACAAAGACGAGAAGGGAGAGTGAGAAAGAGAGCGGAACAAAGCTCATGCCACCGATGATGCATACATAAAATCAAGCTCACATACACAAAGGAAAAACCCCTTTCTCTTTTATTTTCTCTAAATCTTCATTTCCTTTTATGAGAATGCCACCACATGAGCATACAAATGTCTAGGTTTCCTCGACCACCATTGTGAGCCCATCATTTGACTAGCAACGATGCAAGCAGGCAAGAAAATGCTCTGTCCAAGCATCGCCTCCACAAACAAGCTCTTGACTTTTTTGGGCCTTTAATACAAGCACATGTGTATCCTTCTTCACTTTCACTAGCTTTGTCTTCATAGCATATCCATTGTCTTCCCTTCCACAAACTCCTCTTTCTCTTCCTCATAGTTTCAGTTATGGCTACCTCATCCTCTCTACATCCACAATATGAATTTAGCACCACCAAATATAGAGCCAAGTGCGCTTCCACCCTCCTTGACTTCTTGTTAATTTTCATCACCATATCCACCCTACGCTGACTAGCATTGTCATTGCCCTAATCATCTTCCTCCTTGAACAATGACTTACCTATTTATGTAACTCCTAGGAAAGCTTTAAAACATGGTGCTTTTTCATTTTTTGCCTTGCATGGCTTTGCTTTTGCGTTTCTACCCAAGATGGTATACTCTTGGTTGTCACCGCATCCATAAATTACTTTTTCTTTCCTTATTGATATCAGTACTAACTCCATCAACTCCAATATTTGCATTGTCATCTTTATTAGCATTGTGCCAAGTATGCTACATCCAACCACTTTTTACCAGCTCAAAAATTGCATGCCTTTGGCATTGATTCAACACAAGTTATCGCTGCATATGCACTCATACTACCACCCTTAGCAATTTGCCATGTCATCCAAGCTTGTAAGCCTTATCAAATGGGCATAGAGACTACTCATAAACCCAAGGAGTATTTTGATCATCATCTCAAAGACTTGTACTCTTGAGAGCGTCAAATGGCTGAACATCATAAATACCATTAAGAGAAACATGGACTCGAAAAGAGCCTCATAAGGAATGGATTGAGAAAGGGCTAATTTTTTGTAATCTCGAGTTGGCCTCAATGCAATTATGAAGAAGACAAATCATAGATTGTTTCTATCAAAAGGGAAAGGCAAAGCACAAAATTCTATTATTAACGATTTCTATGAGGTGGCTTAACAAGATTGGCCCTTAACCTAGTGATAGGCAAAGAGCCTAATATGAGCTTGAGGTCTAGGGAGTTCAAAACCCACATGCATGAGCTAGGGGGGATAGTAATTAGAACTAGAACTTTCACCTCAAAGTTTGGCGCATGTCAACACTTTTTTCAAGAGGCGTTGCTCCACATGCGAAATCAACATGGTGCATCTCCAATTGCAGTGAAACTTAGTGAGTAGGAAAAATAGTGTTCCCTAGAAATAAACATTGTTTGTTCTATTTGTTATGTTTCACTACTTAATTTATAATCTTTTTTCTCTTAATACATATCTAGAAGTGATATTTCTTCTAAATAATGTATCTCTCCAAATTGAAATTTTGATCTCTCCTCCTCAAGCTCAACTATTTTCTTCATTGCTTCATTCATAGCACAATCATTACTACCTCTGACTAGTTCTCTAATGTCCCATTTAATTTCACGATCATTCTATTATTTTAACCCTATATTAGTACTAGCATACTCCAATCTATTCATGTTAGAGAATATTTGAGGTCAAAAAATGGCATTGATAAGAGAGTTTGACCAAAATATTCCCTCAAAAAATGGGGGCACAATAAAATTTTCACAAATGAACTCCAAATTTATCAGAGATTTCCCTCACAAGAACTTTGTTGTTGTCCTAACATCTTTCTCAAGAGAGTGGCCGTTGCCTCAATCCATTGTGTCAAGTAGTTTATCAAAACAATAATATATTTAGCCTATGAGTAATAGACTACAAGACTTATAGGTCCAACAAAATCAATCTCCCATTTCTCAAAAGGTTGTTGGGATATGATTGGCATCAATTCCAACTTATCATTTTATAAAGGCACTTTGTGATAACCATTCGGCTATGTGTCCAATTGTATAAGATTTGTTTACTAAATAGAGGTTGATTATCAACAAAGAAGGTGAATAACATCATTAGCAACTAGTAGCAAAATCTTTTCACAAGGAATACCATTGCCAAACCCGCTCTCTTAGTACTAGATTAGTTCATTTCTATGTCAATGATTTGTCCACTAGCAAAGCTCATGGGAGAGTTCAAATTGTGTTCTCCAGGATAGCATAGTAATGCTCACACAAAAAACTTTGAGGTATCAATGTGCACATGAAAGGTTATGTTCTAGTTTGGGGCTCACAGAATTGGAGCTATTGATAGAGTCTATTCTAGTACTCATAAGCACAACAAAATCTCTCTGAATTGAAATTCTAATCTCTCCTTCAAAAGCTCAACTATTTTCTTCTGGCCAAATTGACTTGCTTTACCTTAGCAAGTATCTCTATTGGCTCATTGATATGTCCTTGACACTTCCCTCATAACACCACTACGATTCAATCTCCTTTTGTGAATTTTATGAAACATTTGGAGAGATCTTGGGGTTTTTTTAACTTCTTAGCTTCCTTCTTTTTCCTCCTTCACCTTTTTGCACCACAAGTGGATTGGAAGTTATCCTTTGGTATATAGAGTTCTGGTGGCAAAGGGATTTTGGGATCACTAGTGGACCTAATTCCTCATATAGAGTTGTAGCTGCATCTGATTTTTCATTTAGAGTTGTAGTTTCATCCTTCACTAGACAAGGGTGTTTCATAAGGTAGTCGTAGCAAATTTGATTCCAAATCCATATAATGGAACCGGTTCCACTTGGTTTATTCCCACTCATTCGTAGCCTAACAGCTCAAGGTATTCAAGCCAAGTCTAGCTAGAGTCCATCTTGATAATTTCATCAATGAGCAATGTGGGTGATTTTCTAAGTTTGGAGTCGATGATGATTTTCTCTATTGTATGCCCATGTGTGTCATAGTCAATTGTTTCAAATTCATTTCCTAAGGTTTCTCCCTTGGGTTCACAATTAGTGTAAGCACTTTTTATGTTTGCTTCATCAAGAGATTCATTGGTAGATGGTACATTATGATTGAGAATCCCACTCTCATCTAGCCATTGCATTCATGGGTATTGGGATAGCTTCATTGTCAAGTGCTTCTAGGTTGAAGAGTCTGAGTGGCACTGAAAGGTAGGATTGTTGAAATACTGGAGGGAATGTGTATGATGATGTGGATATATTATTTGTGCATTTCCTATATGGAATGGTATGTTTCATGTGGGTAGTTTTATTTTCTCAAGGCTTGGTTAAGTGAGAAAGGGTTTTCACTTACTACAACAAGTTGGAGACACCATGCCTAACCCTGAGTTCTTAGGTGAATGACCTAGAAGTGATAGGATCTAGGTGTTGGTGATGTTCCTAAAGGTATAAGGATCACTAGGATCACTAGGCTCGCTTTCAACTTGTATTGCTAAAACACCATCTTCATTGCATTTGCTTGTAACGTACTTGGCGATGCAGGACATCATCTTCACTAACGTGCTGTTTTGTGGTTTGATCAGGAGTATGGTTTGTGCATTGTCATTTTGACATACATCAATCATGGGGCATGGACATGGTCTTCATCACCCTTAATGGTGTGGGACCTTCCCAAACTTTACCACCACCGCCCAGTGATTTACCACAGTGTTAGTGGTTATGCAAGATTTAGATTTCGTTGAGGCCACATTTCCTCATATTGGAGATTTTGTATTGAGGCAATTACATTTAGTAATTTTTTCATATGATTTTTGACAAACAGTTAATGTGAAGAGCAAATACATTTTTTGCATTGTCTTACATTCATATAATGTGTTTGTCTTGCTTGTGGATGTTCTACACCCATTCAAAATCTCTATAATGTAAGCAAGTTTTCACTAAACCTAACTTATTCAACCAATAGGAAGGTATACATGCCTTGTTTGACGTCTAATGTGTGTGTGTGTGTGTGTGTGTGTGTGTGTGTGTGTGTGTGTGTGTGTGTGTGTGTGTGTGTGTGTGTGTGTGTGTGTGTGTGTGTGTGTGTGTGTGTGTGTGTGTGTGTGTGTGTGTGTGTGTGTGTGTGTGTGTGTGTGTGTGTGTGTGTGTGTGTGTGTGTGTGTGTGTGTGTGTGTGTGTGTGTGTGTGTGTGTGTGTGTGTGTGTGTGTGTGTGTGTGTGTGTGTGTGTGTGTGTGTGTGTGTGTGTGTGTGTGTGTGTGTGTGTGTGTGTGTGTGTGCGTGCGTGCATCAAAAGATCATGCATTCAATTAGCAACAAGACAAAGTAAAACACAAACAAAATTGATGAGGACAAATAGAAAGCAACTCAATAACACATGAAGATCATAGAGAGATCACACAAGGCTTGCCCCAAAGTGAGGCACTAAGAATATTGGTGACTAGTCTCCAACTAAGTTTTAGTGAAAAATGAGCATAATGCAAAATTAATGGCAATGGGTGCCTAATAGGGTTTATTTTATATAGGTTATAAATGGTGGGTGGGGGACTTTAAGAGGGTCACAAGGATAGTCACATTGATGAGACCCACGATGACTAAGTACAAGCACCTCACTACAGAAACCCCAATATCACTTTATAAAATAGCATGCATAATTCTAACTCTCCCTCTTCATATTTGAGAAATTCTATGAGTAAGAAGAGATAATAATGATACAAAGAAGTTAAGAAACTAGGGGAAGTATGGATGCCACATTCGTGCACATAGATGAGATGTGCCTTAAGGATGGAGCAAATAAAATACTCAAATACAAAGCATGGAACGAAGAAAAACTTGCCACAAGGCATAGCTCTCCAATATCTAGGGTAGTCCAAGAAAGAGTTGCTCAATGCTCCAAGAAGAACATCCAATAGTCTTCAACTATATGCATCATTTAGAAGGTCACACAATGTTGAAGTGGAATTGGTTCTCAAGCCATTGATTACAGTAGGGACTAGAATCATGAAGTACCTCCCAAGAACTAGTGTTGGATTCTTGTGAGGAAGTGAAACCAAAAGGACACCCAAGATACACTAATCACAAATCACTCCTCCTTAAGGTGAGTGTCAAATATTTATAGGGGAGATTGTTGGCTTCCTCCCTCTCAAGCACCAATTACCATAGTTCCCCTTGACTGATTGACTTCAACTTGCATTAACAACTCCTCAACCCCTCCACCAAAGGTACACCAACAATGGCAATAAGTATCTCATGAGAGAGTTAAAGCGAATGCAGCTTAATACTCAAGAGGAGGCATAGGCTATCCATGGTGAAGAATCCTCCATGCCTCAAACATCTTGAGTAGTGTACTTGAAATAAAACTAAAAAGATGCTCATGCACAAGCCAAGAAGCTAATATGAATGTGCAATAAGGATTCCAAAGCACAATTCAAATCATACTACTAAACCTTTAAATCTAACACTAAGATCTACTTCCATTTCATATGAAGGCCTATTCCTTTTACCAAACACTTGATTACATAGGATCACTAGGCTCACTTTCAACTACTCAAGCTACTTGTTGTCTTCTTGTTTGACCCGCCTAATTGGGCATGCTTTTTGCATTGTGTTTCTAATTCTGGAGCCTTGATGCCCTTTGAAAATCTTCAAGTTCAAGGTGGCAACAATCTCATAATCTTCTAAGGGGGGTGGATGTGGGGTATTTATACTTCATATAATCACACACATGAACATGTCTCTTTCTATACCTAAAAGGTATTACAATTATATGGTGGCCTTGAGAGTGGTCTTGTCTTTCCAATGGATTTTCCACAAGTACTTCTAGTGTGTCTATTTGAGGATTCATATGCTTGATCATTATGACAACTTGTATAGCTAAAACACCACCTTTGTTTCTTTTGGTTGTCCATAATGTACTTTGTGATGTGTGACATCATCTTCACTAATTTGTTGTTTAATGGCATGATTGGTTTGTGCATTGTCATCTTGACATACATCAATCATGAGGCATGGACCTAATCTTCATCACCCTTAATGACCCTCCCAAACTTTACTGCCAAGGGATTTACCACAGTGTTAGTGGTTATGCAAGATTTAGATTTCGTTGAGGTCCAATTTCCTCATGTTGGAGGTTTTGTATTGAGGCAACTACATCAAATAATTATTTCAAATGATTTTTGACAAACGATTACTATTTAGGACAAATTCATTTTTTTGCATTTTCTTGCATTCATCTAATGTGCTTGTCTTGCTTGTGGATGTTCTCAGCACCCATTTTAAATCTCTATAATGTAAGCAAGATACTACTAAACATAAACTATTCATGTAATGGAAAGCTATGCATGCCTTGTTTGACATTTAATGAGAGAGAGAGAGAGAGAGAGAGAGAGAGAGAGAGAGA
Source organism: Lygodium microphyllum (assembly GCF_053477565.2). NCBI lineage: Eukaryota > Viridiplantae > Streptophyta > Polypodiopsida > Schizaeales > Lygodiaceae > Lygodium > Lygodium microphyllum. The sequence goes on from NC_141155.1 coordinate 130,783,458, forward strand.
GAGAGAGAGAGAGAGAGAGAGAGAGAGAGAGAGAGAGAGAGAGAGAGAGAGAGAGAGAGAGAGAGAGAGAGAGAGAGAGAGAGAGAGAGAGAGAGAGAGAGAGTGTGTGTGTGTGTGTGTGTGTGTGTTAACCCCAACACGAAGAAAGCAAAATGAAATAAAAAAGACGTAGGGCAAAGGTGGAAAAAAGGTAGCCCGACTGAAGAAAGAAGAGGAGGAAAGGCCAAAAGCTCAAGGGCAACCTTAAAAAGTCCAAGGCAAAAACAAAAGGAGAAAGGTGCATTTTAAAATACAAAGGCACACCCTGAAATCTTGTAAAAGAGTGCCAGGCGGTGGAAAATCCGGAAAGCTAAAACAGAAGACGAAGACAAAGGCCAAGGCAAAGAGAAACGGAAGACAAAGGCACACAAGGGAAAGCGCAAGTCAAAACTTTTGTAAAAGAGCGCAAGCGCATCATGGTTTAATTCAAGGAGCGCCGGGCTCTCACCCGTGCAATTTGTAAATGTAGACGGGCGGTGGAAAGGAAGCTAGGAAGATAGAAGGACAATGGGAAAAAGGGCCTAGCCCGGCCATGTAAAAAAGGGGAAAAGGGGATGACTGCCTAAAAGGGATTTAGGGTTTTGTATATAAAGTTGAAAAGTGAATGAGAAGCTCATTCTTGTGTTGGCAAAAAGTGGCTCTCTTCTTCTTCTTCTCTTCTTGTTCTTGCTTGCTTGAGCTTGTGCTTGAGAGAGGGAGTGTGAGAGTGTGAGGGACCGTGAGGTGGAGAAGCTCTCCATTTTCTCCTATCTTCTTCTCTTCTCTTCTCTTCTCTTCCCTTGCTCGCGGTGATGGAGCTTGGAGCGTGGAGCTTGAGGATGGAGCTTGCTTGAAGCTTGTACTTGGATCGTGGAGCTACCGGAGTGCGCGAGAGAGAAGGTAACTCGAACGGCATGGAGGTAAGCTCACTACACCCGTAGATATGGATGGCGTGTCGACTATGTGAGAGGTAGCCATTAGTGCTCGGCTTGGAACACTTGAAACAATAAGCGGTCCATGGGTCTTGGCGGTCGAGCAAAAGCTCCCACATTTTGGTTCCATTGCCGGGACCAACGAATTCAAGCCTTGAGTGCTTGCGCGCTTCGAATAATCGAGCATTGAAGTAGGGTTTTCCCCGAACTAGTGCTTGAGGTAGATAGGTAGGAAGCGAGGGGGTTGAAGATGGTATTCGATCTCCTTGGCAAGCAGTTTTTTACTTTTTTGAGATTTATGTTGTGAGATGGAGTAGTGTAGGTATTTGCTTTGTGAATTGGATGCATTAGAGTAGGAGAAAACAAAGAAAAACAAAGAAAATAAGCATTAGGGTTTACTGTTGCAAAACATGGCAAAAATTGTGTAAAAAATGGTAAAAAGCTTGCTTGTGATGCTTAAGATCGGCAAATGAGTGATTGGGGGGCATCAAAACAATACCCGAGAAGGGGCATAAGAGCCAAGAGGCCAAGGGAGAGCTCATTTGTGACCATTTGAGAGAGAGAGAGAGAGAGAGAGAGAGAGAGAGAGAGAGCCATTGCACGATTCGCTCCGATCTCGCCATCGACGAGCCTACTGCTCTATTCAGGTATATGAATCCCTTTTCCTATCCCCCTAGATAAGATCTGGAGGTTTATGCTAGCTATGATTGGTTAAATCGCAAGAATCGAGCAAGATCGACATCTCGCTGTTGTCGTCGCGTCGCGTTCGGCCCCCGTCCGAGCAGTCGCTTCTGGGCTGAGTCCCAGAATCGGCCCTCGGCCTTCTTTCGCTCGGCCCTGGCCCAAGTGCCTCGGCATGTCCCAGTGACCTCGTCCGAGTGACCTCGTCCGAGTGACCCCGTTCGAGTGACCTCGTCCAAGTCTACCCTATCCGAGTCCCGAATTCGGCCCTCGGCCCGCCGTCCGAGTGACCCACTCGGACCCTACAATTCGGACCAACTGGGCCAAGTGTAAATTTTTATCAAATTCTCAGAAATTTGACCTGACCCGGCTAGAGCTCAACATTGCAAACTGTCGAAAGTCCTTCTGACGCTCACATTTTAATTATGGCATACGGAAGTGATGAAATCGTAGGGAATAGCCGCTTAGCAGCTTGAAGTAGGCAGTAGCGAGACCTAGAGACCTAGACGCAAAGAGCTGAGAAGTTAAAACCTGATTGGCCAAAAGCAAACGAGACAACATATTAGAAAAACCCTAAACCCCAAAACTGACCCCAAAGGCTACGTAGAGCTAAAGGCACATCACAGACCCATCATTGGGCTGAAACTTAGAAGATTAGTTCAAAATTTGGCTAAACGGTCCTCCGAATTGCACATGGTGTTTACTGTAATGGCCCTATGAGGCATGGGGAGAGGTGTGGACCCTACTAGGCCTACCAGAGCTGACACCGACTAATGCCTCATAGGACCGATGAGGCATGGACCCTACTAGGCTGACACTGGCTAATGCAGCTCTTAGCCCTTATGGGGGATCTCCACAAGCACTTATGGGGAAGTGCAATATCCTTGCAAAAATTGAAACTGAAAGCTTGCATATCCTATTTCATGTTCCTCCAAATAGTGCTAAATATGGTAAGGAAACCCTCCTGGGAAGACCCTTCAAAATGTGAGGCTGGCTATGTAGCACAGAGGATACACCTGACACTACCGGGTGCAAGGATAGTCATGAACTTTAGCAAGTGTGACCTCATCAAACCTCGAGGGAAAGGCAAGCAAGGTGCTGACATAACAGTCAAGCCTGCTGACGAGAGCAAGGACTTGTTGGAAGAGTTAATGCAAGCACATGTCGAACAATGAGAACCAGTGAGTGAGGCCATTGCCTGAAATAAGAAGGTCAGAACACAATGCCAAGGACGGCCTTTGGACTTACAAATATCGTAGAAGACCCAAAAGAAGCCCAAGCCTTATAGACGAAGGCATCGATGGAGAGTTAATACAACGCCGCGATAGATATCCAAGATGTTGCTACATGCTCAAGGGTATTACGCAGGTAACCGATGGATTTGGGTACCAAAACCCCCTTTTAAACCTCCTTTGTCAAATGAAGGCCAAATTGTATCAAGAGCAAATGAGTGACCGAGCCCCTCATGGTCGAAATCAAAGAAGTGTAGGAGGAGATCTAAATGAAAAACCAAGTCTCAAGTCAAGAACAATGGAGTGACTGAGCCCCTCATGGTCGAAATCAAGAAACCCAACATGACCAATTGGAGGGTAGATACTCAGCCTAGCGTGCTTGACAAGCAGACATTAAATGTAATAGTTGAGGATACCCAAAAGCCACTAGTGCCCAAGGAGCCTTTGATTCCCCAAGAGGATAGCAGGCATCATTGGCACAACATTGCTCATGGCAAGGGTAAATGCTCAACAAAGCAAATAGCAAAATTATCTAACAGCAGTGAGCAAATCTCCCAGCCAGTGTCAAAGCCACTTAGGAGTCCCAAGTCTCCTACACCCTCTTCCCCTAAACGGACACAGGAAGCACAACACTCGTCAAGTGCGGCTACTCAATCCCAATCTCTACCTACATCAAAGCTTCCAAATGTCCAAGAGGTAGGACACGACACCACCCTTAGCTTTCAACCTAAGGATATGCCTATGCAATCCACCATGGCTAGCTCAACGGATAATCAATCTACGCAAGTGAATGCTCTAAGGGCAACAAACAACACAACCACTTTCAATTGCCGTAAGGACTTGACACCACAAAATCCACCAATAGTAGCAAGTCCACTGAACTAGTTGCTACTACTTCAAATCAGGGATCATAGCAGTCACAGCCCTGGGCCGTGACAATACCCCTTGCAGAACGTGCCCTTAGTAGTTTGCCTGTGGAGGAGGTGTCGCAACCAACTTCATTAACAACTCCAACACTTCCAAAGCGCCTAAAGCCTAGATTGGAGGAGTTAAATAGAAGGGAAGAGCTAGACTCTCCAAAAAGGGAGGTAGTTGTACCCTCACAACCTAGCAAGGCTACTCAGCAGGCCACGGCTATGTCCCATGAGGACACACCAGAGCAGGGAAAGTTGAGGCCCAACCAAGCACATCAACGGCTGACCTAGTTCAGGGTCTTGAGTCATTAAGTTATGCACCTTCACTAACCAAGAAAAAGAGGAGAAAACAACAAAAACAACAGCAGTGAGTGACAGGTGGTTGTGGACCCCAGGGGCATTGAGACCAAGAGCGTTGGAGAGCTGGGGAATAAAGCATCAAGTCCATCCACCAATGAACCCATTGACGTCTCTCCTAATAGCGGTGAAACCTCAGACACATCCGTGTGCTCTGAAAAATCAAAGCAGCCATTGCCATCAATAGTTGCTTTCAACACTCAATCCACCGGCAATAGAACTCGCAGCGACCAATCAAGAGTGGATACAACGTTGTCACAACAGGGTGACAAATCTATACCAGTCACATCCAAGGAGAACCATGAAAAAATAGCAGCAAAACCTCATGAAAAATGCACAATCCCTAAGAGCATAAGTAATCTTATCGTTGACCAATCTTGCCCATCTAGGCCTGAGCCCCTAGCTATGCTAAAGCCTAGGCAAACTCCTAGAACCTTGCATGAGATAGCAACCAAGCAAGCCCTCGTGGAACATAGAAGTGTCGCAGAATGCTTAACTGAGTTGGATGCTAAGCTCAAGGTGTTTGCATGTGTCTATGTCCTTGCGGACATGGGCGCATTCCCTAAAGGGAAGCTCGAAGAATACTTGCCATTTCCCTTATCTTGGGAAGAGCAAGAACATCTTGATGTGAGCACTATAATAGGCTCCTGTATAAATGCATGCGACTCATCTCTGGTGAGGAAGCCGATGAACTACACTTAACGGTCACATTCAATGATGTGCTCTGCCAACCAAGTCTCTTAGGGATAGAGCAACTAAAGCGACTATCAGAGGGCCGAAGTCAATTTGAACAGCGTTGATATGAAAACCGCGTTGCAATGGCCAAACTAGGAGCCTAGATCATGACAGTCTCCGAGGAGCGATTGGCCAAATCGCAGTCTCAAAGAGACCCAACCTATGTGGCACCAACTTCCCTTCGAGTGCTAACTACCATTCGCAATACGGACTTAGCTGAACCTAGCCAAGAGAACTCGTTGTTTGATAAGGTTCTCACTGAGGAGGAGTTACATGCTGCCAGTAGACTCGGACAAGGTTCCATGCTACTCGATGTTGCAAAATATCTATCGGTATTGAGTAAGCTGGCACAAGTATTGGATGCGTGTGCCACGCTCCAGTACAATCTGGAGTTCTATAATTGGTTTTTATCCTCATGAAATGACATGGATTCATGGATATGTATATAAATAAATAATGACTTTTGTGACCCTGTATAGACACTATCAACACATACAAGCAATAATAGTCAAGCACAAGAAGAAGAGTTAGGGTCAACAGGCTAAGCTCACAACCCCCCTCTCACCACATATTTAGAAGTTGCGTGACCATTTTTACCTTCAGGTGGAGGGCATGCACCCCTCATTGCCACCATGGGAAGCCTTGACCAACATCTCTGATGATGTAAGCAGGGTGTAGTTCCTTTGTATACACCTTTCCCTTTCCGATCTATCCTTGCGAGGATGAGCCTTGCCCCAATCCATGACCACCAAAACCACGTAACTCAGCATGAGCCAAGATCTGCTAATGGTTGGAGGCTAAATGAACATCATCACGGCGGCCATCCCTCTACAACAAGCATTGCACGTCCCACCCCTCCCCTTCTAGTCATATGCACTTGATAACCCACACTATGACCCCTCCCATGCGAACGGTTTTATTCCGTATCAAGGCCTAACCCTTGGTTCACATCTTGCAGGTCCCCCTACGAGAAAAACATGGAGAACCTAGGATAGCTGGCTTGTAGAGATGCTCTTTGCGGACAACGGGAACATGTAGCACACGCCCCTCCGCCGGTGCACTACGTGCCCACACTCAAAAGGTATGCAAAGAAACGAGGTCCCAAGCGACACCGCCCCGAATGAAGGCCGAAGAATCCCTGGACCAGAGGGTTGAAGCTCAAAGAAGCACACAAGATATGGCAACACCAGTTGCGCAAACCCCTAACGGACGCTCGGGCACCAAGTGCTCAAGGGCAGAAAGGGCAGCCCGGGACAGGGAAGAATTCAATGAATTGTTCAACAGCATTTTGGAAATGGTGGCGGCTCGAGATTACACCATTTATATCTTGGCTGACATATTCCCTGCCCAACCTCATGGGAGCCCCACACCAGTAGAGCCTTAGTTGCCTGACCACCCAGACTCACCCCGCCTTGTGCAAATCGAGTAGCCCCTATGATATACAAGCAACTTGACAAATCATCATGCCATAACTTTTTGTCTTTTGATGAGTAAAGGGGCAAGCTCCCCACTTGTACACACTTCCTTTACCTATCATTAATGTATGCCACGTCTTTAACAAGCAATGGAATAGGCATTGCAATTAACATCATAGCATTCTGAAAAGTTATGTCTTAACATGATTGCATTTGCTTGATGTACTTGACGCAAGTAAGCATATACTCTCATGAAGTGACAAGTGGATGCAGGATGACATAGGTCTTCGTGCAAACGTGTCAATGCCCAAGTCACCGCAAGACCACCAACCGCACAAAGAACTGCAACAAAGCCACGCTGTTGAATGCGAAAAATCACCCTTGCAAGTGCCCACATAGCACGAACCACATCATATAGTCAAACTATTTGGGTTAGCTTTACCAAGGAAGAGTTATTGGCAAATGACTTGCAAACTCTGATCTTCTCCCTAGGTTAAGGTTGCCCCTCAAAGCTATCCTTGGGGGTAGTTTGGGGAGTGCCCCGATTAGATTCTCATTCACAATCTATAGCTTATCCAAAATCTACAATGGGATGTGCAATAAGTTAAGTACAACATTATTCAAATCATACTGCTAAACCTTTAAATCTAACACCAAGATCTACTTCCATGTCAAATGAAGGCCTATTCCTTATACCGAACGTTTGGTTACATAGGATCACTAGGCTCGCTTTCAACTACTCAAGCTATTTGTTGCCTTCCTATTTGATCCATCTGATTGGACATGCTTTTTGCATTGTGTTTCTCATTCTAGAGCCTTGATGCCCTTTGAAAATCTTCAAGTTCAAGGTGGCAACAATCTCATAATATTTTAAAGGGGGTCATGTATGGGGTATTTATACTCTATATAATCACACACATGAACATGTTTCTTTCTACACCTAACGGTGCCAACAAACGAAAGGTATTCCATTTATGTGGTGGCCTTGAGAGTGGTTTTGTCTTTCCAATGAATTTTCCCTCAATACTTCTAGTGTGTCTATTTCGGGATTCACATGCTTGATCATTATCACAACTTGTATTGCTAAAATACCACCTTCATTACATTTGCTTGTAACGTACTTGGCAATGCAGGGCATCATCTTCACTAACATGTTGTTTTGTGCTCTGATCAGGAGTATGGTTTGTGCATTGTCAGTTTGACATACATCAATCATGGGGCATGGACATGGTCTTCATCACCCTTAATGGTGTGGGACCTTCCCAAACTTTACCACCACCACCAAGTGATTTACGACAGTGTTAGTGGTTATGCAAGATTTAGATTTTGTTGAGGCCACATTTCCTCATATTGGAGATTTTGTATTGAGGTAATTACATTCAATAATTATTTCATATGATTTCTGACAAATAGTTAATGTGAGGAGAAAAGACTTTTTTTTCATTTTCTTACATTCATCTAATGTGTTTGTCTTGCTTGTGAATGTTCTATACCCAATCGAAATCTCTATAATGTAAGCAAGATTTCACTAAACCTAACATATTCAAGCAGCTATACATGCCTTGTTTGATGTCAAGAGAGAGAGAGAGAGAGAGAGAGAGAGAGAGAGAGAGAGAGAGAGAGAGAGAGAGAGAGAGAGAGAGAGAGAGAGAGAGAGAGAGAGAGAGAGAGAGAGAGAGAGAGTGTGTGTGTGTGTGTGTGTGTGTGAGTGAGTGTGTGTGTATGTGTGTGTGTGTGTGCGTGCGCGCATCAAAAGATCATGCATTCAATTAGCAACAAGACAAAGTAAAACACAAACAAAATTGATGAGGACAAATAGAAAGCAATGCAATAACACATGAAGATCATAGAGAGATCACACAAGGCTTAGCAACAAGACAAAGTAAAACACAAACAAAATTGATGAGGACAAATAGAAAGCAACTCAATAACACATGAAGATCCTAGAGAGATAATGCTAGGAGGCATATTTCACGGTGGATTCCATGCCACGGTGGATTCCGTGAGGTTTTACGGTGGATTCCATAAACTTTGATTATCGGGGCTCATACACAAAGTGGATTCTTTGTGCGAGAAGTCGATGGGGACGCCTATCCTTTTCGAGCATTTCGTTAATTTAGTGTGTACAAGGGTGATTCCATAGCGGGTGATTCCGCAAAATACATATTAAATTAATAAACGTTTATGAGTTTAGAGTGCGCACTCATGATAAATTAAGGTTAGGATTGATTTCTAACCAATTGATTTATTTATGTAGCTGAAGACTACTAAGTATTCACTTTTGTCAGTTTAATTGTATTATTTTACTAACGATGTGTAGAGATAGCAGCAGTGGCGAAGAAAAGCATTGGAGGATAGCGTGTATTCGAGTTATCACCTATATTTTGATGGGCACATACCTTAGGCATGGTGCCTATATTTTGTCGTGCCTATTTATTAAGGTGTTGGATATTTATTTATTATTTTTATATGTGCATGGGCGCACGATTATGATATTTGTATTTGAACATTGTATTGGGTATGCTTGACTTCTTGGGCACCCACCCATTAGCTTTATTTCTATTTAGCACTAAAGCAAACTCAAAAGCCAAAAGCGTGCTATTTTGTAATTTGGGCTATTATTTGAGCTTGAAGATGATTAATACAAAAAAATACATGCTTTGTGGAGCGCTCACACAAGGCATGGGGGGAGATTGCACCCAATTGGTCTCTTGTTCATCTCGTGCATGCTTTCTACCTAGAGTTTTGTGCAAAAAGTAGAGTTCTTTTGTTCTTGGGGACCTTCCGACGCTCACTACGTGCACTTACGGCATCCGATCTGTGCACTAGTGGTATCAGAGTGAAGCTGAGATCGAGAGCTTCCAATCGCTACCCATCTTGTGCGAAGGCGGAGCTCCTAGAACGATCGAGTTCTACAGTCAATTTCATTACGAATGGTCAATACAGGTGGATTCCTGGCAGTCAAGAACCTCTATCTACAGCCTCTGATCGCGAAGGACCGGCTTGAGGAAGCGGAGGACCATGTCAATATCTTCTTCAATAAGTCGTTTTGTAACAGAGAGTACAGATAAGCTTTATCTCCATATCCACAAGTTCAATAAGCTTTAAAATAAAGCTTAGGGAGTTAATAGTAAGCTTTATAAAAGCTTACTTAAAAGAATTTCATCGACCAGTATCGCGACATGCTGACGCCGTGATCAGTGGCGGCGGAAAAAATGCCCCCCCTCAAAATTCGTCGTCAGTTTCAGTGTTACTAAGCTTAAGTTACTTGAGCTTTATAAAAGCTAAATCATCTAAGTAATCTCCAAGTTCCTCAAGTTCTATCACTCTGCAAGTTTACCAAGTCTGCAGAGATAAAAACTGACTTACCTCAATTACTCCTATAAGGATTGTTCCTGCGCAAAAGCACAGAACTACAAAATTGTTCCCTAGAAGACTCTGTTCGTATACGCAAACTTATTGAACCAATTTCAGCACACGTAGAAGATCATATGCAGTTTCAAAGAAGATTACAAACCCTGCAACTGCAAAAGACAAAGATCGTGAAAGCCAAACAAAAATCTATAAGCCTTGTATACGCGATTTTGAGCTACGCTCATCCCGCTAATTGGATTTTGAGAGTGTGAGGTCTTTTGGATTTTTACAGGATGACGGAACAAAATATGGATGATTTAATGGCTGAAGGCGATCTTCATGAACCTATGATGGAATAAAAATTGGATTTAATTATGATGCAGCTTGATGAAGAATGAAGAGCCCGATAAGATTTGCAAGTTCAATTGGCCAATTTGCAACGATCTACCACCGATAAAGATGGACCACAACCGGAAGATCTTATCCGACGTACCATCGATGCGATGCTCGAAGCTCAATCCATCCGCAAAGAAACAAAGATAAGTAAAAGAAATTTCAAATTCCGTACTTTCAATGGAACTTGAGATGGAAAGACTGTACTTGCATTCATCAGTCAATTTGATGATTACTTTCATGAAGAGTCATACGCTGAAAAAGACAAAATCAAATGTGTCACTAATCATTTAGTCGATCGAGCATCTCTTTGGTGGACCGTGGTTCGTAAGAGTATTGAATGTCCCACTGCCTGGGAGAGTTTCAAAAAGAAGTTTCTGCAGAATTTCCTTCCTCCTCAATTCCATGAAAAAGCCATAAAGCATTGGGATCTTCTACAGCAAAGAGATCGTGAGCCTATTTCCCAATACACTGAATGTTTTTGGAATGCCCTACTGCAACTCAGAATGCTTGAAGACGTACTTGAAGCGACTCACAAGCGCAAGTTTATGTCTGGATTACTTGGACGTTACTACGCTGAAGTCAATATGTTTAAGCCTACAACCCTTGAAGATGCAATTTCCTTGGCTCATGACACTGAAGACAAGATTCGAGGAAGAGACAAACATTCACAACAATTTCAAGCAAATGGTAACTATGGTTCTAAGCAATTCAATTCGAATTTTAGAATCATGTGAGCTACTGAATTCGTAGTCCCTTGAGGTAGAGTACACATCCGGACTAGGCCAAGAGGCGTCTTCATTGTGGTAATGTCTCGGCTCTCCAAAGCAAGCTGAAATTGGTCATAGCCTGAATATAAATCTCCCATGGAATAGATTGCCCTACCTGTAAAAGCTTCAGCAAACTCATCCACAATTGGCCCTGATCCAACATTTCTAATAATGACTTTATTGACGGATTGTGGAGGTTTTCAATAGGAAAGATAGTGGCGGTAATTGGATTTGTGATAAGTACTATAAGTTGGATTAGATTTTGATGCACCCAAGTACTCGAGAGGGAGTTTCAAGGTCAGGTGTAAGGATGTTGCAAACCCTAGCAAACATTGGAAAGGTAGAATTTTAGAGTTCAGAAAAGTGTTCAATGGAACAAGTATAGTAATAGAAGTGTTGATCCAACATGTTTATACGCACAAACAAATCTCTGTACACGATAACAACTACATTGCAAATTATAAACAAAACAGTAAGTTTTTAAATTTTATCATTGTTTATTCTTTTGATTCAGAGTTGTTTTTAAAAATCTTTACAGTATTCTAACTCAATCTTGTTTTACTAACAGCTCTATATCACTGCGAAAAGAAGCGGGACTAGGATACAAAATTATATGTGGTGGTTTGGGCGTATAATACGACGTTTAAATGAGCCACTGGCCACACCCCATTCAAATTAGTTTACGGGGAGGAGTGTGTATTGCCCTTAGAAATTGAGTTGTCGACCATTAGATTCACAATCAATCATTCTCTAGGTGATGAAGATGCCCTATTTGAGCTATTTACGACTATAGCCCACTTAGACGAGCTCAAATTACAGAGTTTGTTGCACCAAGAGGTAGCTAAGCATCGGATGAAGCGGTTGCATGATCTGAAAGCGAAGAAATATAATTTTAAGAAAGGGCAGTTAGCTCTATATTACGATGCGCGTAGAGAGCTATTTCCAGGAAAGTTGGAACCTAGATCGGATGGCCCTTACAAGATAGTTCAGATAGGTAAAAATAAGTCCACAGTTCTATTAGCTGATCTACAAGGAGTGGAATTTAAGAATAAGGTTAATCTTAATAAGATTAAACCTTATTATTTATAAATATGCTAATGCGCTAAATGCATTGCAAGTCCATGCTGGGGCTGATCGGAGACCTGCGGCAGGAGTGCTTAAATTGGTTGATGTGGGGCAGTTAATTCCTTATTTGGAGCACCCATATCTCAAGGAAAGATATCATCAGGGGAGGCTTATCTGGTGGAGCAAGGAACATAAAGTGATTGAGTGAGAAGACGGTACCTTTGTGTAGGAAATTAAAGTTTTCTGCCATCACTGCTTACAAATCTTGACAAGCATCCCTATTGAGTTTAATGAAGAAGGTGCGATGGAGCCGTTAGTTCATCCTCTAAATATGTTGAACTTTTATTATCATAATTACGAATAGGGGAGTTATTGATTGGCTGGTGGTGTGAATCCATTATGGATGTATACATTATACTTTGATGGAGCGTCCAGGGGCCCTAATAGAAAAGGAAGTGTTGAAGTACGAGATCCCCGACGTAGAGTTACAATGCAATTAGCTACTTACCTCGGGGTATGATTCACTAACAACATGGCAGAGTATAAATGCCTGATTATGGGATTGAATATTGCTAAGAAAGGTGGTATTCGGCGGTTGTTAATAAAAGGGGATTCCCAACTGATCTTAAATCAACTCAATGGGACATATACAGTCCGGAATCCTCTCCTTCATATGTATCATCAAACTGCTATAACCCTACTTGATGAATTTGAGAGCATATCTCTTCAGCTGATTCCACGTTATTGGAATCAGTTTGCGGATTTCTTAGCTAATTTTGCTTATGAAGAGGACCTCTTTTTCAACTGTGGTCCTAGTCCGGATGTTGCTATTGATACTGAGACAGGACCTGGTCGCTTTGTGGGGAATGTTATCCGACCACGTGTTATATGGTAGGTGATGGGCTGATATGGGTAATGCAAAGAGTAGCGAAGACCCATCTATCGTTGTTATCTTGGACCCATAGGTTGATCCGACGACATGTTACGAGTACGCCTCTTGCTACATATGCAGGAGGTATGGGCCATAATTTGATGCATTTAGTTTAGGGCTGAGAGCCCTATTTTTCCCCTTGGAATGGAGCGTATTTGCATATATTTGCCTTCTTCTAAGGAGGGATCTCTATGAGCTATTTTGTTTGATTCCATTAGGCCAAGAGGGCCAGTAGCTTTAAGTAGTTAATGTATGATTTCTTTAGGCCAAGAGGGCCAGTTTTAATAATCTATCTCTTTAGGCCAACAGGGCCCATTAGGTTGCAGTGAAAAGTGCTATTTCTTTAGGTCAAGATGGCCCTATCTCTATTTGGTGTAGGTACATTTAATGCTTTGTTGTTCTAGGGATTGCGCCATATAGGTTGACGAAGTCGCTGGAAGGAGCCTTTGCTGTGAAGAAGCTTCTTGTGACCATTCCAGGTGGTTTCGTTCCCTTTTCTAGTTTTTTTCCTTAAGCAATTAATGATATATGTGCGTGTAAGGGTTACTTTCTTTTGTTTATTGGGGACCGACACTCAAGGCATGAAGTCCCAGGTTTAGGCTCTGTATGTTTCAGGGAGGTTTGAGTAGTCCTTGCCTCCTACAAGGCATAGTCAGGAATTGTAAGACCTGTTTTAGATGGGAGTTCTAGTGACCTTGTTCTGCTGACCTGCTAGGCAACCGTTCTAGGAGTTCTTGCTTAGTTGTGAGGCAGTTAGAGAAGCCTACTAAGATAATGATGGAAAGAGACAAAACTCTAAAAATATGAAAGATAATATATAAATATACGAAGGTGTGTAAAAAGGGGTTTTAACCCCTATAAAAATTGAAAAGGAAAGAAAGAAAAATCCTTGAGATGTTGTTTATTGCCTTGTGAAGGCCTGGTAGGTTCTTGGGGATGAGTAAGACCCAGGGCCGATGCCTTGTCTTCCTTGGGGTGGCATCTTGCCATAAAAGAAGAGAATAAAAGAAGGTTGGAGTGAAAATAAAAGTGAGCGTCAGAAAAGTATTAAGTGTCGCCTTGCGAGGGCTTGGTAGGTTTTTGGGTACCAAGACAGGACCTGAGGCCGATGCCCTATTCTCCTTCGGTCACTACGCTCAGCTCCCTCCTTTTTACACGCTCGAGTATGGAAAATGAGAGGTTAAAAGAGTAATGTGCTAAAAGAAAATATCTTTTGATCGAGCTATAAGAGTCCTCGCCTAAGGGAAGCTCCTGGTTGAGTTGTCCTTAGTTAGGTAGGTAGTTCAGACCACCACTTAGGATGACCTCTTTGATAGTTCTTTTTAGCTTGGCTACGTTGCAGAAATTGGTTAGTGACTAGCTTCGGGCCTTCTATAAATTATGCTGGGCCTACTCCTCATGGATTTCATGCCTTGGTTTTGTCAGGGGTAGGGTATGAGTTGTGATGTGTTGTGTTGTGTATTTTTTGTATCAGCTTGATGCTCCTTTTTGTTGTTTATGTGCAGATCTATTCGTGGGATTCGACGGGTTGAGTTGCCCTATCCCATGGGATCGCCAATGAGACAGATGATTTTTGATGCCGAGAAGTGCTTAAAAATAGCCAAAAATTACGAATATCCGAGGAAAAATAGAGTTCGTCAAAGGCGGCGGTGGAAATCAGTACGATTTTAAGCAGCAATGCTCAGAAATGCTTAAAAGACCCACTGAATGACAATCGGGGAATTTTCATAAATTTTTGGCATGCAAGACAAGACCTTGGGAGATGCCGGACAGCGGAGGACTTCAAGATGAACACCCAGGATTTTTCACATCAAGAATCAGACATCGGACGAGGAAGAGGGAGTGCCCAAGAGGCCAAGCCCAAAATGCCAAGTGTGGAAATGGACTTTAGGAGAGCCCAAAGGGTGTGATCCTTTGGGGCTAGCCCCAAAATCAAAATTTGGGGGGGGGAGGGGCTGCATTTTTTTCGCGAGATGCAGAGAAGGCATCATGAATCCACGATTTGATGGAAGGGGCTATGGCACTTACAAACAGGGCCCCCAACTGACCGGATACATGATCTATATCCTATCTTTGCTCTCTATTGCCGGTCTCCACTCCTCAATTGGCTGCCTGTTGTGGAGATCAAAAACCAGTCTTTCTCTCTCCTCTCTCTCTCTCTCTTGCATAGAGGTAATTCATGTGCAAGAAATCAAGAAGAAGAGGGGCTGAAGGATGCTTGTCCGATCAGATTGCTTCAAGATGAAGTGGAGGTTGAGAAAAGAGGTTCAGCACTGAAGAATGGTTTCTGGTCGGTTCATGGGCTGCTCAGAATAATTATTAAAAAAACCACAACACGCAAGACATGCGATATGCTCCAATTTTATGAAGAAATTTGCTTGTTTTTGTTGTTTCATTGTCCAAATGTTGTTCATATGCGATGAATTTTTGTTTGAACCTTATTTGCATCATGTTTGAGGGCTGTAACTACAGAAATGCTGAACCCGTAATGATTTAGAGTCGTTATTAATTCTTTAAAATCCGTAAAATGTCATTTTCAATGGAATTAGTGGTTTTTTTCGATTTTGCGTTGGAGAAAAGGAATGGAAATGGGATAAACTCAGAGAAAATGTTAAGCTTCAGTTAAGATAATAAGCCAATGAAAATAAATAAAAAACTACCTATTTTTCATGAATAATAAATAGAAAAAAATAGCAAAAATAGAGAAAATTGGGATTTTTGCGCTCAAAAAATATGAAAAAATAAGATTTATGTGCGTGAATGTTTGACGAGGTTAAAGCATGGGGTTAAGCTTGAGTTTGGCCTTGTCCTTTGTGTTATAGTCTGTGTTTATTGCTTTTTACATACAAAAATGATAGAAAACAACCATTTACACCTATGCACCGCAGCAACACCTAAACGTTGAGGGGGGATGAAGTTTGTGTGACAATCTAATTGCTGAAAAGATACAAATTTTGATTTTCCTCTTTATGCATAGCATTTAGGGATTGTTCCATAATTAAATATAGGCGACTAGTAGCACGGAAGTTCTGGTGCTAGTCCCTAAAGCAGTGCAGCACGTAACTCTTAGTTAAAATTCATGAAAGGGCTATTTTCCACACCTCACATGGCTGGTTTTTTTAAAATCATAAAACGGTTATGCACAATCGTCATACACCTTACATCAAGCATGCCACGTGGTATCTCTTGGAATGCATTGCAATTGATTGATAAACTTTGACCAACGCTGAGAGGATAGGAAACCTAAGTTGTAGGTTAGACGGGCGCTTCCATTGGGGAAAGTTTTGTGAGGCAAATCAAAATCTCCTGGAATGCTGGATTATGAAAGAGTGGAGTTTGTGTGAATGTTATATGTGTTAGCGATGCATCTTGGGGCTAATCCCGGAGGTATAGGAGAGTCGCATTGGAGTTGCGGCAATCAGCCGAGAGGTGCTTCCCTATGTGTGTATTACGAGGCATTATGCCTATATGTTATGGGATCTCCCTCTGAGGAGAAGGGAAGGTGAACATTGGACTACATATTGGATACAAACGCAAAATCGTCATAAGTATTTAGTGCAAAGTGAGTTTTAGATGCTCCTAGCCCGTGAGGCCGTGTGGTGGGTTTTTCTGTCATATGCATGAGGTCCGGCTAGTGCCATAGCCAATGCCGACCCATTTTAGGTCCCATTATACATTCAGTAGGGCATGCAAATAAAACTTCATTTTTGTTAAGTGAAGGTTAATGTAAGCCTTAGAAGGCTAATTTTGGATGGAGGGGGGGTACTATTCATGGCCTCTTCTCCATGATTTTTGGAGAACTTCAATAGGTTTGAGAAGGAAATGCGATATGGTTGGAGGAGGCTATTATTGCATGGAATGATGATTTTATGAGAAGAACAATAGTTGGATTTCATGGAGATTTTCAAAAGCAATCAAAGAGAAATGGGAAGTCCAAATGTTGTAGAAAACATGATCTGAGATAGGGGCAAGCCATCTAATCTTACGGGTGGTTGGTATTCAGAGGATCTTGAGGACTCTAATTGTGGGGGAATAAGACTTTGCATGATTTTTGAGGTATAGAGAGAAGAAATATTATAAACATTATCGTAGGCAACATCACAATATAGACGAAAGTAGAATGACATGAAGTAATTAAGGCAAAAGTTTTAGTATGAAAAAGACAAGATGATTGAATTGTTAGTTGCAATTTTTCATGGTGATGGAGCTTATTCTAATGTGGATTTTTTCTCCTTCAGGGCTTAGAAGTGAAGATTGTGGACATAAATGACTTGATCACAACCTATTTAAGCTGGTATGAAGATTTCCTTTATTAAAGGCACTGGATCTTTTACTGTAACATGAAGTTGAGAGTGGGTGATTGCAATTTTAATAATGCTTCTCAATTGAGAGCAATAGTGACTATATGTAGTGAACAGAATGTAGATAAGGTTGAAGAGCACCCTACCACCACACAAAAAGAACCATGAACCGGCCAAGAGAGGCTGCAAATACATTGTTGGCCATAAAACCTACAAGAAAACCCTCTTTTTCTCACCAAGAACCATGCCTCAAAACATACAAGGAGATGGCACACAAGAAATAGACAAATGAAAACCCTCCTCACCATCTTCCTCTTCCTTACTCTCCATAAAATTTAGCAATGAAGCACAAGAGAGAAAAACAAGAACAAGAAGGCAAGTGTTGTGCCAAAATGAGGAAGAGGGAAATGAACCAGAAGGAGAAGATAAAGGAAGAGAGATATGTAACCACCTCAACGTCCCACCTCCCCAAATCCCATGGCTGCAACCACCTTTCCTTTTTCTTGATATTAAATTGAGTTTGCATACATAGACTAAGGTTTTAGAGACCCCTCATATTTGAAATAGGACAAAGGTGTTTGACCTTTTCTTTTCCTAGCACAATACTTTATAATGTGAGCCTTTTGGACTACACATTTTACATTGCTTCATAAATGATTTTTTACAAGAGAGTACAAAAGCAAAATGTCATTTCATAAAAGATGTTTCTATGTTGAGCACATTTTGGTGCCTATATTTACACAAATTTCCTAGTTATCATTCCTCCCATGCTTAAGTGTGAAGCGTACTTGCGAACAAATTTGAAAAAGAACCACAATCAGCACTTGAAAATCCTTCATCTTTATCTTCATCCTGGATATTTTCTTCATTGTCTTTGAATTGCAATTGGATAGGGAAGGAAAATAACACACAAATAGAAAGACACAACTAGGTCATAAAGCCTAGGTTACAAGCACACCAAATCAAATGACATAGATTACAAAAGATAGAGTTTTTCAACAAATTTGCATACGAGGATGGGCACTACACTCATCATAGAAAGAAAGATAATCACTAGTGAAGCACATAAGAAAACCTGAGAAAGATAATCATTCAATGTACCCTCACTAAAGATACAACAATATAGTTCTCTACCCGATTAGAAAGGAAAGAAATGTAGATTTTATTCATAACATAGCTTTTAGAGAAAACAAAAAAGAAAAGTCAGGTGTGTATTGAAGGAATGTAATATTGGGAAGAGAAGAGAAGAGAAGATGGAAAGAAGCTGCATGTAAATGGATTTTAGGAAGGGTTATTTTGGTCAAAGGTTTTAAATCTTAGCTTTATTGTGTGGCAAAGAAATTAAAGATTAATTAGATAATTGTGTTGAACAGATGAGGAAAGAAAAGGACGACGCTTGTCAGCAGACACACTAATGGAAGAAGGGAAAAATCTATTTGCCATATCCTCGCTGCACAACAATTGTAATGTGCCCACCTATCGGCTCTGTCCAAGCATGTTTTAGCGGTCCATCGAGAAAAAAATCTAAGCGTCGCCGCCCGGCACTCCCAGGGAATGTTTCAGGGTTTGTCGCTATCGAAAGGTCGAATCCATCAGGGATCAAAAGTAGAAGGAAATAGAGATAGGAGATGGAAGAGAAGATAGAGAATACACAAGTGGTAAACACTACAAAGACAAAGCACAATGAATTGAATCAATATGTATTGAAAGAACCTGGAATCTTCGCACTACTCATAAGCAATCTCCAAGCATTAGATCTCCTGGAGCTTCTTCTTCGTAGAACAAAACATGCATAAAAATTGCAGCTCCCTCTCTGCTGCTCAGAACCCAAATCTGATGGCTCCGTTGGCTCCAAAAGGGGGGTAAAACCCTAGGACACCTACTCAGGATTCCCAGATTACTCATTCTTCTTCTTTTAGTTCAATCTCTAGTTTTCGGCTTGTTTAGAACGATCGCGACGTGCATGATTTTGTCCATCTGTCCCTCTTATGAAAATCCCATAATTGGCTGAAAAAGAAGCTAGCTTTTTGCATGCCATCCTAATCTAGAAGCTTTTTCTAACTTTTTTTATTTTTACAATAAATAATATCAAAAATAGGCTAAAATTATCAAAAAATATAGTATTTTTGGATAATCCATGCAACTCACACTAGTACTAATGGCTAAGATCACATTGACTCTCTAGATCAATAAAGAAGTCGGATGATGATGCATTCCATACTTTTTCACACTGTGTCCTCATAACATCACAATATCCGCCCCCTTTGAACCTACACATCCTCTGGTATGTGCCAAAATCCTAGTTGTCACGGAATTCTGAGTCCTCCTCATCCTCTGTAACCATATCCTTTGCTTCTTCATCTTCCATATCTTCATGGCTAGCCCCTATATCATGACCACTATTTTCTTCCAATTCCGCCTTTTGAATAATTTGATTTTTTTCCTGCTACCGAAAGTTTGATGGCTGTCCCATCTAGCTCATTTAATGCATAAGTAGCATTATCAAACACATGTATTACCACATAGGGTCCAAACCATCTTTTGGAAACTTTACACATGGTACTTTGCTAGTTGTCTAAATTGCTATCATAAACCAATGCCCAATCCCCATCTTGTATGGTTCTTGGTCTCAGTCTATGTCTTTTGTCAAACCATTTCTTGTTCTGCATCCTTGCTGCCCTTAACTTTGCAATTGCTGCCTCTATGTCTTTTGACTTTCTTTCCAACTATCTAATGCATAAGGCCAACACCTCCTCTCAATTCAACTCCTCCTCCCAAGGTAACACACTCCATGTGACTGTCATCTCTTCTATCGGCATGATAGGTTTTTGGTCGTACATTAATTCTGCAAGCGTATATCCTGTAACAACACTATGACTTGTTCTATTGGCCCACAAAGCATAAGGGAGCAATCGTGGCAACTCTTTTACCTTCTCTCCACATGCTTTTGCCAATGCCTTCACAATAGGTGGATGACCTCTTTCACTTTTTCCATTTTCTTCAGGGTTATAGGCTGAAGTTAAAGCAAGCTTTATCCCCAACCATGCAAAGAAATCATGAGCTTCATCTGCATCCAACTCACCCCTATCTGCTGTAATTTTTCTCACACAACCATACCGACAAAAGATCTCTTCTAAGAGAAAAGTACACACAGCATTTGTTGTCTTAGTACGTAAAGCTTTTTCTTCCACTTGATTAGTCAAGTCTTCACGAGCAAGCACAAGATACCTCATTTGCCAAAGACTTGTTGGCATTGTGACCAAATCCACCACCCACTTAAAATGAAGAGACAATGGATATGTGGGTTGCAATCCATCCTGATGTCTCACAGAATACATTTGACATGTCGTACATGTTTCCACAAAGTGAGCAACATCCTTATACATAACTTGCCATCGATATCTTTCTTTGATCTTTGTAAAAGTACCCCAAACACCTCTATGACCATCCCACAAGCTTTCATGAAATTCTTGCATTACTTTTACTTGTGAAACTGTGTCACTCACAATGGCATATCCTGTTTCTTTTTAGCATGTTTCCATAAGTATCCATCTTTTAAAAAAACCACATACACTTTCCTCTTGATTTTCTTAAACTCCTCATCTGACCATTCATCTCTCTTTGTTAATGTACTGAGGTATTGACCAATACTCAGCCACTCTCCTGCATATTTGTCTTCCAAAAACACTTCTACACAAGATACAAAACATCTAAAGTGTCTCCTCTTTGTTTTCCAAGCTTCTATTAATGCTGTAGAAACACCTTGCATTGCTGAATTCACTCTTGCAACATCATTTTCAGCCATAAGAAAGTCATCTTCTTCCTCCTCATCCATCATCCCATCTTCATTCTCATAACGTGCTCGAGATAACTTGTCTGCCACCACTGGGTTATCTCTTCCTGCAATATGCTGAAATTCAGGGTTCAAATATTTGATATATGCAATCCACATGAGCATAGCAATGTCCGGAGTAGCATAACCAATAATCATACCCAATACCGACAAACAATCAGTCTGAATGACTACGTGAGCACCCATAAAATACTCCTTATCACATTTAAGGGCTGTCACAATTTTCCATAATTCTCTTTTAACCTGTGGATATCTTCTTTGTCGTTCAATTAATACTTTAGCACTAAAGAGAATTGCATATCTTTGCCCTTTCTCATCATCTTGCCCAATTGCCCATCCAATCTCGATTGGGCTTGTATCAATAGTAATAATGATAGGCTTTCCATGTGAATAGTCAACCTTTCTCAATGTAGGAGCAGATTTTAAGAGTTGCTTCAATTTCTTAATTGCTTTCTGATTCTTCCTTTCCCAATGAAATTTCTGACCTTTCCTTAGAAGCTGATAAAGAGCATCGGCTACATGTGCAAAGTGAGGAATCCATATCAAATAGAACACATGCACCCAAGAATCTACACGCCTCTGATACATTCGTGCATACATCTTGCATTCTATCAATCCCATCTATTTTTGCTGGTGATGGCCTTCACCCATAAGGCCCACACATATGCCCAACAATCAAAATCTCTTCAACTCCAAAGACAGACTTTTGTCCAGAAACAGTTAAATGCACCTCTTTTAGATGTGTCAAAATCCTCTCACAATCCACAATATGGTCTACCACAAACTGTCTGCATCCATGTGCATCCATCTCTTCATTATTTTCATCCATTGCACACCCTTTGATTGGGACATCATCCAAGAAGGGCATAGTCAATTGTGATATAAAATCACTAAGTACCCTATTCATAGTATTTGTCATGTGTGCCACTGAGTTTGTTGCTCCCTGTGGGAGAATACACATCCGTACTAACCCCAAGGGAGTCTTCATGGTTGTGATATCATTGCTTTCAATTGCAAGCTGAAACTAATCATAACCCCAGTAAAGATCACCCAAAGAATAGATCACTCTGCTTGCAAAAGCCTCTACAAATTCATCAACCACAAGACCTGCACCTACATTTCTTATGGTTACTTTATTTACCGATTGCATGTATTGAATAAATCTCAAAGGCCCATTCTTTTTGGGCACAGTAAACCAACGATTTGAGTAAGGGGCTGAAGAAGGCTCCAAGATCTTCATGCGAATCTTTTCATTCAACAAATCCATCAGCTTTGGCAAGTAAGCTTTAGGCACTAGAATAGGCCTCAAGTTCCATGGTACATGTGGCACTGTAAATATGACCATAGGAGATACAACATTTGGATCCACACAACCTATTTCACTTGGCTGAAATGCAAATGCCTTTCCATGTCTAGCTAACATTTGCATAAAACAGTCTCTCTCAGTAGCTCATTTTCTGCATGTATAGTTACCAATAGTAAATACATGCTTCATTTCATCAAGAGGCGAGTACACCCACTGAACAACACTACTGTAGCCCCGCATTATAGTAGTGCTTAATGAAAATCCAGGTCTTTGAATTCCCTTGCATTTGAAACCAAAGGAGACTCTCGAAGTGTATCCTGATTTCTAGGATGATTAACACAAACAGTAAGAAATTGCACTTGTTTTCTCCCATCCTTGCTTCTGACTCTTGCATAAGCAGAACCATCATCAAGCACCTTTGTTTCCATATGCACACCTGTAATATAGGGCTGTCCCAAAATCACTGCATATGAGGAATTATCTTGCACAAAGAAGTGTTGCTCTTCCTATACATCACCAATCGTCACTTTTACATTAGGACATGCAGCATAGAGCTCCTCTGAAGAATTATTTGCAGCCCTCATTCGCCAACCATGATCAGTGTCTACAAGCCATGCACCATTTACATACAATCCACGCTCAATGACATTTATCTCAGACCCATGGTCAAGTAAAGCAACACAAGGAGTTTCACGCTCCCCTATTTTCACTACCATTTCAGTGGTAGCTCTAGCCCAATGATTTCTTATGTAGTGACTTCGAGAAATAAATCCTAGAGTCTCTTCTCCATATTGTTGCATTTGCCTCACTCCACTATGCATATTGCTACAAGACTGCATTTTCAGCCACTTTTTTCTCTTGCATACACTGAATATGCATCTACCGCTGATTCCCAACTAGTTATGCCATGAATATCTTGCCCTGCATGGGACATTTCACTATCAGTGACCTTTCTCTTTTCAGTTGCATGTAAAGGATGTGTCCATATTTCAGCCTTTGGACCAACCATCACTTGGCCATGCATTCTATCCAACTGTAGACCAAAAGTAGAAGCATGTACCATTGCATAAGCATTTTGGATAGCCAAGTCTTCCAACAACTTATGCATGCCTCCATTTCCAAAATTCAAAGCAAGAGGCAATCCCGTTTCTTGTGCATGGATCTTGCCATATTTCCAAAAGATGAGCTGTCGTGCCAAGGCCTCCTGATAGGCAGCACAATCCTTTCTCTCATGCTGCAAACTGTCACACCAAATACATCTTTTTCCAGGCTTAGGAACTACTGCCCATCCCCTTTCCTCTTGTCCTTTTTTGTCCAATTTTGCAACCTTCAATTGAAGATCCCGCATGCCTTTGACCAATTCATCTAAGATATCTTCCCTAACAGAGGGAACAATAGCAGGTACAGCCATAGGGTTAGCCACAGAAGTAGGTGGCTTACTGGATACATTAATTGTCTTGCCCATAACAATGGGCAAGCTAGAGACATGCAAGCTTTCTCTTCTTCTATGCTTCTTCACAAGTGCAGTAATAGCTTCCTTGACATGTCTCCACTCTGTTTTCAAACTTGTCTCTGTAGTGTGATCCTCTAGCAAATCATCAAGCTTCTCTTGAAGCTCAAGATCAGCTATAACAATTCTGTAGCCACAAGACCCTTATTGGGTTGTAAAACCCACTTTTGAAAAGTCTTGCACGTAACCAAACTGGTGTCCTCAATGTAAAATTCTTCCCTGAGTGTCTTCTTGAAGGCTACCTAGTCAGCATCCTGCAAGTATAATTCAGTAATTTGTGCTTTCAGTTTATGAACAATAATACATAAAAAATACCGGCTCCATGCAGATTGAGCCATCCAAAGAATTCCATCTTCTGAGCATAGGTATGTATATATGCAGATACATTCCTGCCATTGAATAACTTCACCTCACGCTCAACTGCTTACAAAGCATTCATCACAACACTTTCTGTTTGTGCTAAAGCTTGCATCACCTATTGTTGTTGTTGTACTTGCATAAGCATATTTATATTTTGCACCAACTGTTGCAAAACATCACTGGAGATTGTATTCGAAGATTCTCCCATCTTGTCTTTCCTTCTTCTGACGACCTTTCACGTCGAGTTCACCAATGTCGGAGGTGTTTTTGTCAAAATGTCAAATCCACCGGGGATTAGAAGTAAAAGGAAGTAGAGATAGGAGATGGAAGAGAAGATAGAGAATACACAAGTGGTAAACACTACAAAGACAAAGCATAATAAATTGAATCAATATGTATTGAAAGAACCTGGAATCTTTGCACTACTCAGAAGCAATCTCTAGGCATTAGATCTCCTAGAGCTTCTTGTAGAACAAAACGTGCATAAAAATTATAGCTCCCTCTCTGCTACTAGGAACCCAAATCTGATGGCTCCGTTGGCTCCAAAAGGGGGGTAAAACCCTAGGACACCTAGTCACGGATCTCCCAGATCACTTCTTCTTCTTTCAGTTCAATCTGCAGTTTTCAGCCTATTTAGAGCGATCGCAATGTGGCGCGCGATTTCGTCCATCGCATGTCATCCTAATCTAGAAGCTTTTTCTAACTTTTAGGATTTTTACAATAAATAATATAAAAAATTGGGCCAAAATTATCCAAAAATCTAGTATTTTTGGATAATCCATGCAACTCACACTAGTACTAATGGCTCAGATCACATTGACTCTCTAGATCAATAAAGAAGTCGGATGATGATGCATTCCATACTTTTTCACACTGTGTCCTTATAACATCACGGCACCACCTCCCAATAGAACGTTTACGACTAAACCCACTAGGATCGACATGAAATTTGGGTTCCTAGAGGCCAAGGTCTTCTAACAGCATTCTAGCGTCGGATCCTGGACATCTTACTTTACGCAGAGATACCCAAGCCGAACCAGACCCATGTCGCACTTGGTTAAAAGAGAATGGGAAATGAGAGGGATGCGTTGCTCAACCTCTCTACCTGTAGGGCATAATCCCATTCCGGTCCCCTAAAACGGCATGAAACGGGTTCTAACTTAACAATACCTAAAGTCATCGTCAGTAAAACCTTGTGAGAAGCCTCCCACTTCTCTGGGACTACCCAACCGTAGGGATGCTCACAATGGCAGAGATGTCATGGACACTCGTCCCATCATATCAAGCCACCTCATCAACATGTGTTGGTGCATCTTGTATATCAAAATCTATAAAATCATCAAGTGCATCATGCACCATGATACAATATAACTTTTCTTTCCTTAGCTCCAAAATTTCTAGTACATCCTGCATAAGGAAATATTCCACCCCCTCGATGATGATAGCATGGAGAGAAGTGAGGGGTGGCTCATCACTTGTCGGCATCTCAACAGGGCAAGGAGGTGGGTGCACAATGGCTAAGCTTTGTGCTGCCTCTACTCTCGAATCGAGTGTGATCTCTTTAGGCTCCCTCTTGAAATACTCTAGCTGTGGCTGAGAGGGTGTGTCGATGTCTTCCTCATTGTCCTCTTGCACCTCAATGCACAAAACATATATGGCAAATGCTGCTTTGCGCTCGATGAGATCCATCATGGCATGGTCCTGGGATGAGGTGGGCACTACTCTGGCATAGAGAAACTGCCCCACATGCATGAGGGCTTGATTTATTACATTTTTATGGCTTGATCCACCACGTAAACTATATAGGAAATCTATGGGGACCCATTTGAGAGTAGAGTTCAAAATAGAGCAGGCGAGAGGGTTTGCCACATCACAAAACGATGCCAATATACTAGAGCTAGGGTCTACGGTGGAAAGTGAGCTCTCTAGACTCAAGGTTGCGCAAAACCTAGGGTATATTTGATCTCCTATGTGTGCGTAGCATGTGGAGCTAATCCATGCGACAAAGGTGGGAGTGGTAGCCATGGCACACAAAGAGAGAAGGGAGGAGAGCACAAGTGTAGGGAAGTAGAGAATGAAAGTGAAAATAAGTTTGGAGCTATAGCTTTTATGTATCTAGGGTTTTAAATAAAGGTTCTTTTTTAACACTAAAGTTTCTTATTTTTTTATGTTTGACTTTTCATTTCTCCCCTTTTCAGTTTCCCCTTCTTTCGTAGGCAGATCTCAAATTCATCATATCTCTTTTCCCGCTTCTTCTTTCTTGACAAAATCTTATAGTCTCATTGTTGCTTGCCCTATCTGTAACCCTGTGAAATTTCATTTCCTCTCCACAAACACAGAGTGAGTTTCGTACGTTTTATGAGAGCAGAGCTTGTTCTACCAAAGCCTTAAGATTTTCTTCACAAAACTTTACACGTATATTGTTCTCTTCCATAGATGTTCTATGCTAAAGTTTTATCTCATTTTGACAAAACTTGTGCAAGTTATGTGCATTCTCTAACATGTAATTTCTTTTTTTTGGTACTCTAGGAGTCTTTACAGTCAAGAACAATGATCTTTTGAACATTCAACTTCTTCTTCAACATCTTACGGTTTCTTTGTAAACAAAGTTGCAGGTATATTGTCTTGTTTTTTTGCTGCTCCATGGTTAAATTTTATCTCATTTGGACAAAATGTATGCAAGCTATATGCATAGTGAGTTTTTCTGTGTTTTTTTACTCCCAGAGTCTTTGAGGGTGGAGAACAATGATTTTTTAAAAACTCAACTTCTTCAACATCTTTGGGCTTCTTTGCAAAGAGAGCCACATGTATATTGCTACTTTTTTCTATTGCTCCATGGTTAAGTTTCAACTCATTTGGACAAAGCCTATGCAAGTTATATGTATGCTTTGACTCAATATTTCTTTTGTTTTTATACTCTAGGAATTTGTCAATGAAGGAACAATGGTCTTGTTATAAGTCAACTTCTTGTTCAACATCTCTGGGCTTCTTTGTGAAAAGAATTGCACGTACAATGTTTTTTTTTAATTGCTTCATTTAAATTTCATTTCATTTGGAGAGAAAATTTGCAAATTATACACACGTTGATAGGTAAATTTTGTATTTGGTTACTATAGATGTCTTCACGGACAAAAAACATCAGTAACATACTTGCAGTGGAGGTCTTCAATAGGAAAGATAGTGTCGGTAATTGGAAAGATAGTGTCTGTAATTGGATTTGTGATAAGTACTATAAGTTTGATTGGATTTTGATGCACCCAAGTACTTGAGGGAGTTTCAAGGTCAGGCGTAAGGATGTTGCAAACCCTAGCAAACATTGGAAATGTAGAATTTTAGAGTTCAGAAAAGTGTTCAATGGAACAAGTACAGTAACAGAAGTGTTGATCCAATATGTTTATACGCGCAAACAAATCTTTGTACACGACAAGAACTACATGGAAAATTATAAACAAAACAGTAAGTTTTTAAATTTTATCATTGTTTATTCTTTTGCATCATAGTTGTTTTTAAAAATATTTGCAGTGCTCTAATTCAATCTTGTTTTACTGATAACTCTATATCCATCAACTTTGCATGAATGGTAGAATGTGAAATGTTTGAGTGGTAGGATACATGTTTAGCATGAAGACATAGGTTCTTTGATCTATGATAATAACTCTGCAAGTCAACTTGTAACTCAAAATATATTTTTAAATAATTCATTGTATGTAGTAGAAAGCCAAAGATTGCAGCATGTCCCATTGCCGCGACTATCTACTGGTGAATGGTTGATTGGTAGCTTGGAGTTGTCAGGAGCATGTAAGTATAAGATAAAATCTGACATCAATAGTGCTATGAAACCCACCACAGGCTCCAAAGATGTGCATCTTCGTTGGTTTATTCCATTCTCATTGTTTGCACATTTGTTTGGTTCATGTGATATTCTAAAGAAAACAAAGATTACTTATCAATGCAAGTGTCCATCCGAGGAATGGATGAGTCAGCTATTGGGTGAGTCTTGGCAAGTCAAAAGAACACATTTTGATGGGACGATTGAATGCAGGGTCAACCAATCTGATCTCACATTCAGGTAAATCTTTTTTAGTACTTTGAATGCCTTGATTTGATTGACATAGGTCTTGCTTAGATGAATTTTTGTATTATTTGCATTTACTTACCATTATTTTTATTTTTATTACAGGCATTTCATTGAGAGCAGAGTTTTGAGCCTGGAATGTGCCTAAAATTTGCAAAAAAATCCAGAATTTTGGTGAAAAATATTCGACATCGAAGGCGGCAGCTGCAGCTAGGACAATTTTAAGCACCAAGTGAAAGACGGCTTTTAAAAGGTGCCCGAACGACACTTGCAGATTTTTGATAATTTTTTCGATTGCCGTGCAGGATGCTAGGAGGTACCAGTCAGTGCAGGATGCCGAGACGGACACGTAGGATTTCTCAGAGGCTGAAACAGAGCTCGCACGTGGAAGAGGCAAAAAATTGGCCAAGATTTGAAAAGGTGGACAAAAAACTTAGGACCAAAAAGGGGTGCCCTTTGGGAGGGGAGGGGGCACCCCCCCTTCCAAATTTTTTGTGGATATGGTAGCAGTATCTTCACGCTGAAAATGGCGCAAAAATCGCTACCCTCCCCCCCCCCCCCCCCCTCCAACTCGATTTTGGGTTGCAAGTAAGCCATGGATCAGACATTGCCGGGCAACTTCTCCCTCTTCCCTGATCATATCGCCGGTCTTCGTGTGAGATATGGCTGACTGAATGAAGAGATCAGAATCTATTCTTTCTCTCTCCTCCCTCTCTCTCCTCTCTATGGGCTGTTCATGTGCACTATCTTGAAGGAGGAATCGACAAGGAGATTGAAGGAAATGGTGATGGAGATTGATGGTGATGCTGAAGATTGATGTGCAGCATTGGATTGAGAGCAATGGAGGCTCCATCCACTGGTCACGCAGTCATTTAATGAGTCTCGGGTTTTGTAAAAACACGGTATGACCATTTTTATGAAAAAAATGAAGGTTTTTTGGTATTTTATGATGGTAATGATGTTCTTATTGGATGAAAATTTGTTTGAGTGCTGATTGCATCATGATTAATTGTTGTTTATCATAAAATTTTGATTTTGCAATGATTTACATGCGCTATTTAATTCTCGAAAACCCGAAATGCGGTTTTTAAGTAGTAAAATGATAGTTTTGTCGTTTCAGGTGGGTGAAATGTATTCCTATGGGGGGAAAATGGAAAATAAATTGAATGTTAGTATGCTGAAGTGATTGGAATAAGAAAAATTAGAAAATAGCATATTTTATTGCCAAATAAATCAAGAAAATGGAAAAAATAAGGAAAAAAATAGAAATACGCTTTACAAAAATAAAAAAAAATATAATGATTATTTGTGGATGTATGGTAGTGGCAAAGCATGAGGTTTAGCCTCAATTTGCCCTATCTCCTTGTCAAAGTTGGTGATTTATTGCTTTTCGTATATCAAAACATGATAAAATGAACCTCTACACCTATGCAACGAAAGCAATACCTAAACGTAGAGGTTGGGATGTTTGAATGGTGGGATTTGCATGTTGATTATTGCTGATTTGCTGATGCATATCATGACATAGATTTTGTTTTATTTTAATTAAGAGGATAGTAGCACGGGTGTTGTCTCGGTGCTATCCTTACATCGCCGCAACGGGTTAGTGAATAAGGATTGGAAAGCTTGGTTGTGCACAACACGCTTCTGATTGAAAATTATGTTTGAGCACTTTAGGATCATCCACCTTTGTATGTGCATGTCAACCATGGTATCAGAATACAAAGGACTGGATGCATAACACCTGTTTTCGATTATGATAACCCATGCTTGAGTGTGGAAAGGCCACCTAAGCCGTAGGATAGACATTCGTTTCTTGGGGAATTATTTGGTAAGGACACACGGTATCTCCTGGAATATTCTCAAAATGAAAGAGTGGAGTTTGTTCGTTTGTTCTATATGTTGAGCAGCGCATCAAGGGGCCAATCCCTGTGATGTAGGAGACCTGTAGTGGGGCCGCGGTGATTCAACTGAGAGGTTGCCTCCCATGTTTGTGATTATCGTGACATTTATTGCCAATGTGTATGGGTTCTCCCTCTGTGGAGTTTATAGAAAGGGAAATGTTGGACTACAAAACTATAAACGCATAGATTAGGCTTTAGGACAGATAGTCCTTTAGCAGCAGCTAGACGTTCCAGGCCTGCGAGGCCGTATGGGTGTGTTTGCCTGTCATGAGCATGAGGTCCCGACTAGCGCCATAGCCAGTGCTGGCCCATTTGAGGTCCCATCAGTTGTGCATTTACCGGGAGCTGCCAACAAGTGGTGATTCTCGAATCTAGGGTTTTTAGGGACCAAAAAATTGGTTTATGTCCTCTGACAAGGACCGTCAAGCCGAAATACAAAAAGCAGAATGTGCTGAGAGGGCTAGACGGCGGTTGGAGATTGTAAGTCGCTATTCTCCTTAAAGGAGCAGCCCGATACGCATAAAAGGCAGCCGTCTTAGTAACCCAACTGCTGCACATAGTCCTTTAGGTGCAGAAGGAAGCACAAGTTCTTCCTCTCTTCCACCAGGTCAACCCACTTCAAGTGGGGGTGTGATCCCATCAGTCCAAACTCCTATTGTCAATTCGATTGTCGTCATGGCACAACCCATTGCAATTCTTGCAGGGACGCCGGATCTACCAGCTTTAGGAGTTCCTTTGCCCATTTTTAATGGGTTAGCCGAAGAAGACGCGGAGTTTCACATTTGTGAATTCCAAAGATTAATGTTTAATTACCGCATCCAAGATGAGGGACATCTTATGATGTTCTTTAACATGACATTAAAAGGAAGGGCTGCAGTATGGTATCATAGCATAGATACTGGAACCATCACTACAATTGACCAATTTTATGCAGCTTTTCGAGGAGAATATGCCCCTGAAAGAGGGGGCCAATACTGGTTACGTGTTTTGAATGTAACACGCCAAGACCCCCATGAGAATGTGAAAGCATATGCTAATAAGCTTAAGTAAGTATTTCGTAAGTTACAAACTTACATTCCCATTCCGCCGACTGCCCAATTGCAATACTTCTTGCATGGGTTAGATTTCAATATTCAGGTACAATTGAGCAGTGCGGCTTTGGTTGATATAGACATCACCATCACGCAGGCAGAAGGAGTAGAGTCACAATTACAAACGGCCTACTCCCCTCGAATAAATCTTAATGCGGGTCTAGTACATGGAGGCAATTTACCATTGACAAACGGAAGTCAAGGGATGCCTATGAATAGCCCTAATGGGAGAGGAAGCGTGGTTCAAAATGTACCTTTGCTGCTAGCTCCTCCCAGTGTGACTATGCCTATGGTTAGTCAGTTGGCTCCACCGAATGTTGGAGGCCAAGCTTCAAACCCTAATGTTATTCCTATGAGTCAACAACCAATGCCCAATCAAATTGTTAGGCCAATGGAACAACGGATAGACGATCAAGTGAGAGCGGAATTTTGATGCCGAGAAGTGCTTAAAAATAGCTAAAAATTATGAATATCAAGGGAAAAATATTCAACGTCGAAGGCGGCGGCTTGACTTAGGACGATTTTAAGCGTCAAAGTGCTTTAAAGGCGCCCGAGTGACACTTGTTGATTTTTGAGAATTTTTCAGACTACCATGTAGGTGGTCAGGAGTTGCCAGCCAATGCGGGATGTCAAGCCGGATGCCTAGGATTTTTCAGAGCTAAATTCAAACACCGGACGGGGAAATGGCCAAGGAAATGGGCAAGATACGAAGGGGTGGACTAAAGTTTGGCCAAATGGGTAAGTGACCCTTGGGAGCTCAAAATGAAATGTTACATGAAATGTATGAAAAAAACGTGGAGAGAGGGAGAAGAAGGCGTGGGTAGATCAATGCCGATTTTTGCGCTCCATCCTTGGGGATGGAGATGGCAGCCTACAAGCAACCTACCCAACCGACATTACCCCTGAACTACTCCTTCCCTGCTGACTCTGTCGCCTGTCTTCGCTGCTCAAATGGTGGCCTGAATGGAAATCTCTGATTCTAGTCTTTCTCTCTCCTCCCTCTCTCTCCCTTAAGGGGCTGTTCTTGTGTGGAAGAAGACAATGAAGGATGATGGAGGAAAGCTTGTCCGGATGAGACCGGATTGCTTCCCCGTGGATGAAGACATGAAGAATGCTGTTCTTGAAGATGCTGGACATTGAATGAGGGCTGACACGCAGTCCCATAGCAAAACCAAGATCTCAAGACAAAAGCCTAAGCGGTAATTCAATTTTTATGAAGAAAAAATGAGTTTTTATGCTATTTGGTTGATGAAATATTGTTCCTATGGACTGATTATGCATCATAATGTTGTTTGCTATGAGTTTGATCATTTTATGCTCAGAAATTTAGAAAATCATAAGTGATATGGCTGAAATTAATGGTATAAAACCTGTAAAATACGCGTTTAAGAGGCAAAATGGGGTCTTTTTGCAAAATAAAGGGGAAACAGGAGATATAACATCAATAAAACCTGAAATTTTACTGTCAAGAAACCTAAGGGCCACAGCCCATAATCAATCTTAATTTTTAGTCATTTTTATTGAAGATAATTAGAGAAAAAATACCAAAAAATGGTGAAAAATGGGTTTTAAATGGGGGAAAATTAGGAAACGATAAAAGGAAAATTCCAAAAAATTACATAAGTGTTTGTGCAATGTATAATGAAGGTAGAGCATGAGGTTAGCCTCAGTTTACCCTCATTTCTATGTTTTTGTCCATATTTATTGCTTTCTCTACAAAGAAATACACATAAAACGACTCTTACACCTATCAACGATTGCAAAACATTAAACGGTAGGGTAAGAGGGGAGTTTGAGAGTTAAAGTACACTCTTAAATCTGATTTATGTATTGCATCATGGCTATAGGATGTTGTTTTAAAAGAAAGGAAAAGGCAGCATAAGCGTAAGGCTTGGTGTCTCTCCTCGTTTCAATACATAAACATTAGCATGGAAATCATGAAAAGATTGGTTTCGCACGATGCACAATGCTGATTTTCTATTGTTTGTGCACTAAACCATTCACATTATGCACTATGCATGGTTCATGGTATCGAAGGAAAAATGTCTTGGACTACATAGCAATTGTTTTCTTAGGACTTTGACCCACGATTGAGAGTGTGAGGTTATCCCTTGCCGTAGAGTGGAGGGTCGATTTCCTAAGGGACTGTGAAGTGAGGAAGCATGGTATATCTCCTAGAAATACGAGAAATATAAAAGAGAGGAGTTTGTGCTCGTATGTGTTATATGTTTAGCAGCGCATCAAAGGGCCAATCCCTGCGATGTAGGAGAGTTGCAGTGGGGCTCCGACTATTAGTCAGTGGAGTGCCTCCTGTGTGTGTGTGACGAGGCATTATGCCTAAGTACTTTGGGATCTCCCTTTGAGGAGTTTTAGGAAAATGTTGGACTATGAACTATAAACGCATGAATTAAACTTTAGGGCAGTTTGTCCTTCAGCCCTAGATTGACGCTCCTGGTCCGCGAGGCCGTGAGGGTGTTTGTGTGTCATGAGCATGAGGTCTGGCTAGTGCTATAGCTAGTGCCGGTCCATTTCAGGTCCCATCATCAAGGCTATGAGTCGAGTGCCTCTAATGTCCTGTTGAGAAATCAAGCTCCACTTGTGATATGCCAGGGTGACTGTTGTGCATTTATGTCACCGACTTGTCAGTTGCAGATGCGGTTGATACACCGCCCATGAATAATAGCTAGATGATAGCTATCCTTATTTACTCTAGTTCGTGGCTCAGTTAGTATGCCACCTTAGTTAGTTGAGTTTGGTTTGAGACCCATATATAGGGTTCTTCTATTTCTATGTACTAGAGTTCTTTTTGGCTCACACAAACTAAGAAGAGGAAAACTATTTTCAGCCTCCATCTTTGTGTGTATTCCCCCATTGTGCAAGTAAGAAAGCTACAAGTGAGACTCCTTCCTTCGCTCCCACATTCCTGACATGGTATTAGAGCCTTGTTCGTGGTAAGGAGCTCAAGAAAGCAAGCCAAGTTCGCGGTGTTTTGGTAAGAGAACCAGTGTTGCTTCCATTTTTTCTGTTTTGGGAGCAAGTCTCTGCAGGTAGCACAGTCGGAAAGTCCAAGAGTGCATTGTCTCAGATTGAGACGCCCTTTGTAGTGTAGCAAGAGGGCAATATATGCTGCGGGAAGGGGCTTTAGCCCTCGGTTGCTCTATTTTTTTGATTTGAGGCCATTTCGGGGCCTGTTTTGGAAGCGGAAGTTTTCTGCACGCACTCAAAAAAAGGCCCAGTTTTATACTGTGCGACCACTGTTCTACAGGTCGGTGAAAAGTTACTGTAGAAATTGCATCGTATGCCTATGCGCAGAGACATTGGGAGTTACAGAAGCATCCTTGTTGCTTGTTGATGCAAAATCGTCGCTAGGAAGTGACTGTGTGGTCAAATACCACTTTTGTCAGTTTTGCAGATTTGCCCTTGTGAGGCTGAAGCTGTGTTCTTTGCAGTGACAGAATTTTTTGCAGTGTTCTGTAATGGCGTCTGATTCTCTTTCACAGATTGTCGCTGAAAAGCTTGACAAGAGCAACTTCCAAGCATGGAAGTTTAGAATGATGAATTTCCTTATGGGAAAAGGATATTGGGAGTTCGTTGCAGGAAATGAAGAAGAACCGGTTCTTCCTGATGTTCACAATCAACAGCAAATGCAGGCATTTAAAGCATGGCATGAGAGAGCCAGGAAAGTTATGTACTGGCTGTCTATCAGCATTTCAAACTCTATGATTGTGCATATTCAAGATGCAAGTACGCCAAAGGAGGCATGGGATACTTTGTCAAAAATGTATAGCACAAATACGCAAGCCAGGAAAATGCAGCTCAAGCAAGAGTTGCACAATGTGCAAAGAGAAAATATGAGCATCAATGACTACCACATGAAGGTGAAGAAGATTGCAGATGCACTTGCTTCCATTGGGTCGCCAGTGGAAGATGATGATTTAGTTTCTGTGACCTTGAATGGTCTAGGAAAGGATTATGCACAGTTTCGAAGATCCATTTCCATCTGTGAAAGATTTCCTGATTTTGAGGAGTTGATTGCTCTTCTAATTTTTGAGGAGCAGAGAAATGGTGTTGCATCTTTTTCAGGAGGAACTTCAAAAGAAGTTGTCTTCTACTCAAATGTTAGAAGAGGTAGAGGCAGAGGTAGAGGAGGCCGATCTGGAGGCCGTGGTAGAAATCATAATATGCAGCAAACTCAAGAAAATCAGTCGTATGGAGGAGGACGTGGTAACTCTAGAGGCAGGGGGAGCCAAAGAGGTCGTGGTGGATGGCAAAGAGGCCAAAATGCAAACAGTAATGTTGAATGCTACTACTGTGGTAAAATGGGTCATATGGCTAAAGACTGCTATAAAAAGCAGAATGACATCATGAATGGAAAATTGCAATAAGGGAATTATGCATCTTCTAGTAGACAGGGTGATGATAGAAATGAGCATTTGTTTATGGTGCAACACATGAACAATTCTGTGACAAGTGCAGAAGAAAGCAATGATGTATGGTATATTGACTCAGGTGCATCAAACCACATGACAAGTCATGCAGAATGGATGGAGGATGCAAGGAAAATGAAAAAACCAGGATTTGTGGAGACTGGTGATGATACTGCACATCCTATTGTGCAGATTGGAAAAATTCATTTGTCTATGCAGGATGGGAAAAAGAAATACATGTCCGATGTATTTCATGTCCCGAATATCACCAAGAATCTGGTTTCTGTTGGTCAAATGGTTGAGCAGGGCTTGCAGGTCAGATTTAATCCTCATGGATGGTTTGTTGAGGATATGAAAAATAAAGGTCGCTTGATAGCAAAAGGAAAGAAGAAGGGCAGAATGTTTACGTTGGATGCAGACATGCCTGAATTGAGTGCAACAATGTTTGCACATTGGACCGGTGTAGTTGCAGATATTGATATGTGGCATAAACGCATTGGTCATGTTAATGTACAACAACTTAAATCAATGCAAGCCCAAAATATTGTTGCAGGATTGCCTAAATTCAAGGTTGCAGAAATGCATAAGGTATGTGAAGCCTGTCAGTTTGGAAAACATGCAAGGAAACCATTTCCTAGACATGTTCAAGAGAGTAAGAAGCCATTGGAATTAATCCACTCTGATGTGTGGACTACTAAAGCTGCATCTCTTAGAGGCTGTCATTATTTTGTCACTTTTATTGATGACTATAGCAGAAAAGTTTGGGTGTGTTTTATGAAAAAGAAAAGTGAAGTTTTTGGGCATTTCAAAACTCTTAAAGCTATGGTTGAAAAAGAAACAGGCCTGCAAATAAAATGCCTAAGGTCAGATGGAGGGGGAGAGTACCTCTCAAATGAGTTTGCAAGGTTCTTGCAGGAGCATGGCATAAAGCAGCAATATTCATGCAGTCATATCCCACAACAAAATGGAATTGCAAAAATAAAAAACAGGCATATTAGAGAGGTATCTCGTGCCATGCTCAATGAAAAGGACCTACCAGATTTTTACTGGGCTGAGGCAGTTGCTATAGCAGTCTACATAATGAACAAGACTCCCATTGCAGCAATACATGGCATGATTCCAGAGGACAGATATACTGGTAGGAAATCAGATATTTCTCATTTGAAAATTTTTGCTTGCATTGCCTATGTTCATGTGCCAGATGAGTTGAGATCCAAGTTGGATCCAAAAGCTGAGAAGTGCATCTTTATTGGTTACTCTCTGCACAGCAAAAAGGGTATAGATGCTATAACCCTTCTACTCATAAGTTTATAGTGAGCAGAGATGTTGTTTTTGATGAGATGAGTAGCTGGTATAAACCAGTAAATGTGATTGATAATGTAGATGCACAAAATGGTAATGCTGCATAGAATTCACAGCAGCAGTCACAAGATATTAGTAGACTTGGAGCGTCCTCTAGCAGTGGTTCACATTCTTTGCCATGGACAGGCAGATTGAGATAAGGAGAATCTTCTCAAAGCAATGCAGATAGTGGTATGCAGGTATCACGAAAAGGAAAAGAGAAGGTAGATCAGCCCATGTTTGATGTGAATGCAGGTCACTCTTATGTGGATGGTGAATCCAGTGGCTCAGAACAGAGCATTGATGATGAGTTGGGTATTCCTTCTATTGTTACACCTGGAGTAAGGAAGACCAGGGATGTTTTGAGAGCACTTGGGAGTGAACCTACTTTGCGCAGGTCTACCAGAGCTAGGTATCCTGTGGATAGGCTGAAATATGATGGATTTACAGCCATTCACTATGCCTATATGGTCAAAGTGATACAGGAACCAGAACCCACTTCTTTTGAGCAAGCCATGGGAAAAGAAAAATGGGAGAAAGCCATGGATGAAGAAATGGATGCCTTGGAAGCAAATGCTACATGGGAATTGGTACCTTTGCCTAAAGGTAAGAATGCAATTGGCTGTAAGTGGGTTTATAAGGTGAAGCATAATGCAGATGGTTCTGTGAACAGATATAAGGCAAGATTAGTAGTCAAGGGTATGCACAAATATATGGCATTGATTATGAAGAAACATTCAGTCCGGTTGCAAGGATGGCAACCGTAAGAGCAGTCATTGCTATGGCTGCATCAAAGGAATGATCTTTACATCAGATGGATGTAAAGAATGCCTTCTTGCATGGTGATTTGCAAGAAGAGGTATATATGGAGTAGCCACTAGGTTATGTGCATGCTGTTCATCCTGATTTTGTTTGCGGGTTGAAGAAAGCCTTGTATGGCTTGAAGCAAGCACCTAGAGCATGGTCTGACAAGATAGGACAATATCTTGTCACTATTGGCTTTCAAATTTCCAAGGCAGATTTATCACTTTATATGAGAAAAACAGAGAAAGGTATTATGCTACTTGTCATTTATGTTGATGATTTGATTATGACAGGTGACAGTGATGAAGATATCCTTCATATGAAAATGCTATTGAAGCAGAAGTTTGAGATGAAGGATTTGGGAGAGTTGTGTTATTTCTTGGGCATTGAGGTGATTAGATCACCAAGTGGGATATGGCTCTTGCAGAGGCAGTATGGATTGGACATGTTGTCCAAATATGGGATGACAGGCTGTAAGCCTATTTCAGTTCCTTTGGAGCAGAATGTGAAGTTGAGTGCAGATGCAAATGAGCTTCTCGAAGATCCTACTATGTACAGACGCATAGTAGGAAGTTTGATTTATATGACTAGTACCAGGCCAGATTTGAGCTACGCTGTTGGATTGGTAAGTTAGTTTATGCAGGCTCCAAGGAAACCGCATTTGGATGCGGCTAGACGCATACTCAGGTATGTGAAGTCCACATTGCAGTATGGACTACTTTATGAGACTAGGGTTCAGATACAGTTGCATGGATACAGTGATGCTGATTGGGCTGGTAGTATTTCTGATAAACGATCTACCAGTGGATATGTATTCTCTTTTGGGAGTGCTGCAGTCACTTGGAGCAGCAAGAAACAGCCTACAGTTGCCCTGTCGAGCACAGAGGCTGAGTACAGGGGTGCACCAATGGCTGCATGTGAGGTAGCTTGGTTGCATAAGCTACTTTATGATATGCATCAACCTACAGATGGGCCAGTTGTCATTTATCGTGACAACATGAGTAGTATACACTTGGCAAATAACCCAGTCTATCATGCTAGAACAAAGCACATTGAGGTGCATTATCACTACGTGTGGGAGAGGGTTTTACTAGGTCTTATTGATCTAGTTTATGTCAGCATAGAGGATCAGGTAGCTGACATATTTACGAAGGCATTGGGCGCAGAGAAGCTGCGCAGGTTCATAGACCTGCTTGGTGTGTAGGAATTGGGATTGAGCTCGAGGGGGAGTGTTGAGATATCGAGCTCCACTCGTGATATGCCAGGGTGACCGTTGTGCATTTATGTCACCGACTTGTCAGCAGATCCGGTTGGTACACCGCCCATGAATAATAGCTAGATGACAGCTATCCTTATTTACTCTAGTTCGTGGCTCAGTTAGTATGCCACCTTAGTTAGTTGAGTTTGGTTTGAGACCCATATATAGGGTTCTTCTATTTCTATGTACTAGAGTTCTTTTTGGCTCACACAAACTAAGAGAGGAAAACTGTTATCAGCCTCCATCTTTGTGTGTATTCCCCCATTGTGCAAGCAAGAAAGCTACAAGTGAGACTCCTTCCTTCTCTCCCACATTTCTGACATGTCCTTGGCGAAGTTAAGGATATGATGAAGCACTACACCGACATGATTACTGAACAATATCGGCAAATAACTGTTGACGTCAATTTCCTAAAGAAGCAACAAAATCTGATAGGGAGTCGATGCCCTGAAGAGGGTGGTCCCTCAAGATTCAGCTGTAAGTGGTGTGGCGGATAACATTTCCCTAGAAACTGTCCAAATGTTAAATGTGATATTTGTGGAAAGTTGGGCCACTCAGCTGCTACCTATTGGAGTAAGATTAGTTCCCTCCAACAAGGGAGTAAACAGCCATGTCTAGTTAATCATAGAGCGCAAGGTAGTAACCTCCAGCAAAATGATGGACCAAGACAAATACTGCAAAGGGGAAAGACCACTATAGAGGAGTTGCCACAAGGCAATGGAGTCAGCCTTATCGATGCTGTACGCGTCAATGGCACTGAAACCTCTAACCTACGAGCCGTGACAAGAGGCCAAAAGGCTAAAGAGGGTGATAAAGATAATGCAAAACCAGTCAAGAAAAACCCTGAGCAAGGGGATAAGGGGATGCAAGTCCTGAATCCTGGCATGGAAGGTGGACCTCTAAGGCCTGTTGACAAAAAAATCGATCCTAAGAAGGATGAGGAAGTGCCAAGAAAGAAGGCAAGAGCTAAAAAAGAAGCACCTAAGCCAGTCCCGAGACCAAAAGAGAGAATGGTTTGGTGAGAAAAGAGAGCTTTGGCTACCTATCATGATTTTGATTTAGCAAGTTCTCTTTGCGAAGTCAAACTAGATGTAAACCTCTTAGTTGATTAAATTATCTCCAGGAGTATGCAAGGAATTCAAGAAGATCCTGTGTATTGGGTATATTGTAGAACCTTTGGGCATAGCATAAGTAGGAGAAGATTGGTTTGATCATGCTGAAAAGAATTTCCCTAGGGTTCCAGCATATGTGGATGGAATATTAGTGGAGCATGCCATCGTAGACACTGGGTCCTCTGTCAATATCATGAGTTCAGAGTTGATGGAGAGGTTGGGTCTAGGCATCCAAAAAGATAGCTCCACCCTTCTTAGAATGGCTGATGATAGTCTAAGGCAACCAAAAGGTTGCGTTACTAAAGTCCATGTTACAGTGGCAAGTGTAGAATGCTTCTTGGACTTCAGGGTGATAAGATTTGCCGGACGTCCTAGCTATCGAGTCTTGCTAGGTAGGCCTTGTATCTTACGAATAGACTATCAAGTCGATATACCCGCCGATCGAGTGGTTCTAGGTAGAGGTGCTAATCGAGTAATAGTCGATGCTTACCCTGAGTCTCCTCAGAGTGAGAGAGCTCCTTTATCTTCCACTGAATTAGAAACAACAGATGATCCATCTGGCAGTGAGACATCATCCAGTGATGAATCTAAAGAGGGGTCCACTACAGAGGATATTTATCAGATAACTCTAAATGAGCCGATAGAGCTGCAAGATAGGATAAGAGATGCGGATGTGATTGAGTTGGACCTTGATACGCCAAATGATTCACGAGCAATTAAATTAGGTTCCATGCTCAGTTCAACAGAAAGGGAGGACTATGTGTCCTTGATTCGAGAATTCCACAATATCTTTACTTGGAGTTATGATGAGCTGAGAGGCATTCTGTAACGTGTCCACTAGAATCATCCCGGACACGTCTTAGCAGTCCATCGGGAAGGATGTCTAGAAGGCTCCGCCCGGCACTCGGGTCAGGCAGGCAGTCGGGGGTAACTGAAGCTGCCTCTCCCTTCAGGCTTCAACCTGAAGCTTTAGATATCTTTTCATCCTTTAGTTCCTTGAGCAAACAATGCAAACAGTGCTTTCTAAACTATTACAAGCACAATCAATTCCAATGGTCATTTTATTTGGCCAACTGTTAAAAAGTGAATCATTCTCTCCGAATGCATCCAGCATTCGACCTGGGATCAGATTGCGACTTGGCAAGATCCCCAAGGGTTTGTTTGTTCACCCTTTTATCCTTGGGTTAGGGCCATACCCTGTTAGCCCAACTTAATCAATACCTTAGGTAATAGTAAATCCTGGCGACCATGTCGCCTCGATTTATTGATTGGTCATTTGCTTTCAGCCAAATACCTAACTCTCTTGTTTCTTGGCAATTATTCCTCAAGAAAGGTGAAGTAACAGGATGATTACTCATCCTCTTGTAAGTTAAATTCTTCCAATAACTTGCCAACCTCATTTCAAGAAATGACAAAACTCTCTTGTGGACAAATCTCAAGTCTATACGATGTTGCAACCTTTTTCACATGTGTTGCATCTATTCCTCGGGATCATTTCACCCATTGAATGGCGTTTTCTGGTCACGGAATTACCTCCAGCCGAGTAGTAGGGTTTAGGGTGTCTTCTTACCCAACCCATTCCTAATTATATTGGCCCATGGTCCTAGGAATTTCCAACTCGGTCGGAGTTTCATCATTTGAACGAATGATCCTTAGGATAAAACCTTAGATCATTTTATGTATGAGCATCCAATTGACTCGACATTTCGTGAATGTATGTAAGATCTTTGGGTTTGCGGGTTTTGACTTGGCAACCAGTGTAAAACTAGGTCGAATTTCTTATTGCACTAAACCCTAGTTAGCACTTGAGATACCTATCATATCGTCCCAACCATGTCCATAAGAATCCTTGTGGTTTAGGTGACTTAGTCAACTCAATATACTTGTCTTGCGTCACGGATGAACCTTTCCCAAAGGTAATAAACTAGATCTAAAGGAGAACAATAGATACAACTTCACCAATACGTGTAAACATGCGATTCACTGCTTCTACGCATCACATGGTTCACAATAACCCTATCTTCCCTTGGCAAAGTAAAAATGCCTGATAATCTGAACACTAACTTTCCTAGGTCCTACTAGGACTTACATCAAATAATCATGCCACTTGCAAGTCCATAGATCATTTTCGTGCCCTTCTATTCCTTTTCGAATAACATCTTATGGGTGTTAACTTTTCCTCATGAATCATTACAAGGAAGATTTATCTAAAAATGTGACATGCCATTAATCTTTCCATGCCTAGTAAAAAGGTGTACCTCAATAATTTCAGCCTTGTAATGAGGCAACAGTTGTCCTAGGCTCGTCACTTTTGAATACACAAAAGGAAACTTGCTAATAAGGTCCTACAAATGCATAGACACCTTATGCTCTTTTCATTCATTCCTTTGAACGTACCAATGATCAATTTTCATATCTTGAGCTATTTCTAATAAATGTTCAAATAGCCAATTCATTTTCCAATTGCATTTAACTTGACTAGTTGAATTCGAACATGCATGAGTGCTTCCTAATCCATGAAGTTTATCATGATTAACTCAATACTTCTGTGTGGAATCCAAATAGATCAAACCTGGACTTGTGGGCTCCGGGAAATATCCACGTAAATACTAGGAGAAGATCCTTCCGCAGGCGCGTCTTGTGACTTTTTAGGGCCCATTGTAGGCGTGATTATGGCTTCCGGATTGCCTTCGCGGCCTATAAATTTACTCGCCTTGGTATGCAGCCTCAAGATCTTGCCCTTTTCTCCCTGGTACGCAGGAGATCCCTTTCGAAATGTGGATCCTTGAGAATACCAGCTTGCGGAATTTGACCTTATGGAAGGCCTTTATACTTAATTTCCTCAAAATTTTGGGATAAAGATTCTTGGAAAAGGACCTCAAACCAATCCTCTTCAATGGGCTTATGGGGGAAAATCGAGTGGGAAGGGGCTTAGGGAAACCCCTCTTCTTTTTTTTTATGAAGAACTGGGCCTAGGGCCTTAGTAGCTTCCTTCGCATCAAAGGCCGGAATGGGCTTATTGAGGATCAAAAGGGAGGGCTTTAAAACCCGCCTAGGGAATGGCTAGTGTGAGATCCAAGGGAAGGGGACTTAGAAATCCCGGGGTAAAAATGGGCTATAAAGGGACTCCACGGGAAGGGGGCTTAGAGAAGCCCCCTTAGAAGCTTCCTAGAGAAGCTTCTAAGAAGCTTCTGGCAGGAGTGTCCACGTCGGCAGGGGGGGGGTCGTGATCCAGGCGGCGGCGGCAGACGGAAGTGGCCGGGCGGCTTCCTGCAGGGCGGCGGACTGTGGCGGCTGGCGGCTTCCCTCTCCACGGCGACCTCTTCTCCACACGACGACCTTCCCTCCTTCTCACAGCCCGTCCTCCACACGGCGACCCTACGTCCAGCACGACCAGCCCCTCCCTTCACGTCCGGCACCTCCTCAGCACCCCCTAG
This sequence comes from Lygodium microphyllum, assembly GCF_053477565.2. Classification (NCBI taxonomy): domain Eukaryota; kingdom Viridiplantae; phylum Streptophyta; class Polypodiopsida; order Schizaeales; family Lygodiaceae; genus Lygodium; species Lygodium microphyllum. Next base: position 130,827,034 of record NC_141155.1, read on the forward strand.
CACCCCCTAGCTAGGGGGTGTTTATATAGGCATGGGGGGGGGGGGGGGTGGGGAAGAGAGCCTCCACACACGTGGAGGACTCCCCCTCATGCAGTCCGACTTTACTCCACCTTGGCCATCCCCCCTCCACACTCCCTCTCCCCCAGCCATGCATCGGCTGGGGGAAGGGATAATAATTAAAAAAAATTTGCCTTGAATTTATCCCATTTGCCCTTCCCAAGCGGTTGTTTCCTCGCGGCTTTTACAGTCTTCAACCCCGGCCTTTAATTCTCGACGTGGAGGCCTCATTTTTGAGCGTGCATGGTGTGGATGAGGTTACCAATAATTACGAAGTAGGGAATACCCTTGCACAGGGTTTACACGACGTGCGGTAAGTTAATATTTACGGTACGCGGTACGCGGAAATATTACACATTCCTCCCAGTCTGGCTGTTCATACTATTCTTGTAAAAGAAGCTAGTCGTCCTGTGCGTCAGAAAGTAAGGTGTATGCCTTTTGAATTGAGGGACAGGCTGTTTGAGGAGTTACAAAAGTTACAGAAAGCTGGTTTAATCTTCCTTATACAGCACAAAGAATGGTGTTCACCAGTTGTCATCAGGAAGAAGAAAAACAACCAGATCTGACTATGTGTAGATTTTAGAGAGCTGAATAAGCAGACGGTTAAGGATTACTACCTGTTGCCATTTATTGACCAGATTTTGGATCAATTAGCGGGTAGGAAAATATATTCGTTTATGGATTGCTTTGCAGGATACAACCAGATGGCAATTGCAGAAGAGGACAAGTTGAAAACAACTTTCATTACTATCTTTGGTACTTTTGATACCATGTGATGTGGAGCCCCAAGAGGAACACCAAGGAAAAGGAAATTCTCTTGCAAGAAAATATATCTTGTAACATCAACAAGCTTGTTTATCATGTTTCATATGATCACAATGAAGAAAAGAACACCAGGCACAACAAATCTTCATGCAGCATCATGTAGATCTCCCACGGTTTTGATAGAATCAACCATATTCTTCAGTATCTTCATAAAATCCATCAATAGAACAAAGAAAGCAAAAGAATACACCATCTTTGAATGGAAATACATCACATAGTATTCATCTTCAATATCTTCAGTCTTCTCTCTCAATCTCTCATATACAATCACTCTGTTTCAGTAGAATTGGCTATCTCTGACTCTCTCTCTCTCTCTCCATCAATAATACATCATATCCTCACTACAATCTCTCAAAATCACCCTCAATAATCCTTCTTAGGTCGTGGATACCCCTCCCAAGAGGTATGTCTGATATGAAAAGTCATCAGAACCACTACAGTGTCCTTTCATAGCTCACTACTGTCACTTCACTCTAGTCTTCACTTGAGTCTTCAGCAGCTACTTCTTCCACTTCTTTCAGCTCTTTTACACTTGTATTCACCTCTTTCCAAGGCTAGAAAACTTTCCCAAAGTCACACATACATTCCACAAAACACTTACAGAAGCATACAGAACAGTCTACAGAACAGCTACAATACAGAACAGAACAGAAGCAGAACAGAAGCAGAAGCTCTACAGAAGACCTACAGAAGGTTACAGAAGGTCATCAAAACTACATAACTCATTCTCAAACCATTCCAAACTTTCACAAACCATTCAATAAGCTTTCACAATATCTCATTCTTCATCAATCAATACTCCTTCCCTCTTTATAGAAGACAATCAGAACAAAACAGACCAAAACAAAGCAAAACAGAACAAAACAGAAGGTATATAGAACCAATCAGAACCTATCAGAACATCACACAACCACCAACAAACATCATGAACTTCCAAAAGACAATCAATATCATCCAAAACACTCTCAAACCACTTCCAAACCAATCAATCATCCCATAAAATCAACCATTCAGCTCTAAAAAACAACAAAAATCAGCCAAAAAACAAGTCATTTCAACACTCAACATATCCCCACACTTAATAAGGAAGCGTCCTCGCGACCCAGGAAAAAGGGAATACAAGTTCATTTTAAAATCTCAACTTTGATCTTCCATAGCTTTGCACAAAGAATCCATCCACCACGACCCCAACTTATAACCTGTAGCTGATATAAAAAATACAAAGAAAGGAAAACCCTTTATACATTAACACCTCTGATCAAACTAAAAATCACAACAAATTTGTAAAGGATATAAGAGTTTGCTTCTTCTTCATCCGCATCTGCTTCAACTCTCCAACCACGACCCCATCACCACAATTTTCCAAAACGTAGCTCGTACACGAAATCCAATAGGAAACCACCACGTTCGTTTGACATAAATGAACTCACAACACAAACACTAATACACAACACAACCATCTGAATGACTCCTTCAAAAAGAGAGTTGTTCATTAAAAGCTTCCACCATACATTGGAAAGGTATCAATGAAGATGATCCCTCTTAAAAGATTGATGTTGTCGGAATCGATCCATAGATAAGGATTCATCTACAAAGTTTTTAGGAGGATTTTGAAAAAATTGGAGACAACACATCCTTTCCAACAGGACCAAGTATCTGCTAGGCAAACAGAGGGCATGAAAATACAGTATCTCCAGCTGTTGGGAATCAATGCTAACATTGACATTCATGCACAACTTTGGAATAGGCTTTGAATCATTATGAGAGTGCCTATGCATATACGCCAGGTACCAAGCAAAGTGAGCAGTTAATCTCACTGAGGGATCTGCAGACTGTGAATACTGCTGAGCAAAATGAACATAGTTCTGATAAGCTTGACTGGAAGCTGTCCATTCTCCTGGAATGATTGGCCAATTGATCTGCGGTCCTGTAAGGCAATCATCCGAACTCCATCCCCTTCTTCTGGAAATCTGATTATCAAACCCGTCACAGTCACTAACCAACTGAGGTGGTTGAGATATGGAAGTGTTAGGAGAGGGTAGTGGAATAAGGGAAAGTGGATGAAGGGAAGGATAGGAAAAATCATAAAAGGAAGAAAAGGTTAAAGAAGGAGTGGCAGAAATTTGGAAGGAATCACTAAGGAAGGGTGTTAACTGATAAATAGGAAATGTGGAGGGTACATTAATGGAGGGAGAAGGACAGGGTGGAGAAGGGGAAAATACCCTATCCTCAATAAAGGAACAATAAGTGAAAATGGGAATTTGAGGAAAAGATGAAGGTTGGAAAAGAAGTGGTAAAATTATTGTGGAATTAGATTGACAAAGGGAAATATATATAGCATAGCGGTGAGCCATTTGTTGGTAATAGACGAGGGTAGGAACAGAAGTTCCTAAGAGAGATCGTCTATGATAGGCATCAAAGAAGGTAGCATCAAACGGATTATGTTTGGAAAGATAGGTTAAGAGATCCATCCTCAGTTGGTTAGTACTCTGGGCAAAGGTAGAAGCTGTGTTTTGTCTTTGATTTAGGACCACTGAATCAATCAGGGGATGCCACGAATTATCATGACAATCAACTACTTTGGAGGAATAACCCTGGAACATGTCAGCTATGCGCAACTCCAAATGGTTGACATACAAAACAGCTTGTAAGACCACATCCCCCACATACCATGCCATATCTACCTCATCTGGAATTAACAAATCTCCTCGGAGATACATGTATGACATCAACATAGTATCTGGTGTGACAGAATCTTCAAAGACCATTCTGACTACCTCTGTCAACAACTCAGCAGACCAAGCCCCACTCCAGCCATCCTCTGGAAAAGGTAAATCCATCGTGGAAAGCTTCATATAGAAGACCAACTTCTGTAAGTGGTAGTGGACAAAGAAAGAATGGTCTGGGAAGACATGTTCCTGAAACTGTTCAAAGGTAGACCATAACAAGTCCATTCTGGACTGCAATCTTTCCACTTTATCTTGGAATAGAGGGCACAAAGTAGCCTATCTCTGAAGAGTAGCCAAGTCCTGCTCGGAAAGAGAAGGAATCAATGGAACAGGAGGGCTTGGAGGAACAGAGCGGGGCTTTGCAAGTTGATCTTGCAACTGCTTGATTTGGGAGGCTTGGTTGGCCACTGTGTCATTAGTAGTCTGTAAAGCTGAAAGCTTGTCATCTAAGATAGCTTGGAATTCCTTCGCTTCTCTGGACATCCTCTCCTTCTCCTCTGAAAGGCTAGTAACCTGGGATTGAGCCTCGAGTAACTGGGTCTTCAATGAAGAAATCTCATCGCTTTGGGTGGCAACCAATTGGGTTTGTTGTTCCATTTGCCTAAATAAATCTGCTAGGGTATCCTTAGCAGAAGCTAACTCAGATGTTGCCTTATGCAACTGGTCCTTAGACTGCATGAGCTCTTCATAGAAAGATGTGTACAGCTGTTGAACACAGGCTGTCACTGACAACTCAATGGAACTTTGAATATCCTTGCAGAGGAAAGGAATGGCATCTCCTGAGACGAGACTGTGCAGGGAAGGAACTGAGATTTCCAAGGATCCTTCTCGATGTGCTCTGAACAGGTTATTACAAGTGAGATACCCAGGGAGTTCACTGCCAGAAGTAGCAGGGATAGGCACTGAGGGAAGTACAGAAGGGGCTTTATCCGCTACCCTCTTCAAGCGTTTGCGCTGGATGACCAGGGGAGGCGGAGAATCATCATCCTCTATGTCAATGGGTTCTGACTCTTCTGAAGGTGGAGGAGGAGGTACTGGATCTGATGAAGGAGGTGGAGGCACAGTCTTCTGTAAACCTGAATAGGTCAAGAAGGCAGACAAATATGATCCGTATGTAACATTGGTAACATTACCCCTGGTGACTTTAACAAAATGCTGATCCATTTTAGTGAGGAGGTAAGTGCTCCAATCAATAGCAACTCCTTTCAACACCATCCTGGAAGCTGTGAAAAGCTCTTTGGACAAATAGTGGGATGGCGTTTTGGCAGGCATAAACCTGTCCTGAAGGAACTGACAGATCGTCTTCCATACGGGATCAGTGATCATAGAAAAGGAAACTCCGGAAGAGTTTATCACCTTCTTAACATCGAGGATTTCCCTTGTCTGCTTTTGCAACAGCTTCAGAATTTCTTCATTAAAGAAAAGTTGACGAGTGGTCACAAAAGGTTCACCTTTGAAGGGTAGAGACAGAGCCTTCCCTAGGCCTCGAGATGTCAAAGTCATAGACATTCCTTGGACTACGCCTGTCTTCTTGCTGTAAGAGGCCAGGAACTCATCACATAACGACGGATCCTCTGGAAGCAATGGAAAAGGAGTGGCCACAAAAGCAGCAAGGCCCGCCTTTGTGAGGGGCTCAAAAGTAAGTAGGGAAGAGTAATCCCTACTAACTAGTGGGACGTACTGGATAGGGGGAGGAGCATGAGAAGGCGCCATTCAGATGGTTACACACACACCACAAACACAGACAATCAAGGAGAATGCTTGCAAAGCAACAAACAAAAAACCAAGGATAAGAGAATAACCAATAAAACGTGACACGACCAACTAACCCCAAGCAAAGCACATCCTAGAAAAAATTCAACATGACCTTGAGACAAATGCGACCGAAAGCTTCATGCGATGCATCAGACAAACACCCTGAACCCCGTATCAGGCAACAAAAGAAAAAAAACTGCATACCGTACCCGTAACCGTAACGAAGACAGTAAACCAAAATAATACCACATCCGACACATATCAAAACTATATCTGCAATAAACCAAGACTGGACCATGGAAAACAACGCTAATGACTACGCATACCCATCCCACGAAACGGTTCATTAAAAAGGGGAAGTAAGTGCAGTGAGGGGGGATTAATTTAATGAAGGGTTGATTTTAATCAATTATTAAAAATGGGTGAATTTTTATTAGGTGATAAACCTTAGCAAGAAAACGGCGGTTCCTTATTATAAATTAAATTACCAATTATTAGGTGAAGCGGTGCAGTTATTCGATTCCCGGACTTCGATTCCCGACTGGGTCTCTAAATGCAATTCATTGATTACAAATTAAGGTGATGTGGAGCGCTTTTTTGCCAGCGCGTGCTCATGTGACGGCTGGTTCATTTTAATTAAAATTTTAAAGTGCCTCTGTAGCGCACGTAGCGCGTGCTAAGTGAACGGCGGGTTTATTTTAATTAAAAAAATGTGTGTGTTGAGCGCGAATGCGCGTGGAAACTGTGAGTGAATTAAAGAGTTCATTTTAACAATTAATTTGTGATTAAGGGGGAAATAAAAATAAATAAAGCACATAAAATAAATACCTGGAAGGGGTGTGTATGTAATGCAGAAATGCGCACTCCTCAATCCAAAAATATCTGGATTTTTTCGCGAGACGGTTAGATGGGGTGTTGATGAAAAATGTTGTTTTTTGTTTTAAATGTTATGGATGTGTGTGATTTAGTGTGAAAGAATTTAGATGTGAAAGAAAATATTACGACAGCTAAGAAAAATATGCCAAAAATAAATAAAAATGGGAAGGAAAGGGTTAGGAATTTTTCAGAAATTAATGGGAAATTTGTTAGTAGTTTTAATGAATTTTTATCATATTTTTGGGGTATTTTGAAAGATTTTAGAATTTTAAAATGGGCAAAAATAGTTGTTTTTGAAATTATCAAATTTAGAAAAATAGGGCCATGGGGTGCAGAAATAAGAGGAAAATTTCCGAGAATCGTGTGTAATTTTTTCAAAATTGGAAGTGTCTGTTAATGATATGTTTTTGCATTTGTCAATGTTTTTGTGTGTTTGTTTTGTGTGTATGTTTGTTAATTAATCAATTGTTTGTAAATATGGGTTCCATGTAGAAAAATATTGTAAAGTGAAAAATGAATAGAAAAAGGTCAAGGGGGGTGAGGGGAATTTTTGGAGAATTTGCTAGAGTTTTATGTTGTTTGTGGGTATTTTTTTACGAAGTTAAAATGATGGTTTTGTTTGTTTTTTATTTTAAACGCGTGTTTTGTTCTTTTTTTAAAAGGAAAGTTTGAATAAATAGGACAATATGGAGTTATTTTTTTTTGAATTGTTTAATAGGAAATTTTAGGCTATAAAGATATATATATATATAATGGTGGGAAAAGGTGTCAGTAATTTTTGATAAAATTCCAAAATTTGTGTCAAATTTGTTTATTATTATTCTTGAAGTGTCAGTATGTTTAATGGAGGTGTGGAGTTAAAAAATTGATATTCGGGATGTCAAAAAGGAATATCCGGACACACGTGACAGCTGCGCGTGCATGAACCAGCACACACCACCTCAATCGTCAAATTCAAACGCGCGTCCCGCGCGTGAACAGCGGCTAAAAGATACTCCCGCACGAACAACGCACATACCTCGCCGCGCACACGACCGACAGTCGGGGGAGGGTGAGGTGAAGCCAACAGGGATTGGGGGGTGTGAACAGGGGCGTGTATAGGGTGGGGGAGGTGAGGGTGGGTTCTGGGGGAATGAGGTCTAAGGTAGGGAAATGGGGGGTGAGTGTGTGCTGGTGGGAATGGGGATTAGTGTGGGGGTGGGTGGGAAGGGAAGTTAGTGGGGGGAAGGGTGGCTTAGACAGGGGGTGGGGTTAATTTTGGGTGTTTGGGGGGTAAAAAAGGGGGGCTAGTGGGGGGTTAGTGGGGGGGTAATGGGGTGAATTGACTGGGTGGGAAGGGGGGTTAGTGGGAGGGGTAATGGGGTGAATTGACTGGGTGGGAAGGGGGGTTAGTGGGAGGGAGAAGGGGTGGCACGTGGCAACAGGAGGGCGTGGAGGACAGGAGGTCAACGACGGGCAACTCAGCGACGTCAGCGAGGAAGGCAGCCACAGGGCACGTGGCAGCGGACGTCATCGGCAGCTAGGCGACGGCGGCGTCACAGGTGGATGGCGGGATGCAGGGAGGTTGACAGCGGAGAGGACAGGCGACGCGGGTGGAGGGACGGGCAATGAGCAGGGGAGGAGGGCGCTGTCATGCGGCGAGGCCAAGCAGGAGGGCACGTCAGCGTGCAGCGGGTAGGAAGACGCCGACGACGTCACAGTGGGGCGTCGTCAGCAGACACCCGGCGGCAGGCACGGGCTGCGGGGGCGTCGTCCACGGGCAAAGGCGGTGGCCATAGGCGTCACGCGATGGCGGGCGGCGGGGACCAAGGTGTCAGCAACCGGCGGCGCGAGCGGCTTCACGGCGAGGAGCGCAGGGCACAGGGCGCAGGGACGGGTGCAGAAGGTGGGCACGAACGCAGGCTTCTCGGGCGTCAGAGACGACACGAAGCCCCAGAGCGACGGGCGTCAGCATGGAGGAGGGAGGGGAGAACAAGGAGGTGGAGAGGGAGGAGGAAGGGGAGGAGGAAAGAAGGAGAGGGAGGAGAAAATGGATGAAAGGGAGGGAATGGAGGACGATGGGAGAGAAGGAGCACACAGAGGGAGAGGGTGAGGAGAGACGGTTGGGGGAAAGGGGTCGGGATAGGGAAGGGGGTGGGGGGTAAGGGCATCCATGGGGGGGGTGGAAAAGGGTGGGAGGGGATGGGCAGGGCCAAGGGGGGTGGGGTGGGCAGGGTCAAAAGGGCGCGTATCCTCGTCCCGCGCACGTGCGCGGGGCGGGGTAAAAAAGTTTGCCGTGACGAGATTGAAATGGCACTGGGAGGACGGTATGGGTTAGGCGGACACGACCGGGGCGCGTGGGGATGCATAAAATCGAAAAAGGGCACGTTCACGTGCAAAACGGGCGCACGAATACACGTAAAAATAAAGAAAAATTAATAACTCCCAATCCGGTTGTCAAAACGAAATAGCGTAAAAACAAAAAGTGGGCAGGACGACAGGGGGAAAACAAGGAAAATACGGGACGAAGGTTCCGGGGGGGAGGAGGGGGGGAAGGGCGGTCACGTGCAAAAAACACAAAAAACGAACCAAAAACACAATTTAAAAATTAATATCGAAAAATCTGTGCATCGAAATGAGGTGGAGAAAAAAGGAAAACTATGCAAAAAGATTTGCCCGACAATCCTAGCATATCAAAACATAATTCCGACAGAGATAAGACGTGTTCGCATGGGAAAAACCCAAAAAACAACCCTGAAAATGGGATCGGAAATTAATATCGGACAAACCGTTCACCGGAATGACATGCAGTAAGAAGGAAAAATGTCCGCAGGAAGGAGTGGCACAGGGTTATCACGTTAAACCGCAGTTCCGGTGGAAATAGGAGCGGTTCACATGCAAAAAACTCCAAAAATACTCCCGAAAATATATTTAAAAATTAATAAGTAAAAATCCGAAAGTCGAAAGAGGGTGGAGAAAAAAGGAAAAAGGTGAGGGAAGACACAAGGGACATGGCTGACAGGAAAAATGGTCAGTTCAACGGGAGGAACAAGGCTATAAGGTTGGATTGGGACTTCGGTGACGTAGGGTGCATTCACATGGAAGGACCTCAAAATCAGGGAATGAAGAAAAACTGCAGGGGAACAGTCCCAAAGATGGGTGGAACATAACCGGGGGGGTGGAAAAGGACCCCATGAGGGTAAAAGCAAGGCATGGCCTACATGCATGAACAGGGTAAGGCATATGCGGAAAGATATGCACTGTAGACGCGTAGGGACACGTCCCCACACTTAAGACCTTAACGAATAGGGTTAACCGAGCAACATGGACCTAGGACTACGCCACAGACCATCCACTAACGTCCTCACACTTAAAACATGACCGTCACAAAGAAATAGAAGGTGTAGGGTTAGAAAAACTTGGCCCGTTTTGTCAAGAAGCAAGGTTGAGTGTCGATGGCACGTCCAGTGTGGTTGTCGGCGCTGGAGGGACCAAGACATCTTCTCGGCACACGTTCGTCATGGCAGGGACCACGCGGCAGCACCCAGGGAGGTAGCTGGTTGAAGGAATCACATGAAATTCGTCGATGATGAGGAATACTATACTCAACTCACAGTCACTCAAATGAAATGAAAGAACAGTCACTCGCCCCATGACTAATATCACTCGAGGAATAAGGATTGAAACCCATATCTCATACCCGGTTGAGGAATCGACGAGGGGGAAATGGTGCAGAAAGAGTATGCCAGGGTGCACAGTTGATGGTGCATTAGTGCGTCCAACCCGTCTGGCATAAGTGCAAGGAGGAAGGCAAGGGAGCTTTATGGTGCAGTGTACAGAACAGGGTGAAGTGTCTTGTGATGACGGTAAAGACCCATCCCGTGGGTGCATAGGGAAACGGGAACATACCTGACTCCAAGTGTCGTAACGTCCCTCAATCTCACCTCTCGGTAATTGATTGAAGAAACTCCAGTCACACTCAACCCACCCTCTGTCTCACTCTCTGTTGATAGATACAGGAGGGCAGCCTTTTCCTGAAACCCATTGATATAATCCTCACAGTCACTTGTGCAAAGGTTGTATGCCTTGTGTGCATTTGATGGTGCAACAGTGCATCCCGCCCTGTGCCGGCATACGGTGCAAGAAGGAAGGCCGGGGAGCCTTATAGTGCAGTGCACAGAAACAAATTGTGCTTTGTGCTTTGAGAGGCCCATTCCGTGCGTGCAACACTTCATTCACACTTCTCTCCTCTCTTTTGATTTGAAGGGAAAAGACTGGTCTCTCGCCCCACCCTCTGTCTCACTCTCTGTTGATAGTTACAGAGGGCAACCCATACTCACCTCCCCATCCGGTTAGGATGAAAGCTCACGTCACTCAAGGGGTTGTCGATGAAGATCGCATCGTCAGTTGTTGAAGAGGCGTACCCAGGGAGGTAGCCATCAAATCGAATATTGTATTGGATAGGAACATGTCGTCTGCTAGAGGACAGGTAGTCACTTTACAGAGAGACCCAGGACATAGCGTACCAAGGGAGGTAGCGTCGGAATTGGATCCGAGGGATATCAATTAATGAATCCACTTTCTGGACTACTGGGTGTTACCACCTTTTCCACAGCCAGCTTCTCGCCCAAGGGTGTTTACCACCTTTTCCTGGAACGAGGCCTGCTATGACAGGGAATTGCTTCCTTTTCTCTCATAACAGATTTGTTTGTTTTTTTTTCCTTTTTTTTTTTCTCTTGTTTTCTCCTATTCCGGAGGGTGTTTCCACCTTTTCTCGAAGAATAGGTTGGCATGACAGGGACCTCAGTCCTTTTCTCCCATGACCGATATGTATTGTTTTGTTTTGTTTTGTTTTTTTTTTTGTTTTTTGTTTTTTTTTCAAATTGAGCAAAGGAATGGTAGAAAGACCATTTGTCAGAACCCACCTCTCCACTGTCGCTGGTGGAAAATAGAGGATAAGAGATCAAGGCTGAAAGGGGGTTTTGAGGGGATAGAGGGTTGCGTCCACCTCATCAGAAGTGGCTGAAGAACGGCTATCAGAAGTAGCATCATAACAAGTACAGTGCCGTGCCAACGAGGGAAAAGATTAAGTGACCGTAATTGTCAAGATCCCCAAGGAGGGAAGTACTTCTTCAGGCGATATCCATTGATCAGAAAGGGATCATCAGAGGCATCAACGGTCTGCACTTGGACAGAACCATTAGGGTTGACGGAAAGTACCTTATAGGGTCCCATCCACCGCTGTTGGAGCTTGCCAGGAAACTTGCCAAATCGTGAATCATAGGCTAGGACCAAATCACCTTCTTTGAACTCCTTGTGCTTGATGAAGCTATCATGGTAAGCCTTGCGTCGAGCTTGCGTGGCTTCCATGCACTGTAGAGCCATCCTACAAATTTCGTCCAAACATTCCAAGTGCAGGAGATGACGTTGCAGTGAATCATCATCCCCCAAATGCTCTTTGATAGCCACTCTCAAAGAGGGTAGTTCCAGTTCAACAGGAAAAACTGCTTCTGTACCATACACCAACTGGAAAGGTGTATGTCATGTTGCTGCTTTATGGGAGGTTCTGTATGCCCAGAGGGCCTCTGTAAGTCGATCGTCCCAATCACGACGATGTGTGGCAATCGTTCTTGTCAGGATCGAGCAGAGGATGCGATTTGTGACTTCGACTTGGCCGTTGGCTATGGGGTAATAAGGAGTGGACTTGCGATGGCGGATCTTATACAACTCTATCAACTCTTCCATGACTTTGTTGAGGAAATGAGTGCCTCTGTCACTCACCAGCTCTAAGGGACTGCCAAAACGGGTGATGATATTCTCGTACATGAACAGGGCCACGCTGTTACCATCGTCTCGCTTTAGGGCTTTAGCTTCACACCACTTTGTAACATAATCCGTACATATGAGGATGTATCGGCTCTGTTTCCTTCTGGTAGGAGGATCGATCGGACCTACGAAGTCAATACCCCACTTCTCAAACGGCTTCAAAGGAAGGATAGGTTGCAGTGGCATGGCACTTGTCTTCGTGGGTTTCCCCATTCTTTGACAAGCATCACATCTTTTACAGTAATCATAGGCATCTTTGTGAATTGTAGGCCACCAATATCCTGCTAGCAGAGCCTTCCTGGCTGTAGCTTCTCCTGCAAAATGACCTCCGCATGGCTCGTCATGGCAAGCCTTCAGAACAATCCCAATCTCATCTCCTGCAACACATCTTCTGAGCACTTCATCTTTGCCTTTCTTGTACAGTGCGCCACCTAGCAGGGTGTAGGGGGCTGATTCTAGCATAAGCTTCTTCCTTTCCCGACTAGAAATGCCAGGAGGGTACTGTTGGGTTGCCAGCAGATTGGCAATGTCTGCATACCAGGGAGTTACAGTTTCTACCAAGAATAGGGAAGCATCAGGGAGGTCTGGATCATCCTGCTCCTCGTCTACAGTTTGTGGGATACGCGACAGATGATCAGCCAGAATATGGGAACGACCAGGCTTAGTAATCACCTCAAAGTCGAACTCCTGGAATAAAAGGAGCCATCTCATCATTCGTCCTTTCACATCTGCTTTGTTCATCAGGAAGGACAGGGCCTCATGATCCACATAAAATTTAAAATGGGTGGATAGGAGGTAGTGGCGAAACTTCTCTAGGGCAAACACCATTGCCAAGCACTCCAGCTCTGTCACTGTATAGTTCCGTTCCCTATTAGTGACTTTTCGGCTTGCGTAATAGATCGGTTGATCCAACTTCGAGGAGCCCTTCTGGCAGAGGACAACACCTAAACCTTCAATTGATGCATCAGTGTGTACACGGAACTCTTTCGTCCAATTAGGAGGTTGCAGAATGGGTGCCTCTATCAGACACTGCTTCAAAGTGTGGAAGTCTTTGTCGCATTCTTCCGTCCAAGTAAACTCTGCATCTTTCCTCAGGAGCTTGTGCAAGGAGGTTTCCTTTGTCGCAAAATGGGCTATAAACCTTCTATAGTAACCCACATGGCCTAGGAATCCCCTCAACTGTTTGAGGTTGGTGGGTGCTGTCAGAGCTGCAATCTTTTCGATCTTTGTAGGGTCTATTGATATCCCTTGTGCAGAGACAATGTGGCCCAACAGGACTCCAGAAGAGACCTCAAAGATGCATTTGTCGGGGTTGAGGGAAATCCCATACTCCCGGCATCGATCAAAACATTGTTCCAGGCGTTCCCAGTGTTCACGGATCAAACTATAGACACAGAAGTCATCTAAATACACCTCAATAAAGTCATGCAGATGATTTTGAAATGCGGCCATCATGACTCGTTGGAAAGTAGCAGGGGCATTGCAGAGCCCAAATGGCATCACTCGATAAGCGTAGGTTCCCCATTCTGTGGTGAAGGTTTTCTTGGATTGGTCTTCTTCTGCAATTTGGACTTGGTTATATCCGCTGAATCCATCCAGAAGAGAATAAAGCTCATGTCCTGCCACTGTGTCCAACAGTTGGTCTGTGAAAGGGATAGGAAAGTGATCCTTCTTTGTCTTGGAATTAAGCTTTCGGAAATCCACACATATTCACAATTTGCCATTCTTCTTGGGTACAACCACAATGGGTGAAACCCATTCACTATTTGCCACTGGATAGATGAACTCGGCTTCCAAAAGCTTCAGCAGCTCCGCTTTCACCAATGTGGAATAATTCGGGTTCATTCGCCTTTGTCGTTGCCATACTGGCTTGGCATCAGGCTCCAAGTCAATATGATGTTGACATATTGTGGGATCAATCCCCTTTAGGTCTTTGTAGGACCACGCAAACACGTCCAAATTTTCTTTCAACAAGTTGTACAAGGTTGACAACTCCTCTTCTGGGAGGCTGCTACCCACCTTCAAGTGGCGTTCAGTGCCTTCTGCATCCACAAAGGTTAACTACCTTTCACCTTCTACTTCACGGATGAAGGTCCCACGGACTGCTTCTGGATACAGATCCGACTCCTTCAAGGGAGTGGTATCCTCTTCTGATGTCCCACTAGAGCCAATTTCTTCTTTTGGTGGAGACTTAGGTTGCTCCTTAAGATGTCGGAATGGGATTAAAGTTGTTTCGGGTTTGGTTTCAAAATTAATTACCTCTTGGCTTGAAGACTCCTCTTCTGATGATACATCCAGGAACGTCACATAACAGGGACCCTCTGACGCCTGTTGGGTTTGTGGGACTGGTACTTGTTTGCACGGTGCATCATCATCATCTTTCTTCGGCAAGGGTGGGTTAGGACGGCATGAGCCACTGCTAAAAGATGGCTTGTTCTTCTTAATCCATTCCTTATAAAGGTTTTGCATATAAGAAGATCCATTTACTAGACCAAATGGTACCATCACCATTCTGTCCCATAGCATGAGCTCGTCTATTTCTGATGCTTCTGGAACTTCTTCTTCAAATGTATCCTCTTCAGGTGGGATAGACTCTTCCATTTCACTTTCATAATCTTCTTCATCCATATCATATCCATCCTCTTCTGTCTCTGTCTCTGCTTCTGCTTCTGCTTCTGTTTCTGTTGCTGTTTCTGCTTCTGTAGGAGCTCTGTAACAGAAGAACAGATTCTCTGTTTCCTCTCCTATCTCTGTCTCTATTTCTGCTATGGCCATGTAACAGGGAGAGCAGTACATCCATGCTTCTATCTCACTATCAGAAGTGATTTCAGAAGTCATTCCCGGTTCAGGCAGGAAGTATTCACCCATTGATAATGGCTTTGCATCTTTTGGAAGTCGGCTTACAGTATCCACTGTTAAGGAATGTGCCACTGTTTTCTTGGGAAGGATCTGTTTGACAGCATCTTCGTCTACTGATATTCCATCTATAGCCTCATTAGGGGAGTCAGAAGATAATTCCAAGGAGGTGGATCCATGTCCTTTTTGAGAACCATATAGATTCAGCACCACTTTGTTGGGTCCTCTACCCAAGGTCAAGGTTCCTTTGAACCAATCCATCCTTGCTCGAGCTTCAAAAAGCCATGGTCTGCCCAGTAATAGAGGATAGGATGTGCCATAAGAGTTTGGCTTCACCACCAGATAGGTTAGCCAATAATCTTTTCTAGCCACTGTAGTCTTCACATATGGGAGAATGCCCAAAGGCTTGATTCTACTCTGATGTGCCAGTCTGATGAGCCATTGGGTGGGTTGCACACCTTGTAGGCCTAAATCCTTCATTGTAATATCCGTCATAATGTTTACTGATGAACCACCATCAATCAGTGCATTTGCAATGAAGCAGCCTTCTATCCACACACCAGTCTCTGGGGTACCCGGATCTAGAAAGGCGTTAGCCACATCCACTTCTTTTACAGGCTCTCGAGCCTTGTTGGGCTTTGTTGCTGTTGAGGGAGCAATCCTTAATCCACGTCTTCTTGTCAGTATACTTTTGAACCTTTTTCGGCAACTGGGAGACAACATCAATAATTGTCAGAATGTGAGGTTTGGTTTAAAAGTATCTAGATCTCTGACCAGATCATATTCCTTAATAGGATCCACTGGCTTCTCTAACCGATTAGGGAATGGGGCAACACCCATTTTCATTTTCCCTCTTTCTTCCAACAAACGCATCATGGGGACTTCTTCTGTCACTTGTGGCACTTCCTCTTCTTCTGTCTCCTGGACCTCTAGTCCTGTCTCTGTAATTGTCTCTATAACTCTCTGTGGCACTGTAGGGCTCTGTACGGCACTGTCAGGCTCTGTTCCGTTCTGTTCTTCGGGTGGAAGACTGAACTTCACTGATCTTACAGGAGGGTTATTTTCTTTCTGGACAGGTGGTTCCTTCTGCTTTGCACGCGTGATGGCAGTAACTTCCAATTCCACCAAATTGGAGGTAGGCTCTTGGGCCTTGGACGGACTATCAGTAGCACTGTTTTTCACTGGGGCTGGGCTTGGACAGTCTTTTGCAGTGTGGCATTCTCCTTTGCATCGACTGCATAAGGGCTTGTAATCTACTGACCTTCGAGGATTTGGACAATTTGGTGAGATGTGTCCCTTTTCTCCGCATCTGTAACACTCCACTTCTGATCTCTGACCCCCGCCAGACTGTCTTCCTCTGTAACTTTGAGAGGGAAATCTTCTGGGTCCGAAATTAGGACCAAACTCTCTAGGCTTGGGTCCAATATCCTGTGTTGTCATTTTGGATTCCAACAAGTTGAATCTTGCATCTTCTTCCTTCCTTCTCCTATCATGCATCTTCTTCCTTCCTTCTCCTATCATGCATCTCCTTCAGAGAGCAAATGTCCTCTGTATGGTTCTTCCGCAAACAGTAGGAACAGAAGGCTCCAGGGATGGTTGGTTTTCATGTACATTCAGTGGCTAAATGGCCTGCTTGATGACACTTACCACACCAAGTGTTTGACCGCATCACATCTCTTCCTGCTCCTGCAACGTTGGATATGCTCGCTGTTTTCACTTTCAACGTCTGTAGTTGCTCTGTGATCACATCCATCAACTCCTT
The DNA here is from genome assembly GCF_053477565.2 of Lygodium microphyllum. Taxonomy (NCBI): domain Eukaryota; kingdom Viridiplantae; phylum Streptophyta; class Polypodiopsida; order Schizaeales; family Lygodiaceae; genus Lygodium; species Lygodium microphyllum. The sequence goes on from NC_141155.1 coordinate 130,843,699, forward strand.
TTTGATGTTTGCAACTGAATTGGATAAATAATCCTTCAAGCTTTCTCCTCCTAACGTATCGGCAGGAGGGTTTTGAGGAGTCTCTGTAATCACTGCATAAACGGGCTGGGCTGGTACAGAGGGGCCTCTGTTCTGATTCTGATTCTGAGCTCCTGTTTGAACTGTTGGCTGTTGACTCCAGTTGGTAGGGTTCCACTGTTGCTGCTGATTTGGCATTGAGGAAATTGGTTGGGACCATTGTTGTTGTGGTTGAACCACCATTTGAGGCATGGATTGTGGCCACTATGGATTTGGTGCACTGTACTGTGATACCGGGGGCATCTGTTGGTAAGGGTAGGGGACAGTCCCTGGAACTACATTTGGTGGATACATCATTCCTGGCATTAGAGGAGGTAGGACTCCTCTTCCTGTATTCATTGCCAATCTAGCTTCCACTTCATCATACAGTCTTGCTCCTTCTGTTGCAGCTTGCAGTGTGGCTGGTCTTTGCATCTCCACAAACTTACGGACTTCTGGTTGTAATCCTCTGAGAAACACTCCCTTCTGAATGCCATCATCTAGATTATGGTTAGTCCATCTCTTCAGGATGGATTCCATTCGTGAGACATAAGCTTCCACTCTTTCTCCAGAAGACTGACTTAGGTTCATAAATTCCTCTCTCATCCGCTCTTCAAAGCCTTCACGCCTGAATTTAGTGAGGAAGGCCAACTTCAGGTCGTCCCATGTGCCAAAAGTTCCTGCTGCTTGTCTTTCATACCACTGAAACGCTGCGCCCTTGAAAGTGGCGAGGAATATTGCTAACCAATACTCAGGGGTTCTGACATTGTTAGCCACACATGCTACCATAAACTCTGCTACATGAAGATTGGGGTCTTCATTGTATTCTCCCTTAAAAACTGGCAATGGAACTACATTCGCTGGCCTGTCATCAATATTTCCAGGACGGATCTGGCTTGGAAGTGGACCTCCAGCAGGAGGAGGAAGGGCTTGATGTGCCATTGGGACTTCTGTAAAGAGTTGCGCAAGGGCGTCAAAGGCGGCTTCTGTTGCGAGCTCGCTCTCGGCTCTGATTCTTGCTTTCTCTCTTCTCACGTACCTCTGGACTCGTTCTAATGCTTGCCTCTTTATTGCGTCATTCATCAGGGGGTTGGCTCCACTATGTTGTTAGTGCTCCACAGAGGGTTAACAGAAGACTTCAGTCTCTGTAGGACTCTCTTGCCAACATTTCTTCTACTTCTTTCTTTTCAACGTCCCTGAATTCTGCTTTCATGCCACTGCACAAAGGAAGGTATTCGGTTCTGAAGGTGTCAAAATGCATACGTCTGAGCATGGTGGTGGTGCCATCATCATAATAATGCCAGCTTCTGATGATTTCAACAGTGTATGTTGTGAAAAACACTCTGTCTACCAACTTCCAGTGGGTTGCTAATTGAACAAATAGAAGATTATCAGTACACCAAGCATCCCATGTATCTTGCTGTTGAGCGTCCACGAACAAATTCCAACTCTTTTCCTTCTTCTCTTTGTGAACCTCTACAGACCAAGACTCCTGAAGCTTCTTCACAATCTCCCACTTGATGTTATCTGGAAACTTCTCAATGAATGCCAAATCTTCCATGGATGGTCATTCTCTCTGTTTCTGCTCTTCAGTTCGTTCCCAAACAGTTTGCCACCAAGATGCAAGTTTCTGCTGCTTCAACAGGAAGAGGAAACTGTCCACCACATAGAGCATGCATCATGATGGTGATGTGTTTCCGCCATTGTGGGATGAACTTCTTGTGGAAAGTGGCTTTGATTATGAGAAATTCCAACTCTTCAGTGGAAGAAGGAACTTTACAAACATCCATTGAATTCTTCTCTTCTTGGCAATGCCATTTCCTTCATTTTCAGCCTCTTCTGGTGCTTGTTGATGGCAAGTTTCCCCAGCTGCGCACAAAAAACATGGAGCCCCAAGAGGAACACCAAGGAAAAGGGAATTCTCTTGCAAGAAAATCTATCTTGTAACATCAACAAGCTTGTTTATCATGTTTCATATGATCACAATGAAGAAAAGAACACCAGGCACAACAAATCTTCATGCAGCATCATGTAGATCTCCCACGGTTTTGATAGAATCAACCATATTCTTCAATATCTTCATAAAATCCATCAATAGAACAAAGAAAGCAAAAGAATACACCATCTTTGAATGGAAATACATCACATAGTATTCATCTTCAATATCTTCATAGTCTTCTCTCTCAATCTCTCATATACAATCACTCTGTTTCAGTAGAATTGGCTGTCTCTGACTCTCTCTCTCTCTCTCCATCAATAATACATCATATCCTCACTACAATCTCTAAAAATCGCCCTCAATAATCCTTCTTAGGTCGTGGATACCCCTCCCAAGAGGTATGTCTGATATGAAAAGTCACCAGAACCACTACAGTGTCCTTTCATAGCTCACTACTGTCACTTCACTCTAGTCTTCACTTGAGTCTTCAGGAGCTACTTCTTCCACTTCTTTCAGCTCTTTTGCACTTGTATTCACCTCTTTCCAAGGCTAGAAAACTTTTCCAAAGTCACACATACATTCCACAGAACACTTACAGAAGCATACAGAACAGTCTATAGAACAGTACCAGAACAGCTACAGTATAGAACAGAACAGAAGCAGAAGCTCTACAGAAGACCTATAGAAGGTTACAGAAGGTCATCAAAACTACATAACTCATTCTCAAACCATTCCAAACTTTCACAAACCATTCAATAAGCTTTCACAATATCTCATTCTTCATCAATCAATACTCCTTCCCTCTTTATAGAAGACAATCAGAACAAAACAGACCAAAACAGAGCAAAACAGAACAAAACAAAAGGTATATAGAACCAATCAGAACCTATCAGAACATCATAGAACCACCAACAAACATCATGAACTTCCAAAACACAATCAATATCATCCAAAACACTCTCAAACCACTTCCAAACCAATCAATCATCCCATAAAATCAACCATTCAGCTCTCAAAAACAACAAAAATCAGCCAAAAAACAAGTCATTTCAACACTCAACATGATGGCCTTTGGATTGTGCAACGCACCCGGATCATGGTAACGAACAGCACATAAGACCTTTGGTGACGTCTCCCCAGATGAGTTGAAAGTATTTATTGATGACCTGGGGGCACTCACTGTAAGGAAAAGGATGCTGATTATCTTAAGAAAGTGCTTTGAGTGCTGTAGACAATTTTGTATCACTCTTAACCCACAGAAGTGTGTCTTTAGAGTGCCTTATGGGCTATTGCTAGGCCATGTGGTCAGCTCAATAGTAGAATAGGGATCGCAACCGACTCTGAAAAGATCAAGTTTATAGTCGCTATGAGTCCACCACGCACTCCGAAAGAGGTACATAGCTTTCTGTCATTGGTAGGGTACTATCGGAGGTTTATAAATGCATTGGCAGAAAGGATGTTACCATTAACGAACTTGTTATCCTTTAGCTGTCTATTTGTATGGAGCGACCCTTGTAAGGTAGCTTTCAAGGATGTGAAACAGGAGCTAGTAAAAGCACCAGTTTTAAAAGCACCTAAAAGAGACGAGGCATTTTACATATTTTCAACAGCTGCCATGCATAGTATCAGCTGTTGTTTAGCCCAAATCTGGGAGAAAAAATGGTATCATCCGATAGCTTTTGCTAGTTGAAAATTGGGCATATTAGAAATTAACTACACCTACATGGAGAAGTTGTGCCTTGCGATGGTCTTTGCGACTAAAAAATTCAGGCACTATATCCTCTATGAGAAGGTAGCTTTCTATACGAAGGTGGAAGGGCTTAGATTGCTTATGAACAAGCTACAACCGCCTGATCGTCTAGCAAAGTGGTTAATCACTTTGTAGGAGTTTGATTATGAGATCAAGAGTAAGCCACCGAGGTTGCAGGGGATTGTGGAATGCCTTGTGGATTTCGAGGAGCCGAAAGAGACTTTAGTTGAAGGAAGTGATATTAAAGAAATGTTTAAAATTGATACACCTTCTATCCCATCTTGGTATGCTGCCATCACGCATTATCTATCAACAGGAGAGACTGGAGCTGGTTTATCAAAATCAGAAAAGAGAAAAATCAGACAACAGGCTTTGAAGTTTTCCTTGATCGCAGGAACACTATATCGGCAGGGTGTTGATGATATCTACTACCGATGTGTGATGCCTAATGAGGTTCCTTTCATCTTGGAAGAGTGCCATGACTCTACGTGTGGAGGGCACTTCGCTGGACGGTTGACGGCACAGAAAGCTTTAAGAGCTTGATATTGGTGGCCATCCATCTTCCAAGATTCCTTTAAGTACGTTAAGAGATGTGATATCTGTCAAAGAGATGACAACAGAGAGAATATAAAATGCCCACTTACGCCTATCATAGCTATCCTTCCATTTGAGAAGTGGGGCATTGACTTTGTGTGTCCTATCACCCCGTCATCTACTACTCAGAAGAGGTACATTATAGTAGCAACTGATTATTTTACAAAATGGTCAAAAGCACGGGTGACGAGGCAGGACAATGCAAAAGAGACTGCAAGTTTCCTTTTAGAACAAATTATCTGCCATTTCGGTCCACCGAAGGAACTAGTGTTGGACCGTGGAATCCACTTTTTGAATAAAGTGATCAAAAGGCTGACTGAAGCTTGGCAAATCAAGCTTAACAAAATGACCCCCTATAATCCGTAAGCCGACGGTGGGCAAGTTGAAAGTACTAATAAGCAGCTTGTGGGTATCTTGTCTAAAATAGTCTCTGAGAAGAAACGAGACTGGGACAGGAAGTTGTATGTGGCAGTATGGGTGTACAACACAACGTTCAAGCGAGCTACTGGCCATACTCCATTTAAATTAGTTTATGGGAAGAGTGTGTGTTACCCCTCGAAATCGAGTTGCCAACCATATGGTTTGCAATTAACCACTCTTTGGGAGATGAGGATGCACTCTTTAAACGTTTCACGACCATAGCCCACCTGGATGAGCTGAAATTGCAGAGCTTATTACACCAGCAGGTAGCTAAATGTCGGATGAAGCAATTGCATGACCTTAAAGCAAAGAAGTATACCTTTAAAAAATGGCAATTAGTTCTATATTACGATGTGTGTAGGGAGCTGTTTCCAGGGAAGCTAGAACCTAGATGGGATGGCCCCTACAAGATTGTCAGGATAGGAAAAAATAGGTCTACAACTCTACTAGCTGATCTGCAGGGGGTAGAATTTAAAAATAAGGTTAATCTTAATAAGATTAAACCTTATTATTTCTAAGTATGCTAACCCGGAGAAATGCATTGCGGGTCCATGTTGGGGCTGATTTGAGACCTGCAAAAGAGATTAAAGCTGGTTGATGGGGCGGTTAATTCCTTATTTGGAGCACCCATATCTGGAGCAGAGATACCATCAGGAGAAACTTATCTGGTGGAGCAAAGGATATAAAGTGATTGAGCAAGAGGACGGAACCTTTGTGTGGGAGATCAAAGTTTTCTGCCATCACTGCTTACGAATGTTGACAAGTATCCCTGTTGAGTTTAATGAAGAATGTGGGATGGAGCCGTCACTTCATCCTCTAAACATGCTAAATTTTGACTATCATAATTACGAATAGAGGAGTTCGTGATGGCAAGCTGTGTAAACCCATTGTGGACGTACACATTGTATTTTGGCGGAGCATCCAGGGGCCCGAATAAAAAAGGGAGTGTCGGAGTAGTAATCCGAGATCCCCGACGTAGAGTTTCGATGAAGTTAGCCGCTTATCTCGAGGTAGGATTCACTAACAACATGGCGGAGTATAAAGCCTTGATTATGGGACCGCATATTGCCAAGCAAGGTGGTGTTCGGCAGTTGTTAGTAAAAGGGGATTCCCAGTTGATCTTGAATCAGCTAGATGGGACATACACAGTGTTTCCATTTAAGAGACATGTACAGAATAGCCCATGACCCTTGCAATTGATACATTCAGATGTATGGGGTCCATCTCATAATGCTTCGTTTGGTGGTGCTCGTTACTATGTATCCTTCATTGATGATTTTAGCAAGTACACTTGGCTTTACATACTAAAACGTAAGGATGATGTGTTTGATGCATTCAAGGATTTCAAGAAGCATGCTGAAAATGAGATGAGATGTAAATTTCATGTCTTAGATTAGATGGAGGTGGAGAATATGTCTCTAATTACTTTGACAAGTACCTTGCTAAAAATGGGATCAGAAGACAGTTAACTTGTAGCTATACACCGCATCAAAATGGTATAGTAGAAAGGAAAAATAGGGTACTGATGGAATCGACAAGAGTTGTGATGAATGAAAAGAGTTTGCAAATGGGTTGAAGCAGTAGTGATTGTTATGTATGTGTTGAATAGAACCCCTACAGCAGGGATTCATGATGTAACTCCATATGAGAGGTTGTATGGTCATAAGCTTGACATTTCACATTTGAAGGTATTTGAAACCATTGCATATGTGCATGTTCTTGATGAAAAGAGGAAAAATTTGGATCCTAAAGCTCTCAAGAGTGTGTTCCTTGGTTATGCACAAGACCAGAAAGCTTACAAGTGTTATGTACCATCTACACATGAGACATTGATTAGCAGAGATGTTGTTTTTTATGACATGGCATCGTGGTATGGTAGTCGAGTTGCAGTGGCCAGCACTAGTAATGCTGAAAATACACCTATAGTGAGTACATCTATGAGTTGTCTTATAGGTGATGGGTCACCTAAGTAAGTCCTTGGTTAGGATGCTTGCAGAGTCGTACTCCTACGTCCACTGACACGGATATGTCAGTGAGGGGGAAATTGGATAAGGGAAAAGAAAAGATACTTGAGGATGTGACAAATCCACTTATAGCAGGTTATGAATCATCTAACAGTGACATTTTGGATAGTGAGTTGGACATTCCATCTATTATGATGCCTAGAGCAAGGCAGAGTCGTTATGTACTGCCTCATGAGAGGCAAGCTCATAGTGAGCCATAGTAACAAAGATCTGAGAGAGTCAAAAAACTAGTTGACAAGTTTACATACACTAATTATTCAGCCTGCCATTATGCATATATGGCTAGTGTGACAGGTTACAAAGAACCTACAAAGTTTAATGATACAGTTACAGATGATAATTGGTGTGCTGCCATGGATAAGGAGTATGCAGCCCTGGCTCAAAATGAGACATGGGAATTGGTTGAGTTGCCTAAAGGCAAAGTCCCCATTGGCTACAAATGGGTGTACAAGGTTAAGTGCAAGTCAGATGGTTCATTAAAATGCTATAAGGCCAGGCAGGTTGCAAAAGGGTATGCACAATAATATGGCCTTGACTATGAGAAGACTTTTACTCCGGTGACTAAAATGGCAACAATCAGAACTGCCATTGTTTGGCAACATGCAAAGGCCAGAAATTATGGCAAATGGACGTCAAGAATGCTTTCTTGAATGGTGATTTGGTTGAGCAAGTATATATGGACCAGCCTGAAGGCTATGTTCATCCGGACTTTCCTACACATGTATGTAAGCTGAAAAAGGCTTTATATGGATTGAAACAAGCACCTAGAGCATGGAATGCTCGGATCAGTAGTTATTTACAGCAACATGGATTTAGATTGGGTGATGCAGATCACAGTCTGTTCACGAAGAAGATAGATCATGGATATGTGTTTCTAGTGGTTTATGTAGATGATCTTATCATCATTAGAGATGATGAAGAGGGCATTGCTGAAATTAAATCATGTTTATAGGTTGAATTCACAGTCAAAGACCTTGGTGAACTAAAGTATTTTCTTGGTATTGGGGTATTCTCTACACCTCAAGGTATATGGCAACCATAGAAGTAGTATGCTCGTGGCATGTTATAGAAGTATGGTATGGCTGAATGCAAGCCTATGGAGACACCTCTTGATCAGAATGTCAAGCTGCATATTGATGTTGAAAATGACATAGAGAATGTGACCATGTATCGACAGATGGTGGGCAGCTTGATATACTTGACTATTACCCGTCCTGACTTATGTTATGCAATGGGGCTGATTAGTCAATTCATGCAGAAGCCTCGCAAACCACATTTAGATACAGTCAGGAGGATCATGAGATATGTAAAGGGTACTATTATAGGTTATGGACTATTTTATGCATATGGAAAATCCTTTGACTTAACAAGGTTTGCTGATGCTGATTGGGCTGGTTGTGCTTATGAAAGTGTTGAAAGTGCTGAAAGACTTGGGAATACAGATCAAAAGCAGAGTGAGATTGCATATTGTGATAACCTCAGCAATGTCATGCTAGCTAGCAATCCTATCTACCATGGTAGGTTCAAAAATATTGAGGTTCACTACCATTTCATTAGAGAAATGGTTCTTATAGGGCAGATTGACTTGATTCATGTGAAGATTGAAGACCAGGTAGCAGACACATTTACCAAGTCTCTTGGTAAAGAAAAGTTCATATACTTCAGATAGCTACTTAGAGTTTATCAGATGGTTTTAACTTGAGGGGGAGTATTAGAATATCAAGCTCCCGTTACTCTTCAGTCAGTCTATCTTTATGCGTGTGATCGATGTTAGCTGGATACAACCGTACACATGTGTGACATTTAGTAAGTCAGTGTAGTCAGTGACTTAACCACAGTTAAACTTGGCTAGTCATACCTATGTGTGTAAGTCTCTTCCAGTTATATAATGGAAGAATAATGGAAGAAGAAAAACAATGAGTTGAGGCTCATCTTCCACTCCACTCTGTCTCTCCCCCTCTCTTCCAACAAGAAAAAAGAGGGAATATAAAATTGGGTGTTGTCCCATTCCCTAACTAGTTGGAGAAGCCAGTGGATTCTATTAAACAATATGACTTGGTCAAAGACCTAGATACTTTCAAACCAAACCTAACATTCCAAAAAAATTTTATGTTGTCTCCCAGTTATTGAAAGAAATTCAAAAGCATACTAACAAGAAAATGTGGCTTAAGGATTGCTCCCTCAACAGAAACCAAGTCTAACAAATCCCTAGAGCCTCTGAAAAAAGTGGATGTGGCTAACACCTTCTTGGATCTTGGTATCCCAGAGATCGACATGTGGATTTAAGGATGCTTTATTGCAAACAAATTGATTTATGGAGGTTCATTAGTGAACATAATGGCGAATGTGACAATGAAGGATCTAGGCTTGCAAGGAATGCAGGCTACATAGGTGCTTATCAGATTAGCAGATCAAAGTGGAATTAAGCCTTTGGGCATTCCTCCACATGTAAAGACAACCCTCGCAGGAATTATTGGCTTACCTATTTGGTGGTAAAATCAAATTCCTACTACAAGACCTCATATCCTCTGCTGCTGTTGGGAAGACCATGGCTTTTTGAAGCAAGGGCATGGACATATTGGTTCAAAGGAACCCTAACCCTAGGCAGAGAATCCTACAAACTAGTGCTGAAGTTTTATGGATTGCAAAAAGGTAATGGATCCACTTTCATTGAAGTCATCATAGACTCTTCCAATGAGATAACAGATGGCACATCAAGAGATAAAGAAGCTTTCAAACATATATATTCTTCTCTTTCAAGATCCCCTACTACATAGATAGAGATAGAGTCCAAAGAGAAAAAAGATGACAATGTCAAAGAAGACTATGAAAGGGAGCTGGAAGAATCTATCCTACTTGAAGAAGGCACAAAAGAGGAAGAAGTTTCAAAGGCTACATAAGTTGAAGATGCCATGCTATTAGACAGAATGACTATGGTACCCTTTGGATTGGCTAATGAGTCACATCATATGTAAAATATCCACAAGAAATGGATTAAGTAGAATAAGCCTTCCTTCAACAGTGGCTCTTATTTCCAAAAGTTACCCTTCTCAAGAGAGGATGATGACAATGTACCTTGCCAACTGCCACCAATCCTAAAGCCCAAGCAAAACTTAGAAGGTTCCTATTGTGTGACATTCTTGGATGCATCCTTAGAAGACAAGTCCTTGAGCCAAGAAGTAACTAATTTTCAAACTAAACCCAAAATAGCAACGATAGCCTTTCAACATCCTAAGGAGCAAGCTCAATTCTCATTGATAGAGGAAGTCGGTTCCAGTGTTGTGTCAAAAGAGGAGAGCACTCCCTTAAAGGAGTCGGGATCTATATCCAGGATGTAGTCCATGGGACCATCATCTGCAAAGTGAAAGGTGAAAAGTAATTAACTTTTGTGGATGTTGATGATACGATACGTCACTTGAAGGTGGATATCAATCTTTTAGAAGAGGAGCTATCAATCTTGCATGACCTTCTAAAAGAGAACTTGGACATGTTTGCATTGTCATACAAAGATATGAAGGAGATTGATCCCACAGTGTGCCATCATCACATAGTCCTAGAGCTTGATGCCAAGCCAATGAGGCAAAGACAGAGGCATATGAATCCAAATTACTCTGCCCTAGTGAAAGTCGAATTGCTAAAGCTCTTTGAAGCTGAGTTTATCTATCTAGTGGCTAATAGTGAATTTATTTTGCCCATCATGGTAGTACCCAAAAAGAATGGAAAGCTACGAATATGTATGAACTTTCGAAAGTTGAACTCAAAGAATAAGAAGGATTTCCCTATCCCTTTCAGAGACCAACTGTTAGACACAGTAGTTGGACATAAACTCTATTCCCTCTTGAATGGATTCAATGGATACAACCAAGTCCAGATCACAAAAGAAGATCAACCCAAAACAACTTTCACAACAGAATGGGAACCTATACTTACAGAGTGATGCCATTTTGGGCTTTATAATGCTCTTACTACCTTCCAATGAGTAATGATGGTTGCATTTCAAAAACATCTATATGATTTCATTAAGGTCTATCAAGATGACTTATGTGTCTATAGCCTAATCTATGAGCATTGGGAATACCTAGAGTAGTGCTTTGATAGATGTTGAGAATATGGGATCTCCCTCAACCTCGACAAATGCCTCTTTGGAGTCTCTTCAAGAGTTTTTTTGGGCCACATTGTTTCTACAAAAGGGATAGCAGTAGAACCTACAAAGATTGAGAAGATTGAAGCTCTAAGAACGTCAACTAACCTCAAAAAATTGAGGGGATTCATTGGCCATGTGGGTTGCTACAGATGATTCATTGCCCACTTTGCAACAAAGGTATTCCCCTTGCATAAGCTCTTGAGGAAAGATGCAAAGTTTATGTGGACCACTAATTGTGACAAAGCACCTATTTTGCAGTGTTTGATTGAAGCACCCATTTTGCAACCTCCTAATTGGATGAAGGAGTTCCATGTGCACATTGATGAGTCAATTGAAGGCCTAGGTGCAGTCTTATGCCAAAACGGATTCTTGAAGTTAGATCAACCTATCTATTATGCAAGTCAAAAAGTAACCCACAGAGAACAAAACTATACAGTGATAGAGCTTGAATGCTTGGCAATGGTGTTTGCCCTAGAGAATTTTCGACACTATCTACTGTCGACGCACTTCAAATGCTATGCGGATCATGAGGCCCTGTCCTTCCTGATGAACAAAGTAGATGTGAATGGAAGAATGATGAGATGGCTCCTTCTATTTCAAGAGTTTGAGTTTTAAAGTGGTTATTAAGTTTGGTCACTCCCAAGTCTTGGCTGATCATCGGTCGCGAATTTCTTAGAGTGACAAAGAGGAGTAGGATGACCCAAACCTCCCTAATACTTCCCTTTTTCTAGTCAAAGCTGTAATCCCATGGTATCCAACCAACCTCTTAGTTACTCAACAATATCCTCCTAGTATTTTCAACTAGGAGAAGAAGAAGCTTCTGTTGGAATCAGCTCCCTACACCTTGTTGGGCACAGCGCTCTTTGTACAAGAAAGGCAAGGATGAAGTACAGAGAAGATGTATTGCAAGAGACAAGATTGAAATAGTGCTAAAAACATACCATGATGAGTCTTGTGGTGGACACTTTGCAAGAGAAGTGATAGCAAGAAAGCCTTGCTTGTAGGATATTAGTGGTCAACCCTCCATAAGGATGCTTATGACTACTACAAACATTGTGATGCTTGTCAACGAATAGGAAAGCCAACCAAATTTAGCACTGTGTCACTATAACACCCATCCTTCCCCTAAAGCCATTCGAGAAATGGGAAATTGACTTCATTGGCCCCATTGATCCGCAAACTAGAAGAAAGCAAAACATATACATTTTGGTTTGTACTACGGATTATGTGACAAAATGGTGTGAAGCCAAAGCTCTGAAGCGGGATGATGGCAATAGCATGGCGTTGTGCCTGTATGAGAATATTATCACTTGTTTTGACAGCCCCTTAGAGCTAGTAAGTGATAGAGGTGCTCATTTTCTCAACAAGATTATGGAGAAGCTGATAGAGCTGTACAAGATCCACTATCGTAATTCCACGCCTTACTATCCTCAAGCCAATGGCCAAGTTGAGGTCACCAATTGCATCCTCTACTCAATCTTAACAAGGATGATTGCTATCTATCACTGTAATTGGGACAATTGACTTACAGAGGCCCTCTGGGCTTATAGAACCTCTGTAAGGCTACTATAGGACATACCCCTTTCCAGTTGGAGTATGGCATAGAGGCCATCTTTCCTATTGAACTGGAATTTCCCTCTTTGTGTGGGCTATCAAAGAGCACTTGCGAGATGATGAATCCCTTCAATGCTGTCTCTTATACTTAGAATTTTTGGATGAGACTCATAGGATGGCCCTATAGTGCATGAAAGCTACACAAGCTTGATGAAAGGACTATCATGATAGCTTCATCAAGCACAGAAGGAGTTTAAGAAAGGTGACTTAGTCTTAGCTTATGATTCACCTTTTGGCAAGTTTTTAGGAAATCTTCAACAACGTTGGATGGGCCTCTATAAGGTACTTGTTGCTGTCAACCCTAATGGGTCTGTCCAAGTGCAAATAGTCGATGCCTCTGAATGATCCCTTCTTGATTAATGGCTATCACCTAAAGAAGTATTACTCTCCTTGGGAATCCTCACAATCACCACTGATAGTCCTTTCATTCCTTGCGTGTCGATTAGTAAGGCTTTACATATTGCTGCTCTTGATAGCCCTCTTGCTTATCTTGATGAGGTGGCCTCGTTCTTCTAGCCACTCACAGCTATCTTCCACCCTTTTTTGTTTCCCTTCTCATCTGATCTAGTAAAGTAGCAAGGATGGTTTTGATACATGGTACTCTTGCCATTTTTCTCTTTTTAAAAAAGACAAAATAAAAAGAAAAAAGCATAAATATATATTAGTAATGAGAGAAAATAACTTTGGTCTCTATCATGCCGACCTATTCTTCGAGGAAAGGTGGAAACATCCTTGAGAGTTAGAAAAAAGAAAAAACATCAAAATTGTTATGGGAGAAAAGGAAGAACTTCCTTGTTATAGCATGCCTCATTCCAAGAAAAGGTGGCAAAACACCCTTGGATAGGAAGTTGGCTATGGAAAAGATGGCAACACCCCGCAATCTAAGATAGTTGAATCATTAGTTGACCTTCTAGGATGCAGTTCTAAAGCCACCTCCCTTGGTATATTGTATCGTGCAACTTCATCTGTGCATCTGACTCCTATAGCAGATTTACATTTTCCTCCATGGGTACACCTCATCCTTAACACCTTAACATTAGCAACAAGCAATCTTCATCGCCAATCCTTTGAGTGATGTGAGCTTTCATTCTAACCGGATGGGTGTAATATTTCCGTTGTAAATATTTCCAACCCGTATGATACTCATGCAAGAGAATGACGGCATTGAATAATTGGATAATGAAATTGTACATTCTCCATTGGCATGAACAAGACCAAAGTCAAGGAAATCGCTTATGCTTGTGTGAACCCCCTCTTGGAAAGAAATCAAAATGAAATTTTTGATTTATGGTTATAAAAACAAATCCAGCCAACGATCGTGCTGGAGGAGAGAGAGGGGAGCTGCTATGACTTAGCTTCGGACTGGAGCTCGTAAGGGAATGTAGGCATGCATGATGCCGCGTGGGACGTGAGGGAGGACCCTCCCCCTCACTTATTTAAGTGCTGTGAAGGCTGCCGTGCTGGAGGTGGTGGGTGAGAGAAAGGACGACCGTTGTTGGGGGAGAGAGGTTACTAGTCGCCGTGCTGAGGAGGACCCCGAGGAGACTGGTCGCCGTGCAGAGGAGGAGAAGGATTGCGAAGAGGCCTGAGGTCGCCGCCTGCTCAGGCCGGCAGTCACCATGCTGCATCCGAGGAGGGGGAAGTCGCTATTCAGCGGGGAGCCGCCGTCAGAACGCCGCCAAGTGCTGCCGCCACCAGAAACGCCGCCAAGTGCTGCCGCCATACTTCCCTGCCATCATCCTAATCACCTCCCCTTCCTTCGACATTCCCTCCTTCCATCATTGGTCACCCTCTCTTCCACGTGGTTTCCAGAAAGTCAAAAGCCTATTAGAAGCTTCTTTAAGAAGATTCTAAAGGGATAAGGTCCATAGGCCTTGTCCCTATGTGCCCTTCCCCGATTTAAAACCGCCGATTTAAAACCAGGTGCATTAAGCTCCTATTCTTACGTGAGGAGAAGGTATCGACTCCTGACCGTCTCGAAGAGCAAGAGTAAAGGTTAGAGGGAATCTGCGGGATCCGTAATCACGTCTACAATGGCTCCCAAGAAGATGCAAGGCGCGCCTGCGGGAGGTTCATCTCCTAGCATTCAAGTGGACATCTCCCCGAGCCCACAGACCCAGGTTTTTATGATTTTTGATTCTACGCAAAACTAATGCATTAGGTATAATAACTCTCACGGAATAGAAAGCATCTATGCATGTTCAAATTTACCAAGCCAAATTAAAAGGCAATTGAGGAAAATTTGTCTATTTGATCGATTACTAGAATTAGCTCATGACATGAAATGGAGTTATTAACATTTTCAATATGATGAACGTGAGTTGTCTATCCATCTTACGACCCTAGTATTATGCTGCCTTATCATGCATTTCAAATTAGCAAGCCTAGAACTCCTACCGCCTATCATTCTATGGTTGAAGTTATTAAGTGTATTTTTGACTAGTCATGGAAAGAATAAGCATATGTCGCAATTTAGGAAAAATCTTTATTGTAATGGTTCATGGGGAAAAGTTGTTAACACCGTAGAAGGTTATCCAAAAAGTAATGGTGGTGTATCAAAAAATGAATCTATGGATTGGCATGTGGCGTGTGCTTGCAAGAAAGAATATACCAACACTAACTCTACAATAATCTCATTTAACTACGTTGTAGTTATGAAAGGGTTGCATGTTGCACTTTCATCGTGCATAAAATTCATTCATCAAGTGTTGCATTTGGGAAAGGTTGCAGGATTTAAACAAAGCATGAGATTCTAAAGTGTAGATAACAAGGTAGTAGACATGATTATTTGAAGTAAGTCCTAGTAGGTCCTAAGAAAGTTGGTATCCAGCTTATCATGTATTTTTACTTTACCAATGAAAGATAGAGTGAGTCGCATGTTTACATGTATGGTGATAGTCGAAACTATTTTTCTTCTTTAGATCTAGTTTATTATCTCTAGGGAAGGATTCATCCTTGTCGCGAGACAAGCATAGTGAATTACCCAAATCACCTAGCCGCAAAGGATTCGTATGGGCATGGTTCAGTCAATACGATAGATACCCCAAACACTAACTAGGGATTAGAACGTTAAGGATTTGGCCAAGTTTTCCAATTGTCGCTAAGTCGAAACCTTCATGCCCAATAGTCCTAACCACATTCCCAAAATGTTGAGTTAATTGGATGCTCACGCAAACAATAATCTAGGGTTCCTACCTTAAGGACCAATCGCTCAAAATGATGAAACTCGAATTGAGTTGGAACCCTAGGACTAAACGTTGTCGATCTAGTGAAATTAGGGATGGGACGGGTAAAAAGACACCCTAAACCCTGCTTCTCGTCTGAAGATAATTTCGTGACCAGAAAATGCCGTTCAATAGGTGAAATGATCTCTTGGAATGGAGGCGACACTTGTGCATCTAGTTGCAAGGTCGCATAGCCTTGTGGTTTGATCGTAAGAAAGTTTTGCCATTCCTTGGAATGAGGTTGGCAGGTTCTTGCGCAAGTTTAACTTGAAAAGGGATGGGTAGTCATCCTGTTACATCGCCCTCATTAGGGAAAAATTGCCAAGTTAAGGGAAGTTAAGTAATTGCTCGGTGCAAATGATTAGTCAATAAATTAAAGCGACATGGTCGCCAGGATCTACTATTAATAAAACCTAAGGTATTGGTTAAGTTGGGTATGACCCTAACCCAAGGACGATAGGAATCTTGCCAAGTTGCAATTGATTCCGGATCGAATGCGGGATGCATTCGGAGAGAAGGAGTCACTCCTTAACAGTTTGCCAACTAAACGACCACTGGAATTGATTGTGCTTGTAATAGTTTAGAAAGCACTGTTTGCATTGTTTGTTCAAGGAATTAAAGGATGAAAGATATATAAATGCTTCAGGTTGAAGGCCTGAAGGGAGTGGCAGCTCAGTTACCCCCGACTGCCTGCCTGACCCTAACCAAGGGGGTTGTTGACCGCGCCGGGAACGTGGACTGAACCCGCCGCGAGAGGTCTTTCCGTTGAGCTCTACTTGGAGCAGGAGGACGCTTGGGTGCCAGGGAGGGCTCTGGCCATAAATCCCTCGCCTTCCGGGTCCTGCACAAGAGGCTGACGTGACTCGGGATTGGATCTTGAGGCCCGCATACTAGTCTACGGGCAGAAGCTTGGAATAGTGACCCCTAGCGGATCACTGATAGCCTTCGGGCGGATTATAGCCTACGGGCGGAACCTCTGTATTTCAAAGATAGAATGATGATATGATAATAAAGAAGTTGTTTGATACTGTTTTTCTATGTCACGTGATAAGATTACGTGAAGGAACCAGTGCTTAACGGGATTAATCAAGGAAGCTGTTTTGTTATATGTTAAATTAATGTGTTAGGTAATTACATAACTAAAACAAACCGAGGAAAGTGCGGAGGTTGGACCATGGGTCCGTCCTATGGATGGGTGGTCCCGGTTAGTCGGGAACTTTTCTCAAAATCACTCGAAGAATAGCGGGATGATCATCATCATCAAAGCTAATAATGAAAACGATGACCTAGAGTTACATCCTACCCGATTTACGTTGTTTTAGGGGAACGGAATGGGACTATGCCTTATGGCAGAGAGGTTGAGCCTTGCATCCCTCTCGTTTCCCATTCTCCTTGAACCAAGTGCAGCGTGAATCCGCTTCGGACCTGGTGTTCCTGTGTAAAGTAGTTCGCTCGGGTCTGACGCTAGTTGCTGTTAGCTAATGACCAAACAGGGAAACCCTAATTCCGGTCGATCCTAAGTGGGAAACGGCGAGGATACTTCCGCTACGTGGTAGACGCGGGAAGACCTAGATTGCAAAACCCGTAACATTCTAAGGGAGTGCCGGGCGGAGTTTTCTAGACATTCTTCCCGATGGACTACTAAGACGTGTCCTAGATGATTCTAGTGGACACGTTACAGTTGGTATCAGAGCCGACCAACAACGGAATTGTCTTCGTGAGATCTCAATAAAAATGAAGTAAAGAAATTGTTGCTGTCCAAACATTTCCTCATCTTCAATACTGTCTTGCAGAACTATGAAGCGTGGAACAAGTTTTTGGTGTTCCGGATCATGTTTATGACTGCAATGCATTCTCCGCATTATAGGCGGAGAATTGAAATGATGAACATCCTGGAGCAGATTTATAACCCATCACCTTTATATATAGAACGAAGATGGACTGGGTCTTCAGGAATCTACTACATAGCTGCCCACCGGTTCACTTATCTACAAACCAACCTAAAGAGGATCAAGTGGTTGGAAGATTTGAAAGTCGTGAAGCTGTTCATTTTTGTGGAAGCTCACGTAAATTCGACTTTGCATATTTGAGGTCGGAGGGTTTAATTGAACTCATATGTATATGAGGAAGTAACCCGTGTAATTCCAGCTGATAGGATTAAGGTGTTGGGCCGCCATGCGAAGTATGGATTCCAGCGGAAAGGATATCCTGAACTTCCAATGAGTTATCGATTCCTAAAGATTCATGACCCAAAACCCTAATATTACACAGTTCCTGTAGACAAATCCAATACAATGCTGTTCTCCCCAAACTAAATGTAATGATTGGATTATCATCACACGAGATGTTGTATAAGGCTACGCCCATGTAAATATAAATAAGGACTTCTTTCATCAATACCCGACTGTGCATCAGGGTTGTTACAAAAAGTTAAGTAGCTTCATGACTTATGAGATAGCTGAACTAAAGATAAGCTAAAGTCAACTATCATATAATAATGTTAAGAAAACTTTTACTCAGGCACAACCCCAGGTACAGGGTCCAAATTTGCCCCCTACATCAAGTACTACTGTGATCCAGGAGAAGAAGTTCCTCCTCAAACAGATAAAGCCACCCGAGTTTGACGGGAGAGGCAGATTCGTCCAGTCGGATGCTGAGATTTGGATTGAATCTATGGAGGATTACTTCGAAGCAGCTGGTACTGCTCCCACCAATCAGGCCATGCTCGCCAAATTAAAACTCACCGGTGAAGCTAGATTATGGTGGAAACAATGGTGCAGGGATCAAGGGACTTCAGAGGGGTCCGTTACCTGGGAGAAGTTAAAGCAAGCCATGCAGGGGAGATATTTGCCACCTGCATATCGTACACAGAAAATGAATGAGTTCTATGAGCTAAAACAGTTAGGACTCACCCTTGACGCTTACTACTCTAAGTTTGTCTCACTCTTAAAGTATGCGCCACAAATGGACACGACGCAGCAGGTGTCCAAATTTTGCGCGGGCTTAAACCCACCTGTAAATACTCGTCTCGAATCTATGCGACCATCAGATCTTCAGGATGCACTCATTCGAGCGGCACCTATAATTCAAGAAGTACAAGCTAGACCGAGGGGTAACAAAAATTGGTCTTATAGCGACCCGAACAGAGGGGCATTCAAACCCCAGGTTAAGAGAGTTCAAGGCCACAATCAGGGACAAAGGAAGAAAGCAAGGACAAATAACGTCAATAACTTTGTTCCTACTCACAGTAATGGCCGAAACCTCCGATGTTTCCACTGCAATGAACTCGGTCACTTCAAAAGGCAATGTCCCAAGCTCAGCGAGGGACACCGTCAAGGTGCAGGCCGCGGTCAGGGAGCCGCCACCCGTGGAAGAGGAAGAACTGCCTGCATTACCAATAGGCAAAGATGTGAAGCAGAAGAAGAGGAAGATCCGACTATGGAAGCGGAATTCGAAAGAGCGACAGTCCATGCTGCTTTACACAAGAAGGGGCCGAATCGCTAGTTCTCGGTGATTCAAACACCGTCGGACTATCAAGGTAAAGGTTTCAAAACCTTGATTGATTGTGGTAGTACACATTCCTTTATCTCACCAGCGTGTGCTAAGAGATTAGGAATAGCCACATTAGAAGCACCTACCCTACTTGTGGAATTGGCAAACGGTCGTGAGGTAACTTGTACCAGGCAAACTGCTAAGGAGGAGTTCTATTTGGGAGGAAAGAAAACCTCAGTCAAATTCAGAGTCATGAATTTAGGTATCCATGAGTGTCTACTCGGGATGGATTGGCTTAAGCCTAATGACGCTCACATCCACTGTGGGAAGGGTCAAGTCTCCTTTCGAAACTCTGAAAGAGAGTTTGTTACAACTCAAGGTGAGGCAGGAGTGCCAAGAATCCAGTTAGCCAAAATATCGCGGATCATAAAAGGGGTTAGAAAAGGATTACCTGTTTACCTGATCAAACTCAACAAATTAGATCAAAGGCAGGAGTCTCATGAGGAACCCTCTTGGCTAAAGGAATACGCTGACGTATTCCCTAAGGAATTAACTGAACTTCCCCCTCCAAGAGAAGTTGATCATGAGATAAGGCTAATGCCTGGAGCTGTGCCAATTGCAAAGAGACCTTATAGAATGTCCATACCAGAAGCTATTGAGTTGAAGGAACAACTCAAGCAACTGTTAGATCAGGGTTACATCCGGCCTAGCAACTCACCATGGGGAGCTCCAGTACTATTCCAGAAAAAGAAAGATGGGACACTTCGACTATGTATTGATTACCGGGGGCTGAATCAATCAACAATCAAGAATAAGTATCCTATTCCTAGAATAGATGAGCTTCTTGATCACCTTCAAGGTGCAAAGATCTTCTCCAAAATTGATCTCAGGTCAGGTTACTATCAAATCAGGATCAAGGATGAAGATATTCCAAAAACGGCCTTCAATACAAGATATGGGCACTTTGAATTTTTGGTTATGTCATTCGGGCTTACAAATGCACCTGCCACCTTCAATAGATTAATGCAGGATATTTTTAGACCATATCTTGATGATTTCGTGCTTGTCTTCTTCGATGACACTTTAGTCTATTCTAAACAGGAAGAAGATCATGAACCTCAACTTCGGATTGTCCTTGAGACAATGAGGTCTCATAAGCTATATGCAAAAATGAAGAAGTGTGCATTTTTCAAACGACAGATTGAATATCTAGGATTCATAGTATCATCAGAAGGAATATCAGTAGATCCAGCCAAAGTCAGAGATGTGCTTGAATGGCCAATACCAGTATCCGTCAAAGAAATACGCAGTTTTCTTGGCTTGACAGGATGGTATAGGGTCTTTATCAAAAACTATGCTTTGATTGCAGCACCTCTTACCGACTTACTAAAGAAGCAGACTTCTATTACATGGTCAACTCCCGAGCAAAATAGCTTCGACCAATTGAAGCAATGTTTGGTATCAGCACCTATTCTGAAACTTCCTGACCTCAATAAGGAGTTCGAGGTAGTAACTGATGCCAGCATTCTTGCCTTGGGGTGTGTACTTATGCAGGAAGGTCATCCAGTAGCATATTCTTCAAGGAAATTGAAGAGTCATGAAAAGAATTATGCCACGCATGATCTGGAGTTATTAGATGTCATCCATGCTCTAAAGCTTTGGAGACACTACCTGTTGGGTAACAAGTTTACTCTAGTAACTGATCATAAGAGTCTCAAATGTTTTTTTACCCAGAACGAGCTCAACATGAGGCAACGTCGATGGATTGAAGTATTGGAGGAGTATGATTTTGAAATCAAGTATCGACCAGGGAAAGAGAATGTAGTTGCCGATGCACTCAGTCGCAAGGCATTCCTAAATTCCCTAATCTTGCAGATTCCATCAACGGCCAGATCTCTGGCTACAAAGGTATCTATGCCAAGCAACCCTATACTCGAACTAGCTAGAGAGGAAGCATGCCATAATTTGGCCTATCAAACCATGATAAAAGAAATATCTACCAAGGAGCAGAATCTGAAGTCACAAGCTAAGTATCGGGAATTTTCCATTGATAATGGACTTGTCTATTACAGAACAAGGCTATGTATACCAACAAGCCAGTCACTTAAGCAGAAGATATTATGGGAAGCTCATGATTCCCCTTTCGCAGGACATCCTGGCTATGC
The DNA here is from genome assembly GCF_053477565.2 of Lygodium microphyllum. Classification (NCBI taxonomy): domain Eukaryota; kingdom Viridiplantae; phylum Streptophyta; class Polypodiopsida; order Schizaeales; family Lygodiaceae; genus Lygodium; species Lygodium microphyllum. Next base: position 130,865,122 of record NC_141155.1, read on the forward strand.
TAAAACTCTTAATGCAGTTAGGAAGAGCTACCATTGGGAGAGGCTCAAAGGGGACGTTCTCAAATATGTCACTGAATGTTTGTCTTGCCAATGTATCAAGGCTGAACATGTCATGATGCCAGGAAAATTGCAAACACTTGACATTCCCCAAATGAAATGGGAATTCATCAGTATGGATTTTGTGGTGGGCTTACCCCAAGTCCAAGGAGGATACAACTCCATTATGGTTGTAGTTGACATGCTTACTAAGGTTGCACACCTGATTCCGGTAAAGACAAACTATAAAGCCTCCGACATTGCAAGAGTGTTTATCAAGGAGATATTCAAGTTACATGGGTTACCTAGAAGGATCATTAGCGATCGAGATTCTCTTTTCACTTCACATTTCTGGAGAGCTATCTTTGAAGCTATTGGAACTCAACTCTGTTTCAGCACTGCCTACCATCCCCAAACAGATGGACAAACAGAGCGAGTAAATCAAATCATTGAGGATATGCTTAGGGCTTACTGCTGTCGAGAGCCGAGGAGGTGGATTCAGTACTTGCCGTTAGTAGAATTTGCCTACAATGCTTCTTACCAGCAGAGCATTCAAATGACCCCTTTCCAGGCATTGTATGGTCATGATTGTCGAAGTCCCCTAAATTTTTCTGATCCTACCCTGAGAGTGGAAGCTTCAAGACAAATGTTGGAGGACATGGATGACCAAATAAGGTCAATAAGACAAGACATACAAGCAGCCAAAGATAGACAAAAGGCATATGCGGATTTGAAACGCCAAGAGAGGATCTTCGGAGAAGGAGACATGGTCTTCATTCGTGTACGGCCGAAAAAGAGTTCTCTATCTCTAGGACAATGCAAGAAGCTAAGTCCAAGGTATTGTGGGCCGTATAAAATCCTCAAATGCCTGGGACCCAATGCTTATAAACTGCAACTTCCGGATAGCCTAAAAGTTCACAATGTATTCCATATTAGTCTCTTAAAAAAATATGTGCCCAACCCTAATCATGTACTCGATGACCAACAAATTGTAATGCCTAGTCAAGGAGTCCTTGAACTAAGACCGGAAAAGATTTTAGATGTTAGGGAGAGACGGTTGAGATCTAGAACCTTGAAAGAATGCCTCGTCCAGTGGAAAGATTATCCCGAAGAGGATGCTACCTGGATGGATGAAAGCTCTCTCTATCTTCAATATCCCCAGTTTATCTCGAGATGAGGACATCTTGATTCTTCCAAGGGGGAGAGAATGTAATATTTCCGTTGTAAATATTTCCAACCCGTATGATACTCATGCAAGAGAATGACGGCATTGAATAATTGGATAATGAAATTGTACATTCTCCATTGGCATGAACAAGACCAAAGTCAAGGAAACCGCTTATGCTTGTGTGAACCCCCTCTTGGAAAGAAATCAAAATGAAATTTTTGATTTATGGTTATAAAAACAAATCCAGCCAACAATCGTGCTGGAGGAGAGAGAGGGGAGCTGCTATGACTTAGCTTCGGACTGGAGCTCGTAAGGGAATGTAGGCATGCATGATGCCGCGTGGGACGTGAGGGAGGACCCTCCCCCTCACTTATTTAAGTGCTGTGAAGGCTGCCGTGCTGGAGGTGGTGGGTGAGAGAAAGGACGACCGTTGTTGGGGGAGAGAGGTTACTAGTCGCCGTGCTGAGGAGGACCCCGAGGAGACTGGTCGCCGTGCAGAGGAGGAGAAGGATTGCGAAGAGGCCTGAGGTCGCCGCCTGCTCAGGCCGGCAGTCACCGTGCTGCATCCGAGGAGGGGGAAGTCGCTATTCAGCAGGGAGCCGTCGTCAGAACGCCGCCAAGTGCTGCCGCCACCAGAAACACCGCCAAGTGCTGCCGCCATACTTCCCTGCCATCATCCTAATCACCTCCCCTTCCTTCGACATTCCCTCCTTCCATCATTGGTCACCCTCTCTTCCACGTGGTTTCCAGAAAGTCAAAAGCCTATTAGAAGCTTCTTTAAGAAGATTCTAAAGGGATAAGGTCCATAGGCCTTGTCCCTATGTGCCCTTCCCCGATTTAAAACCGCCGATTTAAAACCAGGTGCATTAAGCTCCTATTCTTACGCGAGGAGAAGGTATCGACTCCTGACCGTCTCGAAGAGCAAGAGTAAAGGTTAGAGGGAATCTGCGGGATCCGTAATCACGTCTACAATGGCTCCCAAGAAGATGCAAGGCGCGCCTGCGGGAGGTTCATCTCCTAGCATTCAAGTGGACATCTCCCCGAGCCCACAGAACCAGGTTTTTATGATTTTTGATTCTACGCAAAAGTAATGCATTAGGTATAATAACTCTCACGGAATAGAAAGCATCTATGCATGTTCAAATTTACCAAGCCAAATTAAAAGGCAATTGAGGAAAATTTGTCTATTTGATCGATTACTAGAATTAGCTCATGACATGAAATGGAGTTATTAACATTTTCAATATGATGAACGTGAGTTGTCTATCCATCTTACGACCCTAGTATTATGCTGCCTTATCATGCATTTCAAATTAGCAAGCCTAGAACACCTACCGCCTATCATTCTATGGTTGAAGTTATTAAGTGTATTTTTGACTAGTCATGGAAAGAATAAGCATATGTCGCAATTTAGGAAAAATCTTTATTGTAATGGTTCATGGGGAAAAGTTGTTAACACCGTAGAAGGTTATACGAAAAGTAATGGTGGTGTATCAAAAAATGAATCTATGGATTGGCATGTGGCGTGTGCTTGCAAGAAAGAATATACCAACACTAACTCTACAATAATCTCATTTAACTACGTTGTAGTTATGAAAGGGTTGCATGTTGCACTTTCATCGTGCATAAAATTCATTCATCAAGTGTTGCATTTGGGAAAGGTTGCAGGATTTAAACAAAGCATGAGATTCTAAAGTGTAGATAACAAGGTAGTAGACATGATTATTTGAAGTAAGTCCTAGTAGGTCCTAAGAAAGTTGGTATCCAGCTTATCATGTATTTTTACTTTACCAATGAAAGATAGAGTGAGTCGCATGTTTACATGTATGGTGATAGTCGAAACTATTTTTCTTCTTTAGATCTAGTTTATTATCTCTAGGGAAGGATTCATCCTTGTCGCGAGACAAGCATAGTGAATTACCCAAATCACCTAGCCGCAAAGGATTCGTATGGGCATGGTTCAGTCAATACGATAGATACCCCAAACACTAACTAGGGATTAGAATGTTAAGGATTCGGCCAAGTTTTCCAATTGTCGCTAAGTCGAAACCTTCATGCCCAATAGTCCTAACCACATTCCCAAAATGTTGAGTTATTTGGATGCTCACGCAAACAATAATCTAGGGTTCCTACCTTAAGGACCAATCGCTCAAAATGATGAAACTCGAATTGAGTTGGAACCCTAGGACTAAACGTTGTCGATCTAGTGAAATTAGGGATGGGACGGGTAAAAAGACACCCTAAACCCTGCTTCTCGTCTGAAGATAATTCCGTGACCAGAAAATGCCGTTCAATAGGTGAAATGATCTCTTGGAATGGAGGCGACACTTGTGCATCTAGTTGCAACGTCGCATAGCCTTGTGGTTTGATCGTAAGAAAGTTTTTCCATTCCTTGGAATGAGGTTGGCAGGTTCTTGCGCAAGTTTAACTTGAAAAGGGATGGGTAGTCATCCTGTTACATCGCCCTCATTAGGGAAAAATTGCCAAGTTAAGGGAAGTTAAGTAATTGCTCGGTGCAAATGATTAGTCAATAAATTAAAGCGACATGGTCGCCAGGATCTACTATTAATAAAACCTAAGGTATTGGTTAAGTTGGGTATGACCCTAACCCAAGGACGATAGGAATCTTGCCAAGTTGCAATTGATTCCGGATCGAATGCGGGATGCATTCGGAGAGAAGGAGTCACTCCTTAACAGTTTGCCAACTAAACGACCACTGGAATTGATTGTGCTTGTAATAGTTTAGAAAGCACTGTTTGCATTGTTTGTTCAAGGAATTAAAGGATGAAAGATATATAAATGCTTCAGGTTGAAGGCCTGAAGGGAGTGGCAGCTCAGTTACCCCCGACTGCCTGCCTGACCCTAACCAAGGGGGTTGTTGACCGCGCCGGGAACGTGGACCGAACTCGCCGCGAGAGGTCTTTCCGTTGAGCTCTACTTGGAGCAGGAGGACGCTTGGGTGCCAGGGGGGCTTTGGCCGTAAATCCCTCACCTTCCGGGTCCTGCACAAGAGGCTGACGTGACTCGGGATTGGATCTCGAGGCCCGCATACTAGTCTACGGGCAGAAGCTTGGAATAGTGACCCCTAGCGGATCACTGATAGCCTTCGGGCGGATTATAGCCTACGGGCGGAACCTCTGTATTTCAAAGATAAAATGATGATATGATAATAAAGAAGTTGTTTGATACTGTTTTTCTATGTCACGTGATAAGATTACGTGAAGGAACCAGTGCTTAACGGGATTAATCAAGGAAGCTGTTTTGTTATATGTTAAATTAATGTGTTAGGTAATTACATAACTAAAACAAACCGAGGAAAGTGCGGAGGTTGGACCATGGGTCCGTCCTATGGATGGGTGGTCCCGGTTAGCCGGGAACTTTTCTCAAAATCACTCGACGAATAGCGGGATGATCATCATCATCAAAGCTAATAATGAAAACGATGACCTAGAGTTACATCCTACCCGATTTACGCTGTTTTAGGGGAACGGAATGGGACTATGCCTTATGGGAGAGAGGTTGAGCCTTGCATCCCTCTCGTTTCCCATTCTCCTTGAACCAAGTGCAGCGTGAATCCGCTTCGGACCTGGTGTTCCTGTGTAAAGTAGTTCGCTCGGGTCTGACGCTAGTTGCTGTTAGCTAATGACCAAACAGGGAAACCCTAATTCCGGTCGATCCTAAGTGGGAAACGGCCAGGATACTTCCGCTACGTGGTAGACGCGGGAAGACCTAGATTGCAAAACCCGTAACATTCTAAGGGAGTGCCGGGCGGAGTTTTCTAGACATTCTTCCCGATGGACTACTAAGACGTGTCCTAGATGATTCTAGTGGACACGTTACAATGGGGATGTGAGTATGGGTTGCCCTTCTATATTTACCAATAGAGTGTGATAGAGGGGGGTTGAGTGTGACTAGTATTCTCTTCAATAAATTCTTGAGAGGTTAGAAAATCGAGGGACATTTCGGCCATTGAAGCTAGGTATGTTTTAATTTATTTATGCACACAACACAGGAGGGCCTCCTCCATCATCAATGCACATATCACTCTGTTCGAATCATTGCACTACAAGGATCCTTGGCCTTCCTTCTTACACCTATGCCAAATGGATTGGGACTAAATGATACATCATCAACTATGCACATTGGCATACACCTTCTAAATCATCCCTCTTGTTGATTTCTCAACCAACTATGAGATATGGGTTTCAATTATTATCCATTGACTGATGTGAGTTATGGGGTGAGTGCTTGATGTATCATCTTCACGTGAGTGATTGTTGACATGCATATTGTATTCTTCATCACATCAACACCTAAATCAGAGTTCTTCATCACAACAATGCTACCTCCCTAAGTGCTGTTGTATGGTCCCTACCATGATGGATGAGTGTGACATGGTAAGCCATGGTACCTCCTATCAACGACTACGACCCTTCATGTCTCAGTGACGGTTTACCACCTTGGTTATTTGCATATGGAGCCAAGTTTTTCTAACCCTATCACCTTTATTTACAAGTGTGAGTCATGTTTTAAGTGTGGGGATGTTAGAGTCCATATTTTTTTCATGTCTTAGGCATTAGGAGAAATATGGATTCTCTTTTTTGCCCCTTAAGGGGTTTCTCTCACCTCTCTCTCTCTCTCTCTAAAAAGAGATTCCAAAATAATATTAGAATAAGAGATCTTTTACAATCAAGCAAATCACGTGTTTTTATTTTCATTAGATTTCACCTATTATTTTATTCTCAAACTGTAGGATAAGGTTAACTTTTTCTCAAAATCCTAGTAACTAAAAAATACAATTCTAGTTTCTGTAAAAATGGAGCCAATCATTAATATACGACTCTTTAATACCCTCATGACTTTTTGATATGAAAATATATTAGAATCATTCTCATTCTTGCTTCTTAAAAGGGTGAAAGTTAAAAAATGATATAAAATGATGTACACATCATATTTTAAGATTATTTTTTACCCAGAGACATCTTTTTGACTCTAAGAGTTTTCTTGTAAATTTTTATTGCTTTTGGACAAGCATATGCCTATTTTTGGGCATTTCTTCATTCCCTCTCAAAGCTCTAGTTTTGTCTGAAATTGTGTACTCTTCTCCTTCCCTCAAGAATATGGTTTCTTGCATACAAATTCTTCTGAAGAAATACTCAATACTATCTACAACACTCTCTACCTTGCAACAAGTAATCTCAGGAGTGGTTTTGATAGCATTTGCTGAAATCAAATAATCTCTATCTATAATACTCTCTACCCTGCTACAAGCAATCTCCCTCTTTAGTACTGTGCTATAAGATATCTTCCTCTTCAACACTCTATACTACAAGCAATCAAGTGATAATGGAGGTATCTTTATTTTTTAAATCTCTATGATTTTATTATTCTTCATAGTTGTTTAATCCTTAAGTGTCAATTCATAGAGAGAGAGAGAGAGAGAGAGAGAGAGAGAGAGGGGGGGAAAGAGGGAGAAGGGGGGGGGAAGAGAGAGGATTGTGTGAGATGAACTTATAAGAAAATAAGTGATAGAGTGATAGAGAGTAAATTAGGGTAGAAGATAAGATGATGTTATTGTTCCCCACTAGCCAAGCTTCTGTATAAATGTGTTTAAATAACTTTGATAAATTCTTCTTGAGAGAGAGAGAGAGAGAGAGAGAGAGAGAGAGAGAGAGAGAGAGAGAGAGAGAGAGCATGTGTGTGAATATTTTAGATAGAATAGAAGATAAGATTGGATGCTGATTAGAGGTAGATTAAAAGCTAAGATTACAGATAAATTAGGTATTGATTAGGGTCTATCATGACTGAAATCAAGAGAAAGAGACAAGATCCAACTAGGTAAAAAAGAACACAGATATACTGAATCAAAGGGGTGTAATTGTGTGATTTGAGCCAATCTAGAATTAGCTGCATGCTGCTGGATTGATGCTGATCCGTGCAGCTCCCAGATATTTAAACGTTCTTGTTATTGATCAAAAAATTGGTATCGACTCCTTAGCTTACTATTAATAAAAGGGGTGTAATTATGTAATGTTAAAATTGGCATACATTTTTCTTTACAGGATGCAGGTTTAGGACGTACCAAGAGAAAGAGAGACATTCACTTTCAATTAGAGGATGAATATGCACAAATATTCAAAAGAACTCTAGAAAGGGATGATGCAATAAGATACATGATGCAACAAGAAAGAAATGCATGGAAAAAAACATGGACCTTTGGGTTGATGGGTGCATTTATCCACCCGACCAGTCATTTAAAGGCCACCACTATTTGAAGGGCTTACATCATTTGTAAAGTTCGCTTGTGAAGGCAATGAAGGATTGTATGGATACACATACAGACTTATCACACAAGGATTAGCAAGTGTTCATCAAGCCTTGACAAATATGCAGACAAGATTACAAGAGAATATGTATTCTTTGATGAAAAATGATAGATTATTGGCTGAGAAGAAGGATAGGGAGAATGAGAGCCTACAACAAGCAATGTCTGTCATTAAAGATGCTATGGAGACTACACACATGCAAAATATGGAGTTACAGTCTAAAGTTGTGGACTTAGAGAAGGAGAATTGAAACATAAAGAGAGGAAGCTCACAAAAACTTTGGAGATTGGGCACAGTTTAAAAACCAAAGAAGCACGTCGGCACATACGATTAGTTAAACCAATTCGCCAATTAACCAAATGAAGTGGACAATATCATAGACGCATATATGCTCACAATTTGCTACAATGAGAAATATGTTCCCTCATGCAGAGAATGATACTATTACCAAAATCCTAAGCAAGGATATGGTCAAAAATACATTGGAAAATCGTAAAATTAGGGACATTGTGGATGGTGTCGCAAGTGAACATCTTAGGAATGTGAGCAACTTGTTTACTACCACAGATGCTCATGGATATGTGTCAAGGTGGGAATAAGTTTAGAGTCATATAGTATGCTCTATCAACAATTGGATACATGATTTAAGCAAGTCTTCAAAACTAAGTGAGTAATGCCTCTGCTAAAACCATTTCACGTGAAGAAGGCTTGAAAACAACTAAATGAGAAAGTTTTAGAACTAATTGGCGAGCCAACGCATCTTGAAAATACACACGTATTGAAGTATGGTTCCAAAGAAGTTGCATTTGTATTGAATGAATCCAACAACTTTGTATTGGATATATGTAGGGTTTAGATTGCTATGGTCAAGTTCTACAATATGTCTATGGAAGAATGTAGAGGCAAAGTTTGTCCTCAAACTTGATGAGAGTGAGATTATTAAGGGGCAAAAACTTGAATGTGTGAGTATAACACTTATGAATCGAGTATTGGATCCCAATATCGATGAAAACCATCCTTTATACTTCAGTATATAGTCAAAGAATGAAATATGGTGGCTTGCAGCATTTGAAGTAACAAAGGAGGACCATGAAGTACTTAAAGTTTTTTTAAACCTCACTAATACACACAGTGTTATTTTCAACAGCAAAATAATGGAGCAATTTTACACATAGAGGGATTTGGGGACTATCAAGTTGAATGGGATCTTGCAGGTGATTTAAAAACATTGATGTGTATGTTTGGTTTATCAAATGCAAAAAATGCAAAATTTCCATGCATATACTGCATGCAAACTAGGAAGAAAGGGAAAGATGGAAATAAAGAATGGCTTGCCAAGGCAGGACAACAAGGTGCTCCAACACGTGATCAAAAAGTCATGAGAAATGGAATGCTAGTTCTAGTGGATCCAAACTGGCGCCCTATTTTGGAAATACCACTAACAAGTGTTCACTTTTGCACATTGCATTGTTTGGTTAGAATAATTGAGAAGCTAGTATATGAATATATGTGCTTTGCATAGAAGATGTAGCCTATGTCAGAAGCTGATATATGCAAGAAGGTAGAACGAGTCCTCTCTGAAGTTGGATTGCAAGGGGGCCAAGTAGAAATAAAAAAGGATGAGAAAAAATCGGAAAAGAGTGAAAATATCCCTTGTAAACCATGCTTTGGTGGACCCAAGGCTAGGAAGTTTATATCTCCACCTCGAGATGAGGAAGGCAATATAGTTGTAAAATAACCAGAGAAGTATGAATCATGGAAAAAGTTGCACCTTGTTGTTCCAGATTGGAGCAATGGGGGACGAACGAGGATTGCAAAGGCAGAAGTGTGGATATGCCTAGATAAATTAACAGCTCTCTTACAAAAGTTGAGGTTTAGGGATGGTGATGCCAATATATTTAAAGAGACAGTTACTAAATTTCGTAAGTCCATGGTGGAGGCATGGACTACAAACAATATAACACACTACATGGTCAATATTGTCACCATTACAAAAAAAATCATCATTTCGAATTAGTTTGTGTTTCTAATCTCTCCTCTTGAGCAGCATATACTTGAAGCACATGTCCATACTTTGCACATCAAGGAAGTTTGGTAGTATGGTCAACTCAAGGCATGGAACGATCTCATTAGCAAGCTCACTGTGCCTTTCAAAAGGCAACTAATCATGGATGTGGCATCAATGATTCCAATTCTATGAGGAAATTATTACAATGGTGGTATAGGAGTTTATAGATATGATACGAGGAAAAAGAAAAGAAGTCCAAAACCTCTCAAGCAGAATTTATAAGTAGGGCAATATATGAAGTGAGAAAAGCAAGATGAAAATAGCACAGCTAGACAATGCCACACAGAATGGTTGGCAACCCAAGAGAGAGATGGCAAGAAATGGAGACCTAGATAAAGATAATACTTTTGATGCATTTAGAGTCCACGAGAGAGCATAGGTACCTAGGATATGACACATCAATACTCCTATCTTTAACATGAGATGTCTTACAAATTTTGTTTAAAATTTCAAAGATTTGTCACTATGTATTTCAAAGTTGATTTCAAACTATGTTTTTTAATTTTAAAGTTCATTTACACCACGGTAATTTTTAAAGTTTTGTACTTAAGTCAAGTCTCTCCTTTCATTTTTTCCCATTACTCTTCACTCTACCCTCCACCTTTCTATCCTTCATTATCACAACCATGGCATGTTCCAGGCTTCCTATCAAGAAGGCACCTACAAGAGCAAGAGCTCAACACTCTTCCGAATCTAGTGAGCGTACTGTGAGTAATAAAGGTCCCTTGGTGTGGCCGACAATGGTGGCCCTACTGCAGCAAATAATAGTGGTGCTACTGTGTCCAGCAATGGTGGCCCTAGTGTGGTCAATAATGATGGTTTTCCATTGTCCGAAAATGGTGGTCCATGTGCTCCAGTTGCTCCACCACCCACTACTACTCCAACTAGTAATACATGTCCTCCAACACATAAGAAGTGAAGATGGAGACCAGGCACAGCTGTGCTACGTGAGATAAGGAAATTCGAGAAGAGTGCCAACTTGATTATTCCTAAGGCACCATCCTCTAGGTTGGTGCAAGAAATATTGCAAGATCTGCAGTTTAGGATATCATCACAAGTTCTTTACAAGGAACGAGGCAAGGAATGTGGGGTGATGGTCAAGCCAAGCCTTGCTTGCTCTCCAAGAAATAGCTGAAAGTTACTTGATTGATCTAATGGGTGATTCTCAAGTTTTAGCCATTCATGCTCAACATATCACTATTAAGGCCATAAATATGGTTCTTGTTCATAGGATCCGCAACAACAAGGATGCATTTAATCTTAACGTCAACAATATGCTTTGAGAAGCTGCCTTGTAATTGGATCTATGTTGTTAGCTCAGGTTTGGTTGTAGATTGTAAGGAGCTTAGTTTTGGTTTATCTTTCCAGTAGACCTTCAAGTATTTGATAGTAGTGGTCTACAAAATGGAGCTAAATTTTGCCTAGCTCTAGTTGTACTTGGTTCAATGCACTATCTACCGTGTATTTCATGGTTTCGTAATGCCAAATCTGACATTCGATATTCTATTTTGCCATTATTTGCATTGTGCATATTTCCAAGTTTTTAATTTTGAAAGTAGTTTTATTAAGGATAAATTCAATGCGCAATCACACACACATAATTGATCAGTTGTACATGGACCGATGCACTATATCTTTACTATATTTAGCGATTTGGCAACACTATATACGATATGCGATATTCCATTTGACCCATGACTTATTTTTTGTGAATTTTTAAGTTTTCAATATTTCACATTTAATATGCAATTGCGCACAGTTAGTGTGGTGGTGAGTTTTTCTGTGATTAGTGAAGTATAATCTAGTTAATGCATTTTCAAAAAATGATTGAACCGTCAATTTCATAAATCGAAATTTAGTGAAACTTCATCCATATGCCACATCATAAAAACTCATGGATATTAAAAATTTGACCCCATCAAAAGTCTCAGGGATACCTATTTGGAGGCTGGCATCTTGGGCCCTAAATTTGGGGATATAGAGCCTCAGATACCAGCCTCTGGACAAGTGTGGATTCAGGGCCCCAGACGCCAGCCTCTAGATAGGTGTGCTAGAGACTTCTAATGAGGCCAAATTTTTTTCTGTAGTTGATATACCCTAGAGGAGTCCACAAGTAAAATTTCACGTCAATCGGATCACTGGTCATATTTTTCCAAAGCCTGGATACATTAATTCAGGTTTAAGGGTTTTTTGAAAAATTTTCTATAAGTTTAAAGTTTCACCTCATTTTACACATTTCACTTTTGAGTTTTGGGTTTTCTCTCCTAGAAGACATGGCATGCACCAAGCAAGCAGCTCGGAAACACCCTCCTAGAAATCCTATGTAGAGGCCACCTCCCCCAGCTCCACCACCACCACCACCATGCCAACATTGCAAGCGTCGATGGAAGCCAGGCACAGTGGCTCTTCGTGAGATCCGCCATTACTAGAAGACCACACACTTCCTTATACCAAAGGCTCCATTCCAAAAGCTAGTGCATGAGATTATGGATGGCATACTCATTAAGAACAGTAGGAGGCACTTCCCAGATGGAACACACTTGCAACAACCCGATCGCTGGACTACCCAAGCCCTCCTTGCACTATAGGAAGCTACCAAAGCTTACGTCATTGACTTGTTTAGAGACTCGGTCTATGCAGTAGTACATGCAAGGAGAGTCACCGTCACCGATAGGAATTTGCGGATAGTGAGGTTCTTCCGGCAATGGAAGGATAGTCCTCACGAAAATCAACAACGATAGGGGTGTACTACGAAAACATATATGGAATGTAGCTTCCAAAGAGATTTTGTAAAACCCTGATTGTAATGGATCCCATGTAAAATGTTATGAATATGAATACAAATTTGCTGGTGCGTCTTATTTTTGTTTGTTTGCTTGTTATTTGTTTTATTTATTATCTTTGAGTTATCGTTACATGCGTTCCAATGAATACATGTTGTGCTCGAACTCGATAAAGCACTACATATTAAATTTAGGATACGAATCGTGTTGCATATAAATCCGCCATAATATTCAAGTAAAAAACAATAATAAACAATGCGTATGACAAATTACATTGCACACAAATCCAACAAATATCGATTTTCATTGCTTCAAGAGAATATTACAAATTACATTACATTGGTGATGAGATATCATTTGTCACTAAGTACATCTAGTCTCTCCTAAGCTTCTTTGAGCTAGACTCCCCATGGTCATAGCTATTCTTGATCATAGGCAGCAACACATTTCGCCCTAGTCCTTCCTGCCGAAGCCTGCAAATTCGGGCCCCCAGATACGAGGCTCTAGCCAAGGCAACTCTAGCTACCCAATCCCTAGAGATTCAGGCCCCGAGATGCTAGCCTCCGGCCAGGGCAGCTCTGGGGGCCCAATCCCGACAAAATTTGATGTGCGGACTCCCAATGTTCGAGAGGCCCGATTGGTAAATTTTGACGCAAATATGATAACATTAATCTAATAACATTACATTCTCTACATCATCTATCTATTGCTATAATGGAGCATCCAGGTCTACTTCTACAACTGGGACACCCTTGTCTCTCTCTTAGGAAGGTACTGCATAGTCCGGTCAAAGTCCAAAAATGTTTTCTTGTAACCACTCGAACTCCTCATCTGATATCTCATACTGTGGCGTCGCATTCTCAATCTGTTCTTGGAAGCTCATAATGGCAGAGATGTCATCGACACTCATGCCGTCATATCGAGCCACCTCATCAACATGTGTTGGCGCATCTTGTATATCAAAATCTATAAAATCATCAGCTGCATCACGCACCACGATACAATATAGCTCTTCTTCCCTTAGCTCCAAATTTTCTAGTACATCCTTCATAAGTAAATATTCCACCCCCTCGATGATGATAGCATGGAGAGAAGCAAAGGGTGGCTCATCGCTTGTCGGCATCTCAACAGGGTAAGGAGGTGGGTGTACAATGGCTAAGCTTTGTGCTGCCTCTACTCTCGAATCAAGTGTGATCTCTTTAGGCTCCCTCTCAAAATACTCTAGCTGTGGCTGAGAGGGTGTATCGATGTCTTCATCGCTGTCCTCTTGCACCTCAGTGCACAAAACATATATGGCAAATGTTGCATCGCGCTCGATGAGATCCATCATGGCATGGTCCTGGGATGAGGTGGGCACGGCTCTGGCACAGAGATACTGCCCCACATGCATGAGGGCTTGATTTACTACCTTTCCATGACTTGATCCAGCACGTAAACTATATAGGAAATCTATGGGGACCCATTTGAGAGCAGAGTTCGGAATAGAGCAGGTGAGAGGGTTTGCCGCATCACAAAACAATGCCAATATACTAGAGCTAGGGTCTACGGTGGAAAGTGAGCTCTCTAGACTCAAGGTTGCGCAAAACCTAGGTAATATCTGATCTCTTATGTGTGCGTAGCATGTGGAGCTAATCCATGCAGCAAAAGCGGGAGTGGTAGCCATGGCACACAAAGAGAGAAGGGAGGAGAGCACAAGTTGTAGGGAAGTAGAGAATGAAAGTGAAAATGAGTTTGGAGTTATAGCTTTTATGTATCCAGGGTTTTAAAATAAAGGTTCTTTTTTAACATTAAAGTTTCAAATTAAAACTCTTACCTTAGTTTCTTTATTTCAATCTTTAAAGTAACCATTAAAATTACTCATACAGACAAAGGCTTTGTTCTACATTGTTATATCCTCTAATATACTCAGATTGTTGAGTATATGCAAGTCCAGCTACTACAGAAAATATAGAAAGTTTTAAGAAAATAAATATGAAAGACCTTCAAAATCCCTTGGATCCAATTTGATATTTAATTATAAGAAATAAGTAGAAGAGATGAACTCTAATATATTATTATGCAAAGACAATATTGCATAGGTTATAGAACTCCAACTTGCAATTTAATTATGATTTTAACTAGCATGATTGACTAATTACAGTATGTATTATCGCACACTTGGATCATACTAAACTAAGATTATCTAAATTGAAAGTACTGAGAAGTTTTAAAAAAGTTTATATTCGTTCTTTATATAAAAAAATTTACAAGGATTCCACTATCTCAAGGATATGTGGAGAAGCACATTGCTCACTACGAATCCCGACCTTTCTATTATCTAACTTGAAATAGAAGTTGCAGAGGGGCTCATTGGACATTAATTGGATTTCTTGTCTCAGAAAAGAAATGGGCCAATGGCTATCTACACTGACCACAAAAGGATTATGACCATTCCACAAGATAACCACATCTATGAGAGCTGTATGTGTCTCATCTCGAGTATCTTGATCCAAACTGATCCACTCCCCTCACAAAAGTCACCATCTTCTATATTGAAAGTGAATTCACAAAGTTTTTCTAGCGATGAAATACCTGTAATAAAAACAAAAATAATGGTAAGTAAATGCGAATAACACAACAATTCATCTAAGCAAGACCTATGTCAATCAAATCAAGGCATTCAAAGTAGTGAAAAAGATTTACCTGAATGTGAGATTAGATTGGTTGACCTTTCATTCAATCATCTCATCAAAATGTGTCCTTTTGACTTGCCAAGACTCACCCAATAGCTGACTCATCCATTCCTCGGATGGACACTTGCACTGATAAGTAATCTTTGTTTTCTTAGAACATCACATGAACCAAACAAATATGCAAACAATGAGAATGGAATAAACCAACTAAGATGCACATCTTTGGAGCCTGTGGTGGGTTTCATAGCACTATTGATGTCAGATTTTATCTTCGACTTACATGCTCCTAACAACTCCAAGCTACCAATCAACCATTCATCACTTATGTTTTTCCTCTATGAAGACATCTATGATAATCAAATAGAAAAGTTACCTATTAGCATGCGTATAATTTGCAAATGTTCTCTCTAAATGAAATTAAATTTGAATGGAGCAATTTTAAAAAAGCATTGTACCTGCAATTCTTTTCACAAAGAAGCCTAGAAATGTTGAACAAGAAGTTGACTTATAACAAGACCATTATTCCTTCACTGACAAATTCCTAGGATACAAAAACAAAAGAAATATCGAGTCAAAGCATACATATAACTTACATAGGCTTTGTCCAAATGAGTTGAAACTTAACCATGGAGCAACAAAAAAAAGTGGCAATATACATGTGGCTCTCTTTGCAAAGAAGCCCAAAGATGTTGAAGAAGTTGAGTTTTTAAAAAATCATTCTTCTCCACCCTCAAAGACTATGGAAGTAAAAAAACTAAGGAAAACTTAGTATGCATATAGCTTGCATACATGATAAAATTTAACCATGGAGCAACAAAAAAAAAAGACAATATACCTGTAACTTTGTTTACAAAGAAACTGTAAGATATTGGAGAAGAAGTTGAGTGTTCAAAAGATCATTTTTCTTGACTGTAAGAGACTCCTAGAGTACCAAAACAAAAGAAATTACATGTTAGAGAATGCACATAACTTGCACAGGTTTTGTCCAAACAAGATAAAACTTTACCATAGAATATCCATGGAAGAGAACAATATACCTGTAAAGTTTTGTGAAGAAAAATCTTAGGGCTTTGGTAGAACAAGCTTTACTCTCATAAAACATGTGAAATTCACTCTATGTTCGTGTAGAGGAAATGAAATTTCACAGGGTTACAGATAGGGAAAGCAACAATGAGGCTGTAAGATTTCGTCAAGAAGGAAGAAGCGGAGAAAGAGATATGATAAATTTGAGTTCCGCCTAAGAAAGATAGGGAAATTGAAAAGGGGAGAAATGAAAATTCAAATATAAAAAAATAAGAAAAATAAAAATTCGAGTCACAAACTTTCAAGAAGTGTCAGCATTGTATTCCCCCTTATTTTATTACTGAGGGAAGATTTGGGACAAGATATAACTAGAAGATTCATGTTACATGAATCTGGAATCCCAGCTCTCTCTTTGGTTAGGCCTATATTTCTTTATTCACTCCTTAAGGGGGAAAAAAGAGAGTCCATATTTCTCCTAATGTTCCTAATACTTAGTACCCCCTCCTTGGTGTAAGGTCTTAAGTGTGGGGAAGCATCCCTACACATCTGACTTGCATACCTTCATGGAAATATCCCTATCTGATCATTCATGTATACCATGTCCTAATTTTTCCCTAATGGGGTTCCTTTCCCACCCACCCGTTCTCTTTTCACCCCCCCCCCCTTGGGGTCATTCCTTGTCCGTTTTTTTAAATCCTTTATTTTGCCACTTTTCCTTGTGAACACATTCTACATTCATCAAAATTAAAATTTGATCCTATAGCCTTTTTTGTCTCTTTGAATTTTCCATTTTTCTTTTTACAGTCCTCAGTTTCAAGCTATGCTTTATGAGCTATTAATTTTTGAATCATTTTTTGTGATTGGGATGTGTTTCCATGCGAACATACATTTTTCACTTCAGAATAGCGATTTGATGTGGCAGCCCTGCCCTATACCTTTCCTTTTACATTTTTTGTTTTTATTGCTCATCATTTCGGTGCACGGTGTCGTCGTGTTGGGGGTCGAAGGTCTACCACAAAGGGGAGAGAGGAAAAAGACTGGGGTTTGATGGATTCTCAGGTTATGCAGAGAGTAGATGAGATAGAGAGTAACCAATATCTTAAATAGCCGTGTCATACAAGTTTACCATAATAAACTTGGATCGGATTACATCAATAACCATGAGGTTTATGCATAGATCTATATCAGATTTTTTTCCATTTCCCACAACAAATTCAAGCTCTAATGCCCTCCATTTCATGAAGATACATGTATTGAGACTTCAAGATACAAGGTATAGAGAGATAGAACTCATTACAACTGACATAGAGTCCAAACGATGATTAAAAATGCATCAATAGAACCACAAATGTACTTCAGCCCTGCATTAAAACAGTAATTTCCAGCCCTCAAACTTGACTCAAAAATGTATACAAACTCATGGGAAAGTCTCATTACAATCTCAACCAATGCCCTATTATTTCGGGAGCACTGTCTACACAAGGAAGTGATTAGATTTTAAGAAACCCCTTCAAATGAATGAGTTTTAATGGCTGCCTTGTTTATGACAGTTTTGAGAGAGCCTATTCAGCCCATACTCTTGACTTGTCCCAAAGTCACTCAAGTACTTGGGCACAAGAAGGGCTTCAATGGTACATGAATATGGTAAGAGAATGGAAGAAAAAACTCATAAGAGCAGGCTGAATACTTTATCTCTATTTTTCCCTTTCATGGACTATCATACAAATCTTTTCCACGTTACCAAATGGATGGGCAAAAGGACTCGTACCTTCTTTGTTTGTATCTTCTCTTGATCTTCAGTTTGCTTTGTGTTCTCATGCTTTGGAGCATTCACCATAGTCTTCAACTCTCCCTCCATCTTCCATAGGCGTGCAAGCCAAAAAATGCACCGCAAAATGCGGGCTGGACTCCTCTCCTTCTTCCACACAAAAAAGAGTTCATATAGATCATATACAAGTCATATAAGTCCTTTGCAACTATTACTCCATGTCACTTGTGGACCTAGTCAACTTTGGAGTGCTCTTGACAAAAGTTGGATCTTCCAAGCTAATGAACTTCATAAACCAATGTGACATAACCTGTAAACTATCAATTACCACTTGTTGATCAAGTTGAAGGTCCTCATATACACTAGCATTGACATTTTTCTTGATACAAACTGAAAATTGCATGTCAAGTTACGAAGGAACTTATGAGATTAGATGACATCTAAGACAAATGTAAGGGAATAATGACTAAATTATGTATGAAAGTTTCTTATGTGGATCCTAATGAAGTTCTTCTGCAAACATAAAAACTCCATGTTTTATGCCATGAACAGAAAACCCTTTGACATTCACCCCCTCCTAACCTGCACATCCTCCGACATGTGCCACTTCATGAATTTGCAGGTTAAGGAGGCTCTTCTTCTGACATATCTTCATCTTCATCCTCTAAGTCTTCTTCTTCTTCCTTTTCTTCAAGTAGATGACTCACATCCAAGTCATCAAGCTCATAAGTAGAAGACTCTCTTCATTTGAAGAGCTTGATACATTGTTGGCTATTGGTATCTTGATCATGGTCCCATCCATTTCAGCCAAAGTGTAAGTTGTCAAGATGAGCGGATCTAGAGCATGGCTATGGCGGCTTGTAGGCATAGAGTGAACCCATGATTATGAAAACAAAGACACTTTTTGTTACACAAGTGAATTAGATTCCAAGATGGAAGCTTGGACTCATAAACACAATCTTGTGTATGATTGACAATGACAAGAGACTTAACTGAAAGTACAAAGCATCATGACATTGTATTCATTCTATATGAAAAGTTGTAGTCAAGTACAATGCTTTATAGTTGTTGGATGGGTAGCAATCTTCCCTCTCTATGCATATGGGATTACTATAGCCTGCATGTCCTAAGCCCAGACTGCCTCATAAAAAGAGGCTACATTAGGTGTGATTGCAAATATCTCAACATAAGTAGCATTATCATGCACTACCTTTACCACATATGGTCCAAACCATCTCTTAGCTAGCTTCCTATGAGCACTATATTGATTGTCTAGGCTGCTATCATAGACAAGTACCCAATCATTCTCTTGGATAGCTCTTGGACGGAGTCGATGACACTTGTCAAACCTCTTTTTATTCTTCAACCTCGCTGCCTTCAGCCTTTCAATGGCTGTCTTGACATCCTCTGGCCTTTTTTCAAGCTGCCTTATGTGCAAAATCAGCAGCTCTTCTCTATTTATGCCTTCATCCCAAGGCAAGATACTCCATGTGATAATAGACTCCTCAATAGGCATAATAGGTGGCTGCCCATGCATTAGTTCAGCCGGCATATAACCTGTCACTGCACTATGGGTAGTTCTATTAGCCCATAATGAGAATGGAAGCATTTTAGGCCATTCTCTCATCTTCCCTCTGCAAGATTTTGCCAAAGCTTTGAGAATCGGTTGATGACCTCTTTCACTCTTACCATTGCCTTCAGGATTGTAGGCTGATGTAAGAGATAGCTTGATTCCCAATTGAGCAAAGAAATGCCGAGCCTCATCGGCATCCAATTCTCCTCTATCAGCAGTTACTTTGGCAACATATCCATACCTGGAAAACACTTCTTCAAGTGAAAATCTACAAACAGCTTGAGTGGTCTTTGTTGTCAAGGCTTCCTTCCACCTGATTTGTGAGATCTTCTCTAGCAAGCACTAAATATCTCATGTTCCAAATTCCTGTAGGCATGGTTACTAAATCAATAACCCATCTGTAATGAATGGATAAAGGAAAGATAGGCTAAAGCCCATCTCTATGCTTAACCATAGAGTACATTTGACAAACATGACAAGACTCAACAAAATGCTCAATGTCTTTATACATGTTTTGCCACCAAAATTTCTCTTTTATTTTGGCAAAAGTGCCCCATATGCCTCTATGGCTAGCCAATAGGCTTTCATGAAATTCTTGCATGACATGTCTTTGAGTCTTCTTTTCTCCTAAGACACGAACAGGCACTCCTCCTTTCTTCTTCGCATGCCTCCAAAGGTAGCCGTCTTTGAGAAAGAAGCCATAAGCCTTTCTCCTGATTCTCTTGAACTCTTCATCGGTCCAATCTTCCTTCTTTGCCATAGTGCTCAAGTATTGGCCAATTTTTAGCCAATCATTTGCATAATTTTCTTCCATAAAATGAGAAAAAACTAAAACAAAGCATTGAGCATGTTGTCTTTTAGCTGCCCACCGTCGTTCCATGGTTGTTTCTTCATTCTTTGCTACTATAAATTCTGTTACAACAGCAGTACCTATTGTACTTGCTGTAATTAATGATGTACCTACATTTATGATAGTTGTACCATCATTAAGAACAGTTGTACTTGCTGTTTTCTGATTTGAACCAACAATTACAACATCATTTTTAGCAAATATAGACTCTGTTACTTCCTCATCCATCATCTCTTCTTCATCTTTATATTTGGCACACGAAAGCATGTCAGCAACTGGATCATCTCTTCCTGCAATATGTTTTAAATCAGGATTTAAGGATTTAATATAGGCTATCCATCTTAGCATAGCTATGTTAGGAGTGGAACAATTGGCAATCATGCCCAAGAGTGGAAGATAATCTATTTCAACTACTACATGTGCATCCATGAAGTACTCTCGATCACACTTCAATGCAGTTACAACTCCCCAAAGTTCTCTTTTAATTTGAGCATACCTTCTTTGACGTTCATTAAGAACCTTTGCTCCAAAGCGGATTGCATACATGTTTCCCTCAAGATCATCTTGACCAACAGCCCATCCTATCCCAATAGGACTTGTGTCTCTACCGTCAGTATGATAGGCTATCCATTAGAGTAATCAGCCCTCTTCAAGGTGGGGGATGAAATTAGCAATTTCTTCAATTTTCGAACAGCTTGAGTATGCTCTTTTTCCCACATAAACCTTTGGACTTTTCTTAACAATTGATAAATATTTTCAACAACATGAGCAAAGTGTGGGATCCAAATAAGATAGAAAACACATGCTCCAAGAAATCTTCTCACCTCCGAAACATTTGTGCATATTTCCCGCATTTTGCTGATGGCATCAATCTTGATTGGAGAAGGCTTTCGGCCATATGGGCCACACATATGCCCAACCACAAGAACTTCTTCAACTCCAAAAACAGATTTAGCTCCTGAAAGAGTAAGATGGACTTCTTCTAGTTTAGACAAGATTTGAGCACAATCATTAGTATGATCAGAAATAAGCTTGCGGCATCCAAGCTCATTGAGCTCTTCATTCTTCTCATGAATTTCACATCCTTTGATCGGTACATCATCAAGGAAATGAAGAGTAAGTTGGGGAATATAATCTCTCAATACTTTGTGCATGGCATTCATCATGTGAGCCATTGAACTTGTAGCTCCTTGGGGTAGAGTACACATGCGGACTAAACCAAGAGGCGTCTTCATTGTGGTAATGTCTCGACTTTCCAAAGCAAGCTAAAATTCGTCATAGCCCGAATATAAATCACCCATGGAATAAATTGTTCTACCTGTAAAAGCCTCAGCAAATTCATCAACAATTGGACCCGAACCAACATTTCTAATAGTGACTTTATTGACAGGCTATAAATCTTGAATGGATCGCAAAGATCCATTCTTCTTAGGCACGATAAACCATCAGTTAGAATACGGAGCTGAAGATAGCTCCAATATTCGCATCTTTATCTTTTTATTTAAAAGCTCCAGTAACTTAGGAAAATGAGCCCTTGGTACCGGAATTGGTTTAAGATTCCAAGGGATGTGTGGGACTGTGAAAATCACCATTGGTGCCACAACACTTGGATCCACACAGCCAATTTCATGAGGCTGAAATGAAAAAGCTTTTCCATGTTTCTTCAATATCTGCATAAAAGATTGCTTTTTAGCTGGCAAGAGAAAAGAGTCTTCGCTAATTTTTAGCTCCCGTAAGCTTTCAGCTATAAATTGGTGACGAATATATTTGGGGTCACGAAGACTTGGTTGTTTGGATGCCCTTTCAGCCAATCCCTCACTTTCGGGAGGTAGTGGAGTTGCCACCGTCTTGACCTTCTTGTCAACTGTCTTGTACTTTGTTTCTAATCTTGCCTCATCCCTGTTTGGCTGTCCAAAAGCTTCATGATCAGCAAATTCTTGAATTATGTCATAAATATCCAATGTGCATACCTGTATGGACTGATTTTCAGTCTGATTTTCTACATGAACAGCTGCATGTATTTCAGCCAATGTATCATTATAAATCAGCCCATAAAATAGTCCTGAAATTTCTTCATTTTCAGCCAAAACATCAACTTGCTTCAGCTTCCATTCCACATGACACAAATGCTTTCTTTCAACCCTATTCATGGCTGAAAACTGTTTATAACTATGCACACTGTTCGCTGTAAATACCTACAAATCAGCCTTTGACATAGCCCCCTTTACATGTGGAGGCAAATTTTTATTACATGAAGCATTGCCATAGCCTCCATTTATAGCAACGCAGCCCAAAAACCCTTAAATTCTCGGGCATTAGGAGGCACAGGATGATCTGTCAATCGATCTCTATTCCGGTGATGATTTACACAAATAGTCAGAAATTAAACAGCTTTGTCATTATCCTTACTTCTTATCTGAGCATAAGATGAACCATCATCAAGGGCCTTTGTCTCCAAACGAGACTCAGAAATAAAAGGTTGACCAAGAATGATAGGATAGCTACAAGAATCTTGAACAAAGAAATGAAATTCATCTTTTACATCACCAATAGTAACCCGTACATAAGGACATGCCGCATAGAGATCGCTAGAAGAATTATTCGCTGCTCTCATGCACCATCTTGGGTCCACATCTATGGGCCATCCGCCATTCTCATAGAGACTTCTTGACATGACATTGATCTCCGAACCATGGTCTATAAGGGCAATGCATGGAGTCTCTCTTTCTCCAATCTTGACAACAGTTTCGATAGTCGCCCTTGCCCAATGGGTACGGGAGTAGTGACTACTTGGAATAAAATGAGCATTAATCTCTTCTTGCATGTTTTGAAGACAAGCTTCTTTCTTATGCATGGGCTGCTCTTTGGATTGAGAAGACCCCACCATAACATTCTCTGCATTAGCTTCTTTAATTTCAGCTTCATAGATGTCTTCATCTTTGGCTTCTATGGCTGCAATTAATTCTTTGATTGCCTCCAATTGAATCCCTTGAGTATTCAGCTTCTCTTCATCCTGCAAATACACATGAAGAGCTTGCAAAAAAACATACATAGATTCTTCAGTTTCTTCACCAATATATTTTCTTTTCCGTTTAATTACATCAATTATTACATCATGAAATCCTCGTTTTGCAATTTTGAGAATTTCACCCAATGTAAATTCAATTTTGCTTTTGAGAATCCTTTCTTCTAGGACCCACTTGAGATCCGTCGCAGTCTCTATGTCAGACTGTAGCTTGTAGTAGCCGGGATGTTTTCCTTTTCTCTTTCCTTCCATCTTCTTTGCTTGTGGGGCATCTTCCATGACATGCTCTGGCGGTGGTGGTGGATTTTCAGCAGCCTTCTGCTGATCTGGTTTACTTCTTGTCACACGTTTGGTTGGCCCTGAAGAGGAGGGACCAACAACATCTTCTTCTCTTATTCTCTTTTCTTCTACCATAGCTTCTTGATTATTGATTTCAGCCAACTGAGCATTCCATCCGGTTCTTCCTCAGATGCATTGACTAGCAGTAGTCAAATCTTCTTTGGACACCTTGCCTCGCCCCATGCGATCTAAGGCTTGCATCCACACTTTAGATTTTACATCAGCTTTACATGCTTTAACAATCTCATTGGTTGGCTCAATTTGTAGCCCATAGGTAGCTACATCAATAGCTGCATAGGCTGTTCTTGTTGCCAAATCCTCCAGTCTTTTCTTCATGCCACCGTTATCGAAATTTGGCTCAAGCGGAAGCCTAGTTTCGATCGCATGAATTTTACCATCCTTCCAAAAGACTAATTTTTGCGCCTCAGCTTCATAGAATGCATTGCACTCCCTCTTATCATGCTGTAGGGTGTCACACCAGATACAACGTCTTTTGAAGCCTTCTCGTATGGGTCTTTGGGCAGCTATCCGCCCTCTTTCTTCCACTTTCACATCAAGCCTTTCCACCTTGGAATTAATATCCGTTAGATTAAGATGGAGATCCCACATACTCTTGATCAACTCGTCCATGACATCATTCTTTGGAGGTGGAACAACAGGATTTCTTGGTTGCTCGGCCATAGAAATAGGAGGTTGAGATACAGGAACAGGCTCTTTTATGGACTCAGATGGTGCAAAGGTAGAACCCCACCTTAGACACATCCGCTCTCTCCAAGCAATCATATTAACTGCTTCAGTGACATCACCCCAAGTAGTCTTCAATCCCGTCTCAGAGTCAGGATCTTCAAGCCGATCAGTTAGTTTCTCTTGAAGAAGAGGATCCGCAGCCTTTAGAAACAATTCAATCTTCTAGCTCTCCATACTTTGCTGATCATCAGGATCTAGCTGAGCAAATTTGCTTTCAAATTTGCAGTGAAGAGCATTGGTAGCTAGTCCCTTATTGGGCCTTTCAACCCATTCAGTGAATATTTTCTTCGTCATGAGGCCAGAATCTTCAAGGAAGAATTCTTCTCGAAGAGCCTTCTTGAATGCAGATCATCCCTAGAAAAAACCATGAATCCAGTCTTGGAGGCCATGCACGGCCAAATGGGCAAAGTATCGACTCCAAGCATGATGAGGGACCCCAAAGAAGACCATCTTGTCAGTATAGAGGGGGATAAAAGAGGACACATTTTTCCCATTAAATTGCTTGAGCTCCTGCCCAACTGCCTCCAAAGATTTAATGGCAGTAGCATCACTCCGCTCTTCATCTTGCCTCCGTTGTTGCTGCAGTTGCATCTGCTATTGAAATTGCAATTGTTGTTGTTGGTTCTCTTGCATCAGACGAACCAATTGCTGCAAGGCATCTCCTCCCGAACCTGATGATTCTCCCATTATGCTTTCTCTTCTGCAGCCGACCTTCACGTCGGATTCACCACTGTCATCATGTTGGGGGTTGAAGGTCTACCACTGGGGTTTAGAGCAAAAGAGGAGTGAGAGATTCAAAGGGGAGAGAGGAAAAAGATCGGGGTTTGATGGATTCTCGGGTTATGGAGAGAGTAGATGAGATAGAGAGTAACCAATATATTTACATAGCCGTGTCATACAAGTTTACCATAATAAACTTGGATCCAATTACATCAATAACCATGAGGTTTATGCATAGATCTATATCAGATTTTTTTCCATTTCCTACAACAAATTCAAGCTCTAATGCCCTCCATTTCATGAAGATACATGTATTGAGACTTCAAGATACAAGGTATAGAGAGATAGAACTCATTACAACTGACATAGAGTCCAAACGATGATTAAAAATGCATCAATAGAGCCACAAATGTACTTCAGCCCTGCATTAAAATAGTAATTTCCAGCTCTCAAACTTGACTCAAAAATGTATACAAACTCATGGGAAAGTTTCTCATTACAATCTCAACCAATGCCCTATTGTTTCGGGAGCATTGTCTAAGTGATTAGATTTTAAGAAACCCCTTCAAATGAATGATTTTTAATGGCTTCCCTGTTTATGATAGATTTGGGAGAGCCTATTCAGCCCATACATTGGCAAAAATCACCTCTTGACTTGCCCCAAGGTCACTCAAGTACTTGGGCACAAGAAGGGCCTCAATGGTACACGAATATGGTAAGAGAATAGAAGAAGAAGCTCACAAGAGCAGGCTGAATACTTTATCTCTGTTTTTCCCTTTCACAGACTATCATACAAATCTTTTCCACGTTACCAAATGGATGGGGCAAAAGGACTCTTACCTTCTTTGTTTGTATCTTCTCTTGATCTTCAGTTTGCTTTGTGTTCGCATGCTTTGGAGTATTCACCATAATCTTCGACTCTCCCTCCATCTTCCATAGGTGTGCAAGTCGAAAAATGCACCGCAAAATGTGGGATGGACTCCTCTCCTTCTTCCACACAAAAAAGAGTTCATATAGATCATATACAAGTCATATAAGTCCTTTGCAACTGTGGACCTAGTCAACTTTGGAGTGCTCTTGACAAAAGTTGGATCTTCCAAGCTAATGAACATCATAAACCAATGTGACATAACCTGTAAACTATCAATTACCACCTGTTGATCAAGTTGAAGGTCCTCATATACACTATCATTGCCATTTTTCTTGATACAAACTGAAAATTGCATGTCAAGTTACAAAGGAACTTCTGAGATTAAATGACATCTAAGACAAATGTAAGGGAATAATGACTGAATTATGTATGAATGTTATGTGGATCCTAATGAAGTTCTTCTGCAAACAGAAGAACTCCATGTTTTATGCCATGAACAGAAAACCCTTTGACAACGGTTTGTCTGTTATTAATTATTACGTATTTTCAGGTATTCTCATGTGTGATTTTTACTCTTTTTCCATGTGAACTAGCCGTGATCTCCTCGAAATTCAACTCCGATTAGATAGCCTTATCCGACTTACTCCCCTGCACAATTTTTCTTTTTTCTCCATCATGTTCTGGCCCACCATTTTGTATTATTAATTGTTCTATATGTTTGCGTGCTCGCTTTTACTGTTGTTTCCATGTGCATCCAAAGCTCTATTGAAATCTCACTATGATATCCCGACATTAATTTCAAATCTTCCTGACTTCTCGCAAAATTGACTTGAAAGAACTCTAAATCATTAAAAAGAGAAGATCTCAAGCAAAATGACCCGAGGATCGTAACTTGACATTTTTCGAGATTGCTAAGGATTGTGGCCATCCATATGAAAGTTACCGTGTGAAAGAGAGTTGTGAGCCGTAAGTCAAATTTGACTAGATATATTTTAAACTTGGCAAATCAAATAAATCACAAAGCTTTAAGCTTTAAAAGCTTATAAATAAAGAAGAAGGAGAAGAAGACGTCATGAACAGACCGTTCCCCTTCCCCCCCCACCCTCCCTTTTTTAAATGGGAAAAATAGTGCCATGAATACCCCAATCTTGGCATCTCTAATTCTGAATCAAAAAGTATGAATTCACCTTCAGTAATTCAGTAATTAACTCTAGCAATCTCCCCCTTTTCTCAGTTCAAAAAGAGGCTTAGATTGAAGCAAGATCATTCGAGAGCCAGGTGAATGAGTCATGGCATCTCTGGCAGCCTCTCTAGGCCTCAAATATCAAATCACCTGCATATTCATTCCTAATGTTAAGCATGTTGGTCCAAGATGTAAGCAAACTGACACCAAAGTGTTATTAATATCTCATGCACATCCATTCCTATGTAACCCATATTTGTTCCTAATCCTAAATACATTGGTGCAAGATGGAAGCAAATATATTATTAATATCTAATGTTATTTTTTATTTTCTTATTTAGTTTTAATTATTTATCACTATTTATTTTTAAAACATATTTTTAAAAATAAAATATAAATATTTTTTGCAAAGTAGGATTAGACGTTGTGATGCTATTGTAAGCTATAAAGCTTTGGTATGTATTTAGCAAGTAGGTTAAGTTCTTTCATATGAATAAAGATTGAGCTATGAACTTGTGTTTATATAGGGAGAGTAATAAAAGTCGTTAATTATTAACATTAGTTAGTTTTTACTCTAGTTAGTCTTTAGTTAGTAATCTTACTAACTTATTGTGTGGAAATATTGCACACTAGGGTTTTTTACACCCCTTTTTAGAAAATACCACCATGCCTTGGGGGGAAGATGCACTTGATTGTACCATTCATGTACATTCCATGGCATGAGGCTCACTTAGGCTATAGTCAATAAGAATTAGAAACATGAGCACATGAGTGTGCACCCTAATTGAGCACACACTATTTTGACACTTCACAAGGGGACATTCTACCACTATAAATAGGAACCTTGGGTTTAGTGAAAAAGGAGGAAGGGAGAGTAGAGGGATGCATAGGACTTCAACATATGCGAGAAGGGTTTGATTTCATTGTTCAATCATGAGTGCTTGTCAGAGTGGATGGGCAAAGGGCAATCTTTTATGCTCTTGATGACAGGTGAGGATTTGAGAGGATTAAAGAGCTAAAGATGCATAAAGTACCTAGCACAGTGTAGGCTAGGCACTAAATCTTCATTTGCATTCATATTTTCTACATGGGCATTGGGTGTATGAAGTGCAAGGATAACTTCCAAGTGCATGATCAACACAAGCATGAGTGTTTGAGCAATGTGGTACATTAATGGTATGAGCATGGCTTTTTTAGGTGCACGGAGGGACATGAAGGACACCTATCAAGTCGTCATTAGAGTGAGGATCTAGGTTTCTTTTCCATCGAATGAGTTGCAAGAAAGTGGGGGAGTGTAGCATCTACTTTCAACAAGACAGGAGAGGTTAAGAAGAGAAAACATGTTTTGCTTATGGGAATATTTATCTACTTATGGCCATAGAGAATTTGGGGTGCCTATTATAGTATTATTTTCTTCTATTTGGGTGGTTAGTTCAGGCCTACTATATGTGTATAGCATGGGCATATCAAGTATAGGTGTGTTCGGGTGTGTGATATGTGCTTGTTGTGTATACATACAAGCACTATCAAGTATTGTGTGTGTAAGTGTTGGTCTCTTTGTGCTTTTGTTGTTTGGGGGACCTCTAGGTGTGAAAAAGTGCAAAAGGAGGGTCAAGAAGAGAAAGTGTATTTTGTTTATGGGAGTATTTATCTACTTATGGCCCATAGAGAACAGCTCTAAGTTAAGTACTACATCAATGTTTATAAAATTTTGAGTAATATTGAAGAGTAATGCATGATATAATATGTATTTGAGTAGTGGTAATTAAAGAAGAGGCTAGTATCTATATAGAGAATGTAAGAGAGAGAGGGGGGTGTTGGGGGGGGGAGAGATTGTAGTGGAACCCTAGATCATAACATGCACTTCCTTGTTTGTTTAGGTGAATAGGTTTACGTGAGTCCTTAGATAAGGCAAATATAAAGCTACAAGAGCTGGAGGCATCTGTGTTTTAGTACAAACTAAAGCTTAAACCATAGGCATGTTGCAATAATTAGACCTATTTATTGACACAACTACAAGGGATGCAAATGATGTCATGAAATGGTGAGATACTAGCCTAAGGTAATTTACATAATAAGGTGTTGATATAGCCTAGTTGGTCATGAGAACCTATTGAGCTATACCAAAGGCGACGAACAATAAGAGAAGAGTGACGTAAGTAGAGAAATTACCTATAGTAATTTTGAATACAAAGATAAAGTAAACCTTAGATCTCAAGCTTTAGAATATTTGAGATATGCTAGAACTTTTGTGTGGGTTTTGTTAGCTAGTATGGGGTTTCTCTACTTGGGCATTATACTCTAAGGTTGGTTTCTAATGGCCAAGCTATCTTTGAGCCCTAAGATCCTTAGCATTTCTTTTCTTTGGGTGGCTTGCTAGCTATTACTTTCCCACACTAAAAGTCCACCTTATTTTCATTGGCTACATGTTCCCATTCGTTGAGGGTCACTGAAGCTGGACCCACCACGTTGGAAGGTCTTGCCACATTAGGCATGCCGACCTTTTTACAAGGAGGCATGGTGGATGGAGAAAAAGAAAGGGGATAGGACTCGGGTAAGTTACTCATGAATATGTATGTGCATCATGTGGGTTCAAAATAAGGTATTTTTAAATTACAATTTTTATACATTTTTTACATATAGAAGTATGCAATATAAAGGGTTTATTTAGAGATTGAATAGAAAAGGATTACATTTTATTCACGAAAAATTCACAGATAAGGATATTTATAAATAGGCCTTGAACACAGGTGATGTAGAGAATATACATATAGTAACTTCCCAGAGGGATAGGACAAGGCAAAAATGTCTATTAACTTCATGAAAGTATTTCAAGAATTTTAGTATTTACATTTAGTCCCACCCTCTACACTCTTTTTCTTTTTGCTCCTTTCAATCAAACATCCTCGAGCTATCACTTGCCTCTCCTTTCTTTCTTTCTCTCTCTCTCTCTCTTCTTCTTATTCTCTCTATGGCTCTCTCTCTCTCTCTTTTTCTCTCCTATGCATGCCACTCTCACTAGAAATGGCTCATCTCAACATGGCTTCACTCTTTGCTTCCCATGCTCTATTTTTCTCACCTTGGTCTCTATTTATAGGAGAAGGGGAGGGGGAGGGGATGGGATATTTGTAGATGTCATCACCATAATTGAGGTGTCACAAGGATAGGGATATGTTTTTGGAATCATAGGAGAATATCAACTTGTCAAGTTGTAACATAAAGAATGAAAGAACTTTTTGGAAGAAGCCTATGTGTCATTCTCATGTAAAGTTTTAGTTGGATTTGAACTCTTCCCTTTTAATGAAGAGTTCTACTTAGAATTGAACTCTTCTTTTCTTTACTAATTCATTGAATTTTCTTTTCTTCTCTTTTTTATTTACATGTATGCCACAAATTCTCATGTGTTTTCTCAATGAGATCAAGGAGATGTTTGCAAGTCGACTCATTTACATGCATATAATAGGTTTTTTTTGGGGGGGGACTTGCAAAAAGTAGGCTTTTTGCACATGTTCTTATGTGTGCAAATAAATGCATATCCATATGTGCCTAAGGATGAGTTTCCATGGAGAATATCTACTTTTTTATAACAAGTAGGTATACATGTGTTCACCTGCATGTAAGTGAACACGTGCTCATGCATGCCTAAGAAAGCGCCCATGTGGAATTTTTTAAATCGCCAATCGAGTATGTTACAACTTTCTTGGGGTGTATTTTTTAGCAATGAATCTCTGATTTGTTGAGCATGCTCCTCCTAGGCCTTAATTTTACCATATTGACGAGTCTTCATTATAATGCAATCCTATAGGATCCCCTCTCAGTAAATCGGCTATAACTTGAGCAAGGGAACTTCAATTGCCAATATTTTTGGTTCAAATCTAAGCTTGCAATCCCCGAAAGATGAGAATTTATGGTATAATGCATTTAAAATAAATATCACATGAATCGATTTTTGAGTCTGAATTGTCCAATCTTGCACCCTATTTTGACATATAAGTGCCCTATTTCCACATGTCTAACCACAATCACTTTTCTTTGAGGCTATCAAGCCCCACAGGAAATTGAGTAAGACCATTGGGCAACTTGTACCACTTGTACTTCACCTCCAATGATAAAGGATGTACCCATAAAGACATGTATAAGCCCTAGAGTTCTTGTAAATGCCCTATTTTAGCCTGTTTTGGGGTGGTGCACCTTTGGCATATGATAACTCTCTATTAGTTGTTGGATAAGGGTTTTTCTAATACAAATTTGATTATGGAAGTCTTCTAGGAGTGTGACATGATTCTCCATCATGATTCCATCTCCCACAATTGGAGCAAACTCTTCCCCAAAGCTCCTAGCATCCAAGTGGCAAGTGGTTGCAACCACAGTGGATATAATAGAGTCCTAGATTTGAGGCATTCAACTATCCTCATGAACTCTTATTTATCTCAACCTTTCTTACTCTATTTGAGTTTTGAGGCATTCAACTGTCCTCATTAACTCTTATTTATCTCAACCTTTCTTGGTCTATTTTAGTTTTCTCAAATAGATTTATGTACATATTACTTACTTTCTCAGAATACATCACATGATATTACATTTAAAAACATATCAATGTTCAAAAGGAAAATTTTGGGAGTCAATAAGCCTTCAACTCAAAAAATCAAATTGATTCATGCGATCATTGTCTTTATGGTAGGTAGACACACACTTCTCATAAGAAGTCTAGCATTACACGTATGGATGAACCTCTCATTCTTGTTCATTCTGATGGGTGTGGTCCCATGCCCTATGTTTCTAGGTGGTGTGAAGTAGTTAGTGAATTTCATTAATGATTATTCGCATAAGGTTTAGGCATATCCCATAAAGAAGAAATCAAATGTATTAGCTACCTTTCAACGTTGGCTTACTCTTGTTGAGAACCAGTCTGGGTATAGGCCAAAAGACCTAAGGTTAGATAATGGGGTTGAATATGTCTCGAAAGAATTTGAGTAGTTTTGCAAGGATAGGGGTATTTAGCATCAATTGACTACCCCTTGTAGCCCACCCTAGAATGGTGTTGCAGAGCGCATGAATAGGATGATTCAATAGAGAGTCCATAGTATGCTTTGTCAAATAGTCTTATTGCATCATTTTTAGACAGAGGTAGTTACTATTGTACACTTGACAAACAGATCCCCATGTAGCACTACCATTGGTTGTCAGGTTGCAAAGGAGGTATGGTGGAAAAACCTCCGTCATATGCTCATTTGCGTGTTTTTGAATGTGAGCCTTTTTTTGCCATGTTCCTAAGGACAAAAGCAATAAGCTAGATTCTAAATTACTGAAATGCATCTCTCTTGGTTATGGGGATGCGAGTGAGATGGGCTATCACCTATGGGATGTGCATGCTAGGAAAGTCATCCAAAGCCATGATATTGTTTTCCATGAGGAGAATATGAATAAGTAGCATGAGTAGGCAATTAAGGTATGTAGGGTGATATTTCAGGGGGAGCTCCTATTACCATATAGATAGCTAGAAAAGCCTATAGTAGTTGATGTTCCACTGCCCCATGATCATGATGTTGGATAAGATATACAAGCCCCACAACATGTTTTGAGACAGTCTACTAGAGATAGACATTAGCTTAGTTGGTTTGAGCCATCAATAGACTATGCCATGGTTTTGGTGAGTCCCTTACTTATGAAGAGGTCATTAAAAGATGATAGTCACTCTTGGGAGAGGACCGTGCAATCAAAGTATGACTCATTACTAAAAAACCATACATGGGATTTGGTTTCTTTGCCCAATGGGAACAATGCATTCCCATGCAAGTGGATGTATAAGTCGAAGAGTATCCCTGGATGCCCCAAGCCAACATATAAGGCTAGATTCCTTACTAAGGGTTTTAAGTAGAAGCATGGTGTTGACTTTGATGAGATCTTTTCTCATGTAGTCAAGATGACTGCCCTACACTTAGTATTAGCCTTGGTAACTCAATTAGATCTGGATCTCCATTAGATGGATGTAAAGATGACTTTCTTACATGCACGGAGGTTCACTCATAGTGAAGAAGACATGTCACCTGCATGCAAGGACTTCTAAAAAAACCCTTATTGATAGTCCCTTGTATGCCATGGAGAAACCAATCTATGGAGAGAGGTGATCAAATGCATACCTCCCCTTCTTTTTTCCCTCTATCCCCTCCTTAAATTTAAGTTCAATATAGGAAATTAAGAGGGGTCTACCTCTAATGTATACACGTAAGTGTCCCCTTCCAAAAACCCCCCTCCCTTACACTCATGTGATACCATACAACATCTATAGTGAACCACCTGGGCTTACATGGGGACTTGCATGGTGATATTTATATACATTAGCCTAATGACTTTCATGAAAAGGGCGAAAGAACATCTAGACTTGTCCAAGTTGAGAAACAACCTTTATGGTCTTAAGCAGGCACCTAGGGAATGGTATCATAAGTTTGATGTATTTATACATTCGTAGTCTTACTCTCATAGTGATATGGATTTGTGTCTCTACACGAAGAAGTCTTGTGATGGCAGCCTTATTATCCTGGTACTTTATGCAGATGTTATATTGACTATGGAAGAGCTCATGATGAGCTAAATGCTTTGAAAAGCCAACTCAAGAAGAGATTTGAGATAAAAGGCATGGGATAGGTCTCATATGTCCTTGGGATGCACATCACGTGTGATTGCTCTAAGGGGCTCCTTTACTTGTCACAGAAGGAGTACATATAGAGGTCCTTGAGTAGTTTCATTTGCAGGATGTTACACCTATCAGCTATCCTTTTCCTTCTTATGTAAAGGTTAGTCAAGCGGATTGTCTACAATTTGATGAGTAGAAGATTGAGATGGTCAAGAACCCTTATGCATCCACAGTGGATAGTTTGATATATGAGATGATAGCCACTTGTCGTGACATACCATTTGCAGTAGGAGTTTTGCACACTAAATGGCTATACTTGCTGGTAGGCACCATTGGATGTTGTGAAGAGTATAATGAGGTACCTTAAAGGCACTACAAATATGTGCATATGCTATGGTGGCCACGGTATAAGAGTCATGGGATACCATGACTTTGATTATGTAGGACATGTAGATAGTAGGAATTCCACCTCTGGCTATGTCTTCACCTTTGTTGGAGGTGCTATTTCTTGGATGCCTAGGGTGCAAAAATGCACAGCCCTATCTACTACAGGCATTTAGGCTTTCAAGGAGGTTCTATGGTTAGGCCATCTAGAAGCAAACCTTGGTATAACTAATGTCATCTCTACAGTGCATTTAGATTCTATGAGTGCTATTTAGTTGGCCAAGAATCTGGTCTTCCATATGCAAAGAGGTGTATTATCACTTTATCATTGAGGACATGTCCATTGAGCTTGTCAAGTTCTCAACTGACCAAAATCCTGTAGATCTGCTCACTAAAAGTCTCTTAGCAAAGTGTTTTTCCTTCCTTCAAAAGATGATGTGCATTGGATAAGATGACATCTTTTCTCATCCTGTTGTATTTTATATGCATTTGTACTTTGTTACTTTTTTCTTGTTCTCTCCTCACTAGAGACACATTCACCTTTAAGTGGGAGGTTGTTGGGGATAAACGCGCATGTGTGTATGCCTCTTATATTTACTTCACACATCGTGACCATATATCTATAAACTATAGGTGGTGGGCACTCATCATTATTACTTCATTCTTTATTCTTTCAGTGACTAATAGAATAAGGGAGTTCGGTCATACATTGTGATTGTTGGAGTTTGCACATATCGTGTCTCTTGCTCTCTTGCGCCATAGCTCTTACTTTGCTCTTGCTTCCACTTGTGTGCTTCCATTCAAGATCCACCTTTCAATTTCATTCCAAATATTTCTAGTATTACCAATATTGAAAGGTAGATTTATAGTATAATCAATATGTTTTAGAAATGAAAATGAAAATTATAATGAGTATTGAGATATTGATATATAATATAGTTAATATTACTAGAAGTCATATAGTTAATATTCAAATATAGATATATAACACTAATCATTTTAATATTGCTTATATTCCAAAAAGATATCTAATGTTAGTAGAAATAAAAATGAATATAAAAAAGGGTTAAAATGAGGAGAAAAACCTGAAAAGAAAAATTAGATAAGAGATAGGTCAAGAACAAAAATAGTATCAAATTATTAGGAGTGATAGAAAACATCATGAACTTCCTAATTAGAGGGAATGCCTAGAAATGGATAGAAAAATGTTTTCTAGTTAGAGTAAGGGAGAAAATATTCAACATTAAAAATCTAAAGGAAGATGATAACACATAGCACACAATAGATAAAGGAAACTTTTTGACCGATAATTATTGAAAATAAAATGCTAATGAAAAATTATTTGAATTATAGCTATAAATCCTTACATTTAAATGATTCAATTAGGACAAGAGAAAAGCCTTAAATGAATATGAAAAATATTTATACTATCAAATGAGCCCCCCGCCCACCCTCACAATTTTGGACTTGCCCCTTTCTCCCAATCCTAGACTTGTATAGTAGAAGGTACCATATATAGAAAGTTAAATAGGTGGGAGGCTTGACCATATAAGCATAGACTAAGCTTAAGAAGAGAAAATAATATACCATATATGAAACAAAAAATGGTGAAAAATAATAAACACAAAAAAGGGGGCAATAAAAATTTTACACTTATAAACTAATTAATGAGTTTAAGGAGACCCCTTTTTCTATTTTCGCACTCTAAGAAATTTGTAATTATTGCTAGCTAATTCAAATATTGAACACTACAAGGAAACAAGGATATATAGGTGTTTGCAATGCAAATTAGCGGCGTCGCTATAACAATAGTACTCTGAGCGGGCGAAAAGCATGGCATTTTTTTGCAAAGAATTTGAGAGAGAGCGGAAGGGATCATGGCTTTGGGAGGGAGAGGGAGAGGAAGAGAGGAAGAGAGAAAGAGAGAAAAGGAGAGCTTCTCATTGCTGCCACCATTCACAAAGAAGAGGAGGAATTGCACGA
Source organism: Lygodium microphyllum (assembly GCF_053477565.2). Classification (NCBI taxonomy): domain Eukaryota; kingdom Viridiplantae; phylum Streptophyta; class Polypodiopsida; order Schizaeales; family Lygodiaceae; genus Lygodium; species Lygodium microphyllum. The sequence goes on from NC_141155.1 coordinate 130,901,275, forward strand.
AGGAAAAAGAGGGGCTGTCGCGAAGAGGAGACGAAGAATCCATCCTCGGGCCTTTGTGCTGAGTACATTGCCTCCTCTTGATTTGTTCTTTTTCTTTCTTTTTTTCTTTTGTTTGTTTTTCTTGAGAATGAGGTGCATTGAGGGAGAAAGAGAGGAAATGAGAGAGGGAGAAGAAGAAAGGAAAAGGAAGAGAGAACAAGAGAGAGAGAGAGAGAGAGAGAGAGAGAGAGAGAGAGAGAGAGAGAGAGAGAGAGAGAGAGAGAGAGAGAGAATAAACATGAAAGATAACAAACAAAGAGAGAAAGAGAGAGAGAAATGGAGGGAGAGAGGAGAATGGGTGAGAAAACACGAGGGGGTTGAGAGAATCAAAGAGAGGAGCAACAAAGAAAGAGAGAGAGAGAGAAAGAAAGAGAAGGGGGAGAGAACATGAAATGAAGAGCACAAAGAGGTCAATAAATTGTATTAGGTTAGTTAGAAAACTAAAGCTACTCTTCGTGCAAAGGGGGTATTTAAATTGCCCATGGATTTTTTATACACAACAAAGTGGTCTTGGTTAGCTAAGAAAATTCCATTAAAAATATGAAATGTTAGATTAGGTCAAGCTAGGAATGATCGAATGTCAACTATCCTAGTGTGTCATCCTAGATCCAAATCAATATTATTTTAGGGTCCTAAGTTGAGACTATACCTTATTAACAAAGCGAGGGTGTCCCTGAGTCGTACGTCTCCGCTTATATTGGTTTTTTTATGTATACACTTAGTCGTGGTTGATGCATATTACTCCCCCTCATTTTTCACTCTCTTTAAACAAATACAATGTTCTACTTAAGTTTGAGAGATGATAGCAAAGTAGTTATCTAAAGCTAATATTAGATAACCATGGTAGGAGACTATAGTCACGATTAAAGCTTACTTTAGGTTGATCCTTGTGGGGTTGAGATGAGCTTTCCCTAACGAGGTAGAATTAAGTAGTTTGAGGTAATGCAGTTTGATTATTACAAGGGAGTTTTGAGTGGAAGTTACATTGATTACCTCTTGATAAATTTGTGCCATTAGGATTTGGTGGATAGACATGCTACAAATATAGATATGCACCTAGATATGACTATAGTATCTAGATTTGGTGGATAGACATGCTAGAAATATAGATATGCACCTAGATATGGCTATAGTCTCTAGATTTGCAAGGCCATGCACTCTCTAGAATTTGGATGAAAAGGAATCAATTTGTGCACACCTTAGATTGACTTTATGATCTTTCTACATTATGAAGGTGTTGGATATAGAATGGGATTTATTGCTTTATCAATGCCGTCTTCCCTATATTAGAACCAACCTTAAGTACATATAGTGGATGGAAAATCTAAAAGTTGTTTAATGTTTATTTTGAAGGAATCTATGGTTAACCATACTATTAATGTATCTAATTTCCATGGGTAAATCTTTATAATAGGATTCTTATCATGATGTAATGTCTCTTAGCTATTGGAAAAACTTAAATAATAGATGAATCTTTTCCTTCTACTTGTGTAAGCTCAATAGCTCCTAAAATTTATGTTAAAATGTAAGAAACCTTATATAGAATATTTATAATGTATATTAAACTAGTTCATTATGTGCTGTAAACCAAGACGTTTCAATTGATATTAATTCTATTGTGTTACAAGAGAAGAAATCCCTTCTCAAACAAATTAAAAAAGAAAAAGAGAATGAGAACAAAAATAAGTTGTTTGTAACATAGACAAAATGGAAAACGATGATGGTCATGATGTTCAATATCGTGAGGTGTATCTTAATCAGAGTGTTCTCTCTCAATGCAAGTTGGCAATCAGATGAAAGCGTCGCTTGTCTATAGAACACATATGATGCTTTGACGAGTTCCAATCAAAGGTCATTGATCAGGCGATCTCAGACTTTGAGAAAATTGTAAGAAAAGTGTGTATTAATCATGCCTTACATAAGCAAACTAATTGAATATCATATATAAAAACATTAGACATGACCATAAAATTTATACATGGAGGTGAAGTCTCATCCCAATCACATGAATGCACCTATTGCGGCCAGTTAGAAGAGTTTGTGGGCATGCGATGGATGGAGTGCATGAGCCAATCCACCATTTGGAAGGCACAACTCAATCTATACCATCAATACTAGAGGAGACATGTAGCCTTTTGGAACTTCCTGCAATCTTGGAGCCTAAGATGGAGGCAATGATTGATATATTGATGCCCATGGATGTTGAGAAATCTAATCCACTAAGAGAGGAAGCATCCATACCATTATATGATGGATACCCATGATTGGCATAAGATATGCTAGGTTTGTACTTGCCTCGATTGGTGGACTAAGCTCCTAGGCATGTTGCTCTTCTCCTAACTTCTGCTCAAAATCCAACCCTTCCTCTGGAGGTTGATCCTATGGGGTCTAAGCTGGAGGTGGATGTGACCACCGGCTTGCCTCAAATATTGGCATTGTTATTTTCTTGTTAACGGTGGAGAGAGCTCGCTCATACATGCCGTACTTTAAGGCTTTGGTGGTCAATTCTAGCTTCCTTTTCGTCCTCTCTCCGGAATCCTTGCCCTTTGCTTTTGTTACCTAGAGCACTGTGCCCAAGAAGGCTTTCCACTGCTCTTTTGAGCTTACTTTTGCAGATTTGGCCCTCTGGCCTCTACCATCACTGGCTCGCATTCAACTATGGCCAAGTGCTCAGTAAGTTCTCGCACTCATTCAAAGTTTTGCTCTTCCCACTTTTTGGCCCTCTCTTCCAACTCCTCCTTGCCTTTCTACATGCTTTGAGACAGCATCATCACCACTTGTTGTTGTTCATTACACACATCTAGCATGTGTATTTTCTCCTTGTTCCAGTGGTTCAACTACTCCTCGGCTATCCACTGGGCTTGTTGTGCCATGAAGAGCTACATGGAAGCTTTCGTCAGCCTCTTGAATAGATCTCCATTACTCTGTGTGTGGGCATCTTGGTTTCCTTCCTGCCTTGTCTTTTGGATTTGGCCACCATGGCTTTTATCTCCTCCACCTCTTGTTTCAGATATTCCAGCTCCTCTTGCTGCCTTTGGGTTGCTCACTCGATGGCTTCTTCCCTCTCTTTCTCCAAGTGTTTGATCTCCCTTTCAAGTCTACCTTGCTCCACCAACTCTAGGGTAGTCTTCTTTTTCAAGTCTTCTATTTCCTTTTGGTAGCTTTGTGCCCTCTCCTCTGTTGTAGCCTCTAGCTCTTTCATAGCCTCTAGGATGTTGTTCATATTCCCTTGCAGCTCCTCACCCAACTTTGCTAGTTCCTCATTGAGCTATTATAGGCTTATACAACTCTATTTCTCCTTGGCCCACTTTGTTTCCCACTCCCCCTCTTCTCCTTTCTTGGCTTCAAGCTGCTCTTTCAAATCTTGGATTTCTCGTTGATGCTTTCTGCCTAGCGCGTTGCTTCCAACCTAAGTGCAGCTGAGGCTTCTCTTTCGATCTCCACCTGCTCGGCCTATTGTTGCTCTCCTCTCCTCCTTGGCCTTCTCTAGCTGCATTTTAGGAGCTCTTTGACATAGTCATCATACGTTATGGCAGTAGGTATTGTAGGGGATGTTGTAGTCGTGGAGACCTGTAGCTTTTGCCTCTTGGGATCTTGCCTTGATTTAGCATCGACCACGACCAGTCTTTTGGCTCTTGCAAGGAGGGGCCTTGCTTCCGAATCTAGAGCTATCTCCTACATCTTTGTCACCAAAAACTGCATCATGGACATCAACTTGCTCATGTCCATGACACCTGCAGTTTCTTGGGCAGTTGAGTCGGTCGAAGTGTGGGACATGAAGATTGGGGGGCGGGGGTGCATTGGGGCCTTACCCTTGCCCGTTACTATTGGACTGCTTTAATTTTTTAGGCCTTGGTACTGTTGCTTGGCTCTCCTTCCCCTCGAGGGCTCATGGTGGTTGGTCCTTCCATGCCCAAGGTCTCCTTCACTAACTTGTGTATGGCCTCGGCCATGTCCTCATCTTCCTTTCTTCTTGGCTCTTCTGCCTCTTGCTCTGCTTTTCTCTTTCTCTCATCTTCAGAACTCTTGGACTCTTTTTGGGGCCTCCTCAACTCGGCCCATTCCTCCCTCATCATTGTTTCTTTCGTCTCCTTCTGTAGGTTTAATGGGGTTCCCTTTTTTGGCACCTTCCGCTCTCCTTGATCGGACTGCGTCTCTTGCTCTTCCCTATCACTTATAGTCCTTTCATTGGACTGCATCTATTCATGGTGAGGCAATCGGTCAAGGGTTCCCCCCCTACTCCCTCTTCACCTCCCTCTATGTCCTTCAAGGCCTCCTAAATCATGGCCATCAGGATTCCACCGAACCTGATGGTGGATGCCTTGGAGGAGGACTTCTTTCGAGCTAATCTTACTATGGAGGCCAGGGATTCCCATCTTGTCACTACTATGTTGGTTGTCAAAGCTTTCACTGAGCTTTCAATAGTTTTTCGCATGAAGGTGTTCCAATATATTTCATCTAGGGGTCCAACTGCGATGCTCTCCAACAATGACTCCCTGATTCTGTTCATAAGGGCATTGTACCTTTGACTAGAAAAGAGAGCATGGACCATCTTTGCTTGCAACATGATCTCAGGATTTGGGATGTCCACTAAGCTTATCCCATCCACTGTGCATACAATGGCCTTGTTCATCTCTAGAATGCTATACAAGTTCCTCTTTGGGCATTGCTTTGTCTTGCTAGTCAAACCTAGTGTCTTCTCCACCATTGCAAGGCTCAATTCCACCTCTACTTGGTGGGCTTCTTCCCCTTTCCTGATTGTCACCATGTCATAGTTCCTTTCGGCATTGAAGATCCTTAGAAATTCTGCACACTTGCCATATTCGATTGACCGCAAGGTGCTCTTCTAGGGGTTGGTCATAGATGGTGGTCAACACCGTATAGGAGGTTGGAGCTACATAAATGGGGTCATACTCCGAGGTTTTGATGCCCTGTCGTTGCTTTGGTCTGCTTTGGTATCCCTTTAATTCCCATTGAAGTCGGAGAGCATACCATTTCCTCAAGAAAGAGGAGTCAATGTGTGAGCGAGTTTTTTTAACTCCTCGATGTCTCTATCTATGGCAAGGACAATGATCTTGTGATATGACATAATGAGGTGTTGGTTTCATGTGTGTTCTTTCGAGACCTCAATGGAAATTAGCTCGTTAACTGTGTCGGAAGCCTTAATGAATACAAATTATGATTCTTCCCAAGAGTAGGAGAGTACACATTTCCATTACTATAGCCTCATCCAAAAGACCTAAATCTAGTATCTCGTAACTTTTAGCAAGTGTCATAAAGGTAGCATCCATGTTGAGATGGCAAGCTCAACACATGTGGACATGGATGATGGACCGCCTGGTTAGATGGGTCCACACGTCTACACTTAGCACGTCGGTGGTCATTATGACTCTCACATGGCCACTGACTCATTACTTATTATATTCAGGTTGTTACACCTACTTACAGCTGGCATAGTTATAGCGCCAGTCGACTAGTGTAGTCGGTTATGCATTGTTTGACTTAGTAGGCCACTTTCCTTTTATGTTGTATCTTATCTATACTTTGTGTACATTGTAAAGTGTGTGGAAGAAGAAGAAGAAATCAGCAAGAAAACGTTTTGGCCTCCATCTCTCTTCTTGTCTCTTGAGTGAGCTTCTCCTTGTGCATTCTGTGTGTGTTCGGCGCAACATCTTGAGCAACCCCCTCCACCACGCGATTCTTGACAATCCAAGTGTCTAAGGCAAGCAAACAAGTCATCCCCCGTGTTCTCAGTGAAGTCCATGGCCAAGGTTAGAATTGATCTCTGCTCATAAGAGGTCTAAGGCATACATAGGTGGTTGAGGTTTGACTGAACTAGAGAGTTCAGTAGCAGCACAGCTGATTGTTGCAACTTGAGTTGCTTCTGTGATTGTGGTTGGGTCTCTTGTTCAATAGGGCGGCTGCTAATGGTACTTCTGAGACCTCAGGGGCACTAGTAGACCTAGGTTGAGACAATTTGTTAGTAGTGGGTTGTGGTTTTGGCCTATAAATTGGTTTAGATTCTACGGGCCTAAACTTCAGAGGTTCTATGGATTTAGCAGCCTGAGTCTCTTGTGGTCCGAGTGCCGATCTGTCTTGATGTTTTGTGGTCAAGCTTGAGGGCGGCGTTTGAATAGGGCCTTTTACCGTTTTGGCCTTAGGTACCCAAATCCAGGTGTTGCTCTCATAATAGCCTTGTGCTTGCAATAAGGTCTTGGGGACCCATAGCGGCTTGACTGTACGTCGATGTCTATGGTCTCGTCTTAGCTTCCTAGGTTTTGAGTGTGGGTCCTTAGCATTGCGAGGCCACGAATGCATGATCCTAGGTGGTAGGTTTTGATGTTTAGGCATCCATTGAAGCCTTGGTTTGTGGGCCTCAACTTTGGCTCTAGTGATTTGCTCATCTTGGAGTTTGGCGGGTGGTGACAAGTCACACCCCCCTCCCTAGACTTGATGGTGGGGTTCTGTACTGGTGGCTTTGCAGACTTTGAAGAAGTCGCATAGATCTTCTGAAAGCAATGACTATACACACGTTGCCTATGGTGAGGTGAATGTATTGGGACTTGTAGTCGACATTGCAATGAGCTTGCTTTTTAAACGGGCATCCTAAGAATGAGTCCGTACCTGCATCTTTAATGTTTTGGTAGCACATAAAAGATCATTGGTATGCTCTCAAACTTGATAGAGATTGCAATTTTGCACTTTTCCAAGAGGGCATATGATCAATCCCTAAATGGGGTGAGTTTGGCGTTAGTGGGCTGTAACTGCGATTTGCCAATTTGGGTCCAATGCACATGAGATAGGACATTAAAGTCAACTCCCTCATTGATTAGTGCATTGAGGGTGGTCTGTGCTTGGCAGTGATAGTCATGCTTAGGTAAGGTGATTCTATCATTTCCTCATCCTCATCTTCAATCTCCGTAATTGTGGCCACTCGTACATTGATATGAGGCTCTAGCATTGAAGGCTCATGTAATGGGTGAGTGGGAGGGTAATACTTCTTGATGTGACCTTGCCTTTGAAGAAGCATATGCCCTCTCAGGGTTTTGAGTTCCACATTACCAGTTCTACTGGTGGCACGGACCCTAAAATGCCCTAGCCCTCTAAACTTCATCTTTTGTTTATGATCCTTGATAGAATACAAGAGTACTAAGTCTCCCCGTTCAAAATCTCATTGTTTGACATGCTTGTCAAACCCCCTCATTTGCATAAGACTGCATTTGCCACTGAGTGGGGTGTCTTTGCTTACATTTATGCCCTTCGGGTTGACTAACGAGCCACCTTTCAATGCCTTATGTCTATATTTAAAGACATGCTCAGGAAAGAGTTAGAAGTCTTTGTAGATGACTTCTGTGTTCACTCAACCTGGAGAGAACACTTAGACAAACTCCGAGCAGTCTTTGAACAGTATCGCCTATATCATCTCTCTCTGAATCCCTTAATGTGCCAGTTCTAGGTAAAGCATGGATGCATCCTAGGGCACGTGGTGTCGAAGAATGGCATTGCCACGGACTTTTTGAAAGTTAGGTTCATTTTTGATCTTCCACCCCCAACCAACTATAAGGGAGTTCAATGCTTCTTAGGACATACGGGGTATTAATGGTGGTTTGTGCTGAATTTTGCATTGATTGCTAGACCTCTGTACAAATTGTTGATATATTCGAATGGACTAAAGAATGACAATGACCATATGAGGAATTAAAAAAGACTATGACCACAAAACCGATTCTACGAGCCCCAAATTGGACCATTACCTTCCACGTGCATATTGATGCTTCAAATTTCACTATGGGGGCAATGTGGTGCCAAACTGGTGAACAGAATCTCGGCTATCCAGTGAGCTTTGCTAGTAGACAACTCACTGAGACCGAGATGAACTACTCGACAACAAAAAGAGAAGGTTTCGCCATGGTATTCACCGTTAAGAAATTTCGGTATTATTTATTGCCATGCCTGTCACTTTCTTTGTAGACCATCAAACCTTCCTATATTTAGTAAACAAACCTTGTGCTATAGGACGCATAGCTCGATGGCTCCTTCTTCTTTTAGAATTTGACTTCTCCATGGTTGTACAAAAAGGAAAGTAGCACTACATGGCTGACCACATGTCACGCATCCCCACGGGAGAGGCCGCTGGACAAGGCATCACTAATGAGTTGCCAGACACGCACTTGTTTAGCCTATCCAATGAGAGAGATTTATTTCGAGCCAACTTGATGCCATATTGGGCAGATGATATAGTCCAAGTGCTTGAGCATGGACTACCTGAATGACCGATAGAGAAAGCTCGACTTAGGCAACTTATCCTCAAGATCCAACCCTATCACTTGATAACATGCCAGCTATATAGGCTAGGGCAAGACAGATTGTTACATAGATGCCTATGCGAGCATGAGATGCACAATGCGCTTCTCAAAGGCTCACATCGGAAATGCTGGAGGACACTTTAGCGAAGATATGACAGCCTGCAAGGTGCTGCAATCTCAATTGTGGTGGCCTACACTTTTTCGAAATGTGGCACAATTCATTAAGCACTGTGACAAGTGTCAGTGGTCAAAGGTCTCGATTCACAAGGATCAGATGGAGCTAACCCCAATAATTGCACGATAACACTTCTTCAAAAAATGGAAAATTGACTTCATAGGACCCATTAGTCCTGTGGCACAATACTCAACCTAAGTACATCATTATAGCCACTGACTATCTAACGAAATGGGAAAAATCAAGAGCTACGAGAAAGGATGATGCTAGAACGATTGCCAAGCTCCTATGCTTGTTGTAGAGAGATGGCCGCCGTGATGATGTTCATTTAGCCTCCAGCCATTAGCAGATCTTGGCTCACATTAAGTTACATGGACTGGTGGTCATGGATTGGGGTAGGGCTCATCCTCGCAAGGATAGACCGCGGAAAGGTGTATAGAAAGGAACTACACCTGCTTACATCATCAGAGATGTTGGTCAAGGCTTCCCATGGTGGCCATGAGGGGTGCATGCCCTCCGCCCGGAGGTGGAAGTGGTCACACAACTTCTAAATATGTGGTGAGAGGGGGAGCGGATGAGCTTAGCCTGTTGACCCTAACTCTTCTACCTGCGCTTGACTATTATTGCTTGTGTATGTTGATAGTGTCTATACAGGGTCACAAAAGTCATTGTTTATTTATATACATATCCATGAATCCATGTCGCTTCATGAGAATAAAAACCAATGATAGAACTCCGGATTGTACTGGAGCGTGGCACACGCATCTAGTACTTGTGGCAGCTTACTCAATACCGATAGATATTTTGCAACATCGAGTAGCATGGAACCTTGTCCGAGTCTACTGGCAACATATAACTCCTCCTCAGTGAGAACCTTATCAAACAGCGAGTTCTCTTGGCTAGGTTCAACTAAGTCCCTACCCCGAATGGTAGTTAGCACTTGAAGGGAAGTTGGTGCCACATAGGTTGGGTCTCTTTGAGACAGCCATTTGGTCAATCGCTCCTCGGAGACTGTCATGATCTGGGCTCCTAGTTCGGGCCATTGCAACGCGATTTCCATACCAACACTGTTCAAACTGACTTCGTCCCTCTGATAGTCTCTTTAGTTGCGCTTTGGAAGTACTGGAGTTGTTAATGAAGTTGGTTGTGACACCTCCTCCACAGGCAAACTACTAAGGGCACATTCCGCAAGGGGAATTGTCATGGCCAAGGGCTGTGACTGCTGTGATCCCTGATTTGAAGTAGTAACAGCTAGTTCAGTGGACTTGCTACTATTGGTGGATTTTGTGGTGTCAAGTCCTTACGGCAATTGGAAGTGGTTGTGTCGTTTGTTGCTCTTAGAGCATTCACTTGCATAGATCGAGTATCCGTTGAGCTAGCCATGGTGGATTGCATAGGCATATCCTTAGGTTGAAAGCTAAGGGTGGTGTCGTGTCCTGCCTCTTGGACATTTGGAAGCTCTGATGTAGGTAGAGATTGGGATTGAGTAGCCACACTTGATGAGTGTTGTGCTTCTTGTGTCCCTTTAGGGGAAGAGGGTGTAGGAGACTTGGGACTCCTAAGTGGCTTTGACACTAGTTGGGAGATTTGCTCGCTATTGTTAGATGATTTTGCTATTTGCTTTGTTGAGCATTTACCCTTGCCATGAGCAATGTTGTGCCTATGATGCCTGCTATCCTCTTGGGGAATCAAAGGCTCCTTGGGCACTAGTGGCTTTTGTGTATTCTCAACAATTACATTTGATGTCTGCTTGTCAAGCATGCTAGGCTGAGGATCTACCCTCCAATTGGTCCCGTTGGGTTTCTTGATTTCGACCATGAGGGGCGCGGTCACTCCACTGTTCTTGACTTGAGACTTGGTTTTTCGTTTAGATCTCCTCCTACACTTCTTTGATTTCGACCATGAGGGGCTCGATCACTCATTTTCTCTTGATATGATCTGGCCTTCATTTGACAAAGGAGGTTTAACAGGGGGTTTTGGTACCCAAATCCACCGGTTACTTGCATAATACCCTTGAGCACGTAGCAATGTCTTGGATATCCATCGTGGCGTTGTATTGACTCTCCATCGATGCCTTCATCTATAAGGCTTGGGCTTCTTGTGGGGTCTTCTACGATATTTGTAAGTCCAAAGGCCATCCTTGGCATTGTGTTCTGACCTTCTTGTTTCAGGCAATGGCCTCACTCACTGGTTCTCGTTGTTCGACCTGTGCTTGCATTAACTCTTCCAACAAGTCCTTGCTCTCGTCAGCAGGCTTGACTGTTATGTCAGCACCTTGCTTGCCTTTCCCTCGAGGTTCGATGAGGTCACCCTTGCTAAAGGTCATGACTATCCTTACACCCGGTAGTGTCAGGTGTATCCTCTGTGCTACATAGTCAGCCTCACATTTGGTCGCCCTTTTGAAGGGTTTTCCCAGGAGGGTTTCCTTACCATATTTAGCACTATTTGGAGGAACATGAAATAGGATAGGCAAGCTTTCAGTTTCAATTTTTGCAAGGATATTTCACTTCCCCATGAGTGCTTGTGGAGGTCCCCCATAAGGGCTAAGAGTTGCATTAGTCGATGTCAGTGAGGGTGGTTGTATGCTTGGCAGTGATCGTCGTGCTTAGGTAAGCTGATTCTATCATTTCCTTGTATTCATCTTCAATCTCTGTAATTGTGGCCACTCATACGTTCATACAAGGCTCCAGCATTGGAGGCTCATGTAATGGGTGAGTGGGAGAGTAATACTTATTGATGTGACTGCCATTGAAGAAGCCTATGCCCTCTTCTTCCAGGGTTTCGAGTTTCACATTACTAGTTCTACCGATGGTGCAGAACCTAAAAGGCCCTAGTCGTCTAAACTTCATCTTCTGTTTATGACCCTTGATAGAATACAAGAGTACTCAGTCTCCCTATTCAAAATCTCGCTATTTGACATGCTTGTCAAACCAGCTTTTGTATCTTGCCTTCTCGCATATTAGCACGTGGAGGGCTAGAAGTTGAGTTTCTAATAGCGGGCATTCTAGCTCAAGTAGGTGCTCTGTCCATGCCTCCTTTCCATCCCATCACTCTTGACCGGGAAATTCTTAGGCTAGAACAAAGAACTCTATAGGTAGAATTGCTTTAGTTCCGTAGGTCAACTTGGAGGGAGTCTATCCACAACCATTTTATAAGTTGTGCAGTAGGCCCATAAAGCTGCCATGAGCTTGTTATCCCAATTGCTATGTGAAGCAGAGACTACCTTGGTCAGGACATTTACTAGAATTTTATTTGTAGACTCAACTTAGCCATTAGCTTGAGGATAGTAAAGTGACGATTTCCAATGGATGATTAGAAAGATAGATAGGAGATGAGTGATCACTTCATTGATGAAGTGTGTGCCTTGGTTACTAATGAGTTCAATGGGGCAGCCAAATCATGAGATCACCTGCTCCCAAAGGACCCTGGCAATGGTCCTAGCGTCATTATTTCTTGTAGCTCGTGCTTCCGCCCACTTCATGAGATAGTCTATGGCAACAATGATGTATTTTGCTTGTGAGTATTGTGCTGCGGGAGTGATTGGCCCAATGAAGTCAATTCCCCATTTCTCGAATGGTTCCTTTGGTACTCATCATAGTGCTTTACGAATTGTGCTGCATCTCAGAAAAGAGTAGGCCACCATAGTTGAGACTCTAGCACCTTGCGGGCTGTTGTGTCTCCACTGAAATGTCCTCTTGCTATTCCGCCATGTGCTTCTACAAGTTCATGGAGTATTTCATGCTCGCACACACATCAATGTAGCAATTTGTCTTGCCCTAGCCGATAGAGTTGACCTGCTATCAATTGATAAGGTTGGACTTTGAGAATGAGTCACCTAAGTCGAGCTTTCTCTATTGGTCATTCAGGGACTTCGTGCTCAAGCACTTGGACTATGTCATTTGCCTAATAAGGTGTCAAATCATGATGGACCTAAAAACGGGCCGGCACTGGCTCATGCACTAGCCGGACCTCGTCACTATGCGCAAGACAACCCCCTCGGCCTCGCGGCCAGGAGCGTCTATCAAAATCTCTGCCTTCCTAAACATTGCGTTTGTAATACGTTGTAGTCCAACTGATCCTAACCCAATATTGCTCCTCAGAGGGAGTCCCTTTCACATAGCCAAAAGGCTCGAATCACATACACATGGGGTTCCTCCTACGGCTGAATGCCGTCAACCCTCTGCGACTCTCCTACACCTTGGGGATTGGCCCCTCGATGCGCCGCTCAACATTTAGACATTTTGCACAAACGTCACTCAAGGTACCAAATAAACGTATCCAGGAATGTACCATTGTCCTTACTTAATTTCCCCTTTAGGATCCCACGACTAGCCTACAGCATAGGAACCTCACACTCTCAACGGTGGGTCACAGGCCTACTGAAAACAATTGCTATGCGTATCCAGGAGCTAACTCTGATACTTTTAATTTCCTCTAAATGATCATGCAAAGAGGTGGATGCCTAGTGCTCAAACATTTTAAAAACCACCAGCGTGCAAGTGCAAAACATCTCTTTCATGCTTTTCTTTCTAATCGCTTTGTGCTTCGCTGCAACACCTAGCACCGAAGTGATCTTCGTGCTACTAGGTTTTAATTTTTATCATTATTATTCCGTCCTAGTTGCAATGCATATAAAATCAGCAAATTATTCCTCATGCTCAACGGCATTTAACCATTTTTCCACAACTCTACCCTTCCCCGTTGATAGTGCATCATTGCATTCATTTCTTTCAGGGTTTCCTTGCCATTTTTATGTGGAGAAAGGAAGGAAACACACACTACAACATATAAACAAGGCTGAACTGAAGCATAACTTCATGCCCCAGCCTTGCTATACATCAACAAACATAAATCCTATTTTTCTATATTTTTCGTAGCCCCAAATGTATTTTTCCCCTATTTTTCATGGTGTTTTTATCATTTTTCCCCATTTTCTTCATTTTCTTGTATTTTTTAAATTGCTGAAAATGAAAACCAGTTTGTGGGCTGTGGCCCTTAGTTCATTTGCAACAAAATTGAAAGATTAGTTGATGTGTATCGACGGTTTTTCCCATTTATATGCCCAAAACCCTTGTTTTTCCCCATTTTTCATGCATTTTCGGGTTTCTTGACATTATTTCGGGCCATGAAATGCATGTTTTTCATAATTTCTGGTTATAAACAGTAAGAACTCAGAAGAATCAGCAGCATAATCAAATCTTAGTCCATATGAACGGCATTCCATCAATCAAAAGCATAAAGCACTAAATTTTCTTTGTAATTTTTTGGTTTACCGCTTAAACGCGTGTTTCGGGTTTTGTGTCCATGGCTGTAGATTTGGAAAACAGCAACACTTCATGTCCAGCAACATCCCAAATCACCATTCTCAGCCCGTGTAGCAATCCGGTCCATGCCGGACAAGTCTCCATCATTCTTTCTTCATTGCTCCTTCCCACACATGAACTGCCTCTTAGAAGAGAGAGAGGGAGGAGAGAGAAAGACTAGAATCAGAAATTTCAAACCAGGCCATCATTCCACGGGCGAAGGGCGGCGATAGAGTCCACAGACAGAGGGGAATGAAGCCCCATAATCCATTGGGGGGGTTGTTTGCAGCAGCCATGATGCCTCTCATCCATTCATGGCGCATTTTTCGGGCGCCATCTTCTTCCACGTTTTTTCATGCCTCTTCATTCTCTCTCCACGTTTTTTGCTTCATAAGGTGCATAAATTTTTTGGGGGGGGTCCAAACTCAAAAGGCATGCTCAAATTTGGCCTCCCAAGTGTCCACCTTTTCATATCTTGACCGTTTCCTTGGCCATTTTCCTGTCCGGACTCCGAATTGAGCTCTGAAAAATCCTGGGCGTCCGGCTTAGCATCCCGCATTGGCCAGTAGCTTGTGTCAACCCGCACAACTGTCTGAAAAATTATGAAAAATCAACAAGTGTCGCTCGGGCGCCTTTAAAGCACTTTGGCGCTTAAAATCGTCCTAGATCGAGCCGCCGCCTTTGACAGTGAATATTTTTCCCTTGATATTCATAATTTTTAGCTATTTTTAAGCACTTGCCGTCTCCTAAATTCCGCTCTCATTGGCGACCACGGGATAGGGCGACTCAGCCCGTCGAATCCACGAACATATCTGCACATAAACAACCAAAGAAGCATCAAACTGATACAAAACAATTATCATCATAAAACTCAGCACAATGCTCCCCCTACCCCTGGACAGAACCAAGACATGACATCCACAAGGAATAGGCCTAGCATCATCTAATAGAAGATCCGAAGTGAGTCACTAACCAGCTGCTCCAACACAGCCAAACTAAAAAGAACTGCCAAAGAGGTTGCCCTAAGTGGTAGTCTGAACTACTGACCAACTAAAGACAACGCAACTAGGAGCTCCTAAAAGGCGAGGACTCCTATAGCCTGAGCAAAGGATATTTTCTTTCAGTATATCTCTTCTTTGAGGGTTTTGATTGGATGAACATACTTGGGCATGTAAAAAGGAGGGAGCTGAGCGTAGTGACCCAAGGAGAACAGGGCATCGGTCTCAGGACTTGTCTCGGCACCCAAGAACCTACCAAGCCCTCGCAAGGCGACACTTAATCCTTTTCTAACGCTCACTTTTATTTTCGCTCCAACCTTCCTTGTTTTGATATTATTTTTCCAGCAAGAAGCCACCCCGAGGAAGACAAGGTATCGGCCCCGGGTCTGACTCGTCCCCAGGAACCTACCAGGCCTTCGCAAGGCGATGATCAACTGCTTATATATTTTCATTTCTTTTCTTTTCATTGATAGGGGTTAGAACCCCTTTTTACACACCTTCGTATTTATATTCATCTTTTAGGATATTCAGGATTTCTTGGCATCATCATTATTATCTTCTGGCAGGCTTCTCTAACTGCCTCACTACTAACAAGAACTCCTAGAACGGCTGCCTAGCAGGTTAGCAGGACAGGGCCGCTAGGACTTCCTTCTAAAACAGGTCTTTCAATGTCTAACAATGTCTTTACAGGAGGCAATGACTACTCCGACCTCCCTCAAACATACGTAGCCTAAACCTGGGACTTCATGCCTTGGTCGCCGGTCCCCAACAAAAAGTATCCCCTCAACAAGTACAAATACACATATAACAGGAAAGAAAGGTACTCGTAAAGGAGAAATATCACCTGGAGTGGCCACAAGAAGCTTCCATCGCAGCAAAGGCTCCTCCAGGCTCCACAAAATTCCACAACCCGCGAAACCTGTCCAGCACAACACTAAACAAAAACCCAATTAAACGCACCCGCACTAGACAGGGAAATGGTCCTCTTGGCCTAATGAATTCAGACATGACTTTGCTACAAAACTGAATCGGCCCTCTTGGCCTAATGAATTCAGACATGACTTTGCTACAAAACTGAATCGGCCCTCTTGGCCTAATGAAATCAAACAATACTATGCAGAACATCCACCTGGAAACAACCATGATAGACATCAAAGCATACTATTCCCAGGGGAACAAAGGCTCGTAGCCCTAAACTAGGTGCATTAAATTATGACCTATCCCCCCTGCGTATATCGCAAGAGGTGTTCGCATCACATGTCGTCTAATCAGTCTGTGGGTCCCCGATAATAAAGGTAGATGCGTCTCGCTTACCCTTTGCATCACCCAAATCAACCATCGTCTGCCAAAGAGGGCATGTTCAGAAAGCATACCCCACAAACGACCAGGTCCTGTATCACCATCAATAGATATATCGTGACAAGGGCCACAATTAAAGAAGAGGTCCTCTTCATACGCAAGATTAGCCAATGAATCGGCAAACTGATTCCAATTCCGTGGAATCAGCTGAAAAGACACTCTATCGAATTCGTCTAGCAGGGCTATGGCAGTGTGATGGTACATACAAAGGATCGGGTTCCGCACCATGTACGTCCCATTGAGTTGATTTAAAACCAATTGAGAGTCCCCTTTCACCAACAACTGGCGGATACCCCCCTTTTTTGCAATATTCAAACCCATGATCAGGGCTTTGTATTCGGCCATATTATTAGTAAAATTCGCCCCGAGATAAGCAGCTAACTTCATGACAATGCGTCGTCGGGGGTCTCGGATGACAACTCCTACGCTTCCTTTTTTGCATGGACCCCTGGACGCCCCATCAAAGTACAAGGTGTACGTCCATAAAGGGTTTACATATTCTGCCATCCTGAACTCTACTCGTAATTATGGTAATCGAAATTCAGCATATTCAACGGGTGGACTGTAGGCTCCATCCCTCCATCATCATTGAATTCAACAGGGATGCTCGTCAAAATTTGTAGGCAGTGATGGCAGAAGACCTTGATTTCCCAAATGAATGTCCCGCCTTCTTGCTCAATCACCTTGTATCCTTTGCTCCACCAAATGAGCTTTCCCTGATGATATCTATGTTCCAAATATGGGTGTTCTAAATAAGGGATCAGCCGACCCATCAACCTCTATCACAATTTCCTTGCAGATGCTTGATCAATCGTGCCTAGACCTGCAAGGCAGTCATAGCATTAGTGCAATCAGAAGTAATAAGGTTTAATCTTATTAAGATTAACCTTATTTTTAAATTCTATCCCCTCAAGGTCAGCTAACAACACTGTAGATTTATTCTGTCCTATCCTAACGATCTTATAGGGCCCATCCCATTTGGGTTCTAGCTTGCCTGGGAATAATTCACGTCGTGCGTCATAATACAGAACAAGCTGTCCTTTCTTGAAGGTGTATTTCTTGGCTTTAAGGTCATGTAGCTTCTTCATTCGGCGCTTCGCCACTTCTTGGTGCAATAAGCTCTGCAACTTAAGCTCATCTAAATGTGCCAGTGTCGTCAAGCGCTCAAAAAGAGCGTCTTCATCGCTCAAAGAATGATTGATGGCAAACCGAATAGTCGGCAGCTCAATTTCTAAAGGTAAGACACACTCCTCCCCATATACTAACTTGAACGGGGTATGGCCAGTGGCTCGTTTGAAAGTCGTATTATAAGCCCACACTGCCACGTATAACTTTTTATCCCAATCCCGTTTCTTTTCCGACACAATTTTGGACAGGATGCCTACAAGCTGCTTGTTGGTGCTTTCGACTTGCCCATTGGCTTGCGGATTATATGGGGTTGTCTTGTTATGCTTGATGTTCCACAACTCTGTCAAACCTTTGATCACCTTATTCAGGAAATGGGTTCCGCGGTCCGACACTAATTCTTTCGGTGGACCAAACCGGCATATTATTTGCTCTAAAAGGAAACTAGCAGTTTCTTTAGCATCATCTTTCCTTGTTGCACGTGCTTCTGACCACTTTGTGAAGTAGTCAGTTGCTACAATGATGTACCTCTTTTGCGTAGTCGATGACGGAGTAATAGGACCCACAAAGTCTATTCCCCACTTCTCAAATGGAAGTATCGCCATAATAGGGGTGAGTGGTCGTTTCCTATTCTCTCGACTATCATGTCGTTGGCAAATATCGCATCGCTTAACATACGCAAACGCATCCTGGAAGATGGCAGGCCACCAATAACCTGCTCTTAAAGCCTTTTGTGCTGTAAGCCGTCCAGCAAAATGGCCACCGCAAGCAGAATCATGGCACTCTTCCAAAATGAATGGCACCTCGTCAGGCATCACACATCGGCGATAGATGTCATCAACCCCTTGCCGATATAATGTACCTGCGATCAAGGCAAACTTTAACGCTTGCTGCTTAATTTTCCTTTTCTCAGCCTTAGATAGTTCGGATCCCGCCTCTCCCGTTGATAAATAATGCGTTATTGCAGCATACCAGGAGGGAATAGATGCCGTATCTATTTTAAATATCATCTCCATGTCACTACCTTCAGCCACAGATTCTTTCGGCTCCCCAAAGTCCACTAGACATTCCACGATGCCTTGCAACCTTGGTGGCTTACTCTTGATTTCATAATCAAATTCCTGCAAAGTGATCAACCACTTCGCCAGACGATCAGGCGGCTGTAGCTTATTCAGCAACAATCGAAGTCCCTCCGCCTTCGTATAAAGCACGACTTTCTCATAGAGAATGTAATGCCTGAACTTCTTGGTCCCAAAGACCATCGCTAGACATAGCTTCTCCATGTAGGTGTAATTGATTTCGGATACCCCCAGCTTCCGACTAGCAAAAGCAATCGGGTGGTACCACTTCTCTTCCCAAATTTGGGCTAAACAGCAGCTGATACTATACATGGTGGCTGCTGAAAATATATAGAACACCTCACCTCTTTTAGGTGCTTTTAAAACGGGCGCTCTTGCTAGCTCTTGTTTCACATCCTCGAATGCTACCTTACAAGGGTCACCCCATACAAACGAACAGCTAAAGGACAATAAATTTGTAAGTGGCAACGTTCTTTCTGCTAAGGCGTTAATGAATCTACGGTAGTAACCAACCGAAGACAGAAAGCTATGAACCTCTTTCGGAGTGCGTGGTGGACCCATGGCAACTATAACTTTGACCTTCTCGGGGTCTGTCGCAATTCCTACCGAACTGACCACATGACCCAGCAATAGCCCATAAGGTACTCCAAAAGCACACTTCCGTGGGTTTAGGGCGATGCAAAATTGTCTACAGCGCTCAAAGCATTTTCTCAAAATGATCAACTGCCTTTCTCTCACGGTGGCGGCCCCTAAGTCATCAATAAACACCCTCAACTCGTCAGGGGATATGTCACCGAATGTCTTATCGGCTGTTCGTTGCCACGAACCAGGCGCATTGCATAAACCAAAAGCCATCACGTGGTAAGCAAAAGTGCCAAATACAGTGATAAAAGTTGTTTTCAACTTGTCCTCTTCTGCAATTGCCATTTGGTTGTATCCTGCAAAGCAATCCATAAACGAATATATCTCCCTACCCGCTAATTGATCCAAAATCTGGTCAATAAATGGCAATGGGTAGTAGTCCTTAACTGTCTGCTTATTCAGCTCCCTAAAGTCTACACATAAACGGATCTGATTATTCTTCTTCTTTCTAATCACAACTGGCGAACACCATTCCGTGTGTTGCACAGGAAAAATCAAACCCGCTTTTCGAAGCTTCTCTAACTCCTCAAACAGCCCGTCCCTCAATTCGAAAGGCATACGCCTTACTTTCTGCCGTACAGGACGACTGCCCTCTTTCAACGGAATTGTATGAACAGCAAGACTGGGAGGGATGCCTCTCAACTCATCATAACTCCAGGCAAAGATATCACGGAATTCCTGGATCAAGGCCACATAGTCCTCCCTTTCTGCTGAGCTGAGCATAGAGCCTAATTTGATTGGCCGCGAATCATCAAGCGTACCAAGGTCTAGCTCGATAACATCTGCATCTCTTATACGATCTTGGGCCTCTATCGGCTCGTTCAAAGTGATCTGATAGATGTCCTCTGTGGTGGATCCCTCTTTGGACTCATCACTCGATGATGCCTCACTAACAGATGAATCTTCTAATGTCTCCAATTCTGTAGAAGATAGAGGAGCCCTCTCACTCTGCGGGGACTCAGGATAAGCATCAACCACCACACGCTGGGCACCTCTGCCGAATATTAATCGACCGGCAGGTATATCCACTTGGCAATCCGCTTGCAAGATCCAAGGTCGTCCAAGTAATACTTGGTAACTTGGCCGCCCTGCAAAACGAATCACCCTAAAGTCCAACAGGCATTCTACATTTGCAACAGTGACATGGACCTTAGTAATGCAGCCTTCCGGCTGTCTCAAACTGTCATCTGCCATTCTGAGAATTGTGGAAGTATCTTTCTGAATCGCAAGACCCAACCTTTCCATCAGTTCAGAACTCATAATGTTAACAGATGATCCTGTGTCGACAATGGCATAATCTACTAATATCCCATCGACATAGGCTGCAACCCTTGGGCAATGCTTCTCAGCATGCTCGAACCAGTCATCACCAACTCGCGCAATACCCAAAGGTTCTACAATATACCCGGTACATAGGATCTTTCTAAATTCCTTACGTACTCCTGGGGAAAGCTTAATAAGCTGCAAAAGGTTCACATCCGGCTTGACTTCGCAAAGAGAGCCCGCCAAATCGAATTCATGATAGTTCGAAAGAGCTCGCTTTTCACGCCAAATCATCCGCTCTTTAGGTCGCTGAGCTGGCTTTATTGCCTCTTTCTTAACTTTCACCTTCTTCTTTGGTGCTTCCTTATCGGCTTTACTCTCTACGGGCTTCAAAGGTCCCCCTTCTAGGGCAGGATCCAAAACTTGCGTTCCTTTGTCGCCTTGTTTAGGGTTTCCGTCGACAGGCTTATCCATGTCGGCTTCTCTACCCTTTTTACCTCTTGTAAGGACAGCTCGTAGATTAGAGGTTTCAGCATCATTAACGCGTACAGCCTCAATCAAACTAACCCCACTACCACTTGGTAGCTCCTCCACTGTAGTCTTTGATCGTTGAAGTATTTGTTTAGGCCCATCCTCTCGCTGGGAATCATTTCCTTGGGCACGATGATTAACAGGCCCTGGTTGCCGACTACCCCGCTGGAGAGAACTGATCTTACTCCAGCAAGTAGCCGCTAGATGGCCGGATTTTCCACAAATATCGCACTTAACATTTGGGCAATTTCTTGGATAGTGCTGCCCGCCACACCATTTGCAACTAAACCTCGACGGCGCACCCTCTTCTGGGTATCTACTTCCTATCAAATTTTGTTGTTTTTTAAGGAAGTTGACATCAACGGCTATTTGTCGATACTGCTCCGTAATCATGTCGGTATAATGCTTCATCATGTCCTTAACCTCGCCAAGAACATTGGAAGAACTCGACTCATAGCCTTGGTCATTTCCATGTCGTTCAATCGGCCTAACAATTCGATTAGGCACAGGCTGTTGAGCTGCCGGCATGGTGTTAGAATTGACCGCCTGGCCTCCACTACTTGGAGCCATTTGACTGCCCGTAGGCATCGACATGCTAGGGGGAGCTGGTAATAAAGGGACATTCTGTATCATGTTCCCTCTCCCATTAGGGTTAGCCATCGCTATCCCTTGGCCACTACTGCCATTGGCTATTGCCATATTGTTTCCCAATACTAAACCCATGTTCGAATTGCCTCTAGAAGCATAGGCTGCTTGTAGTCGGGATTCCACCTCTTGTGCTCGTGTAATGGCAGTATCTATATCCCCCAAGGGGACACTACTCAACTGCAATTGGATATTAAAGTCCAAACCATGTAGGAAATATTGCAATTGGGCAGCTGCGGGGATAGGGATAGAGGTGTCCAACTTACGGAAGACCTCTTTTATCTTCTTCGCATAAGCACGAATATCCTCGTGTGGATCTTGGCGGGTCACGTTGAGTACACGCAACCAATATTGCCCACCCCTTTCAGGGGCAAACTCCCTTCGAAAAGCTCCATAAAATGCATCAATGTTCAATATGGTTCCGGCTTCTAAACCATGATACCATATAGCGGCTCTTCCTTTGAGAGTCATGTTGAAGAACATCATTAAATGTCCTTCTTCTTGAATGCGACAGTTAAACATCAACTTTTGAAACTCCCTAATGTGGAGTTCCGCATCTTCCTCAACTAGCCCATTAAAAATGGGTAGCGGGTAACCTAGAGCCGGCAAATCCGTCGTTCCTGCTGGAATTGCAATAGGCTGCGCCATGACGGGGATTGGATTTGCACTAGGAATAGGGAACGGTGGGGTTACACCTCCCGCAATTGACGTGGATTGGCTTATGGCAGGAAGGGGAGCACTAGAGCTTCCACCTTCTCCTAACTTATTGCTTGGGGTCCTAAGACCACTAGATCCACTCCCTCGTAAGGGTTCAGCACCGCTACGCTTAGGGGAATATCTCCTAAAGATTTCAGCACGTCGCCTAGCTCTCTCGTCTCTTTCTTGCTTTTGGATTTCTGCTAGACGATGCTTATCAATAAATAATGGGTCAAGCTCAGTATCCTCTGGCATAAACTGCTAGTTGGTCCTTAAACAACCAGGATTCGAGAACCGCCACTTTTAAGCAGCTCCCGGCAGACGCACCACTGATGGACCTAAAAACGGGCCGGCACTGGCTCATGCACTAGCCGGACCTCGTCACTATGCGCAAGACAACCCCCTCGGCCTCGCGGCCAGGAGCGTCTATCAAAATCTCTGCCTTCCTAAACATTGCGTTTGTAATACGTTGTAGTCCAACTGATCCTAACCCAATATTGCTCCTCAGAGGGAGTCCCTTTCACATAGCCAAAAGGCTCGAATCACATACACATGGGGTTCCTCCTACGGCTGAATGCCGTCAACCCTCTGCGACTCTCCTACACCTTGGGGATTGGCCCCTCGATGCGCCGCTCAACATTTAGACATTTTGCACAAACGTCACTCAAGGTACCAAATAAACGTATCCAGGAATGTACCATTGTCCTTACTTAATTTCCCCTTTAGGATCCCACGACTAGCCTACAGCATAGG